>NC_069725.1:16611066-17211066 GCF_027358585.1 Pangasianodon hypophthalmus
TCAGACATGATTGTTTTTATTAAATTTCGTTATTTGATAAAATATTGCCAAATTGTCAAAATGATAATAACAGACGTTAGAAAATTTTGTATTCTTCAAAACTGATGCAAGTGACTGGTTTACAACAAATCCACAAGTGCGCACACGAGTGTGTGTTTTAGGCACTCAAAACGCTATATAGACCGTTTTAAGCGGCTGGCACCTTTAGAAAGTGACTTTTCCTACAACTTTTCATACATTGAAATAGGAGTACGTGCTGATTTCCATGATGTTTTTTTTCGTCATTAAGCTGAGAAATGACTTCAGACATGATTGTTTTTATTAAATTTTCTAATTTAATAAAAAAAGGACAAAATGTCAAAATGATGAGAAAAGATGTTAGAAAATCTTGTATTCTTCAAAATTCCAGCAACAGACAATTTTTTTATACTAATATCCAAGAGCGCACACGAGTGTGTGTTTTAGGCACTCAAAACGCTATATAGACCGTCTCAAGCTGCTGGCACCTTTAGAAAGTGACTTTTCCTACAACTTTTCATACATTGAAGTAGGAGTACGTGCTAATTTTCATGATGTTTGTTTTCGTCATTAAGCTGAGAAATGACTTCAGACATGATTGTTTTTATTAAAATTCCTAATTTGATAAAAAAGGGACAAGATGTCAAAATGATAATAACAGACGTTAGAAAATTTTGCATTCTTCAAAACTGATGCAAGTGACTGGTTTACAACAAATCCACAAGTGCGCACACGAGTGTGTGTTTTAGGCACTCAAAACGCTATATAGAGCGTTTTAAGCGGCTGGCACCTTTAGAAAGTGACTTTTCATACAACTTTTCATACATTGAAGTAGGAGTACGTGCTGATTTCCATGATGGTTTTTTTCGTCATTAAGCTGAGAAATGACTTCAGACATGACTGTTTTTACTAAATTTCTTAATTTAATAAAAAAGGGACAAAATGTCAAAATGATTATAACAGACGTTAGAAAATTCTGTATTCTTAAAATTGATGCAACTGACTGGTTTACAACAAATCCACAAGTGCGCACACGAGTGTGTGTTTTAGGCACTCAAAACGCTATATAGACCGTTTGAAGCTGCTGGCAGCTTTAGAAAGTGACTTTTCCTACAACTTTTCAGACATTGAAGTAGGAGTACGTGCTAATTTTCATGATGTTTGTTTTCGTCATTAAGCTGAGAAATGACTTCAGACATGATTGTTTTTATTAAATTTCCTAATTTGATAAAAAAGGGACAAGATGTCAAAATGATAATACAGACGTTAGAAAATTTTGCATTCTTCAAAACTGATGCAAGTGACTGGTTTACAACAAATCCACAAGTGCGCACACGAGTGTGTGTTTTAGGCACTCAAAACGCTATATAGAGCGTTTTAAGCGGCTGGCACCTTTAGAAAGTGACTTTTCATACAACTTTTCATACATTGAAGTAGGAGTACGTGCTGATTTCCATGATGGTTTTTTTCGTCATTAAGCTGAGAAATGACTTCAGACATGATTGTTTTTACTAAATTTCTTAATTTAATAAAAAAGAGACAAAATGTCAAAATGATTATAATAGACGTTAGAAAATTCTGTATTCTTCAAAATTGATGCAACTGACTGGTTTACAACAAATCCACAAGTGCGCACCACCGAGTGTGTGTTTTTGATGCACTCAAAACGCTATATAGACCGTTTGAAGCTGCTGGCACCTTTAGAAAGTGACTTTTCATACAACTTTTCATACATTGAAGTAGGATTGCGTGCTGATTATGATGGTATTTTTTTTCGTCATTAAGCTGAGAAATGATTTCAGACATGATTGTTTTTACTTTATTTCTTAATTTAATAAAAATGGGACAAAATGTCAAAATGATTATAACAGACGTTAGAAAATTCTGTATTCTTCAAAAATGATGCAACTGACTGGTTTACAACAAATCCACAAGTGCGCACACGAGTGTGTGTTTTTGATGCACTCAAAACGCTATATAGAGCGTTTTAAGCTGCTGGCACCTTTAGAAAGTGACTTTTCCTACAACTTTTCATACATTGAAGTAGGAGTACGTGCTGATTTCCATGATGTTTTTTTTCGTCACTAGGCTGAGAAATGACTTCAGAGATGATTGTTTTTATTAAATTTCCTAATTTGATAAAAAAGGGACAAAATGTCAAAATGATGAGAAAAGATGTTAGAAAATTTTGTATTCTTCAAAATTAAAGCAACTGACTGGTTTTCAAGAAATCCCCAATTGTGCACATGAGTGTGTGTTTTAGGCACTCAAAACGCTATATAGACCGTTTTAGGCGGCTGGCAGCTTTAGAAAGTGACTTTACATAACAACGCGTTGAAGTAGGAGTGCGTGCTGATTTGCATGATGGTTTTTTCGTCATTAAGCTGAGAAATGACTTCAGACATAATTGTTTTTATTAAATTTCCTAATTTGATAAAAAAAGGGACAAGATGTCAAAATGATAATAACAGACGTTAGAAAATTTTGCATTCTTCAAAACTGATGCAAGTGACTGGTTTACAACAAATCCACAAGTGCTCACACGAGTGTGTGTTTTAGGCACTCAAAACGCTATATAGACCGTTTGAAGCTGCTGGCAGCTTTAGAAAGTGACTTTTCATACAACTTTTCATACATTGAAGTAGGAGTACGTGCTGATTTCCATGATGGGTTTTTTCGTCATTAAGCTGAGAAATGACTTCAGACATGATTGTTTATATTAAATTTCGTAATTTGATAAAAAAGGGACAAAATGTAAAAATGATGAGAAAAGATGTTAGAAAAGCGGCTGGCAGCTTTAGAAAGTGACTTTTCATACAACGCTTTGAAGTAGGAGTGCGTGCCGATTTCCATGATGTTTTTTTTTTTTAATAGTTATGGAGAGAAATGATTTCAGATATGATTGTTTATATTATATTTCTTAATTTGGTAAAAAAGGGACAAAATGTCAAAATGATTATAAAAGATGTTAGAAAATCTTGTATTATATGATTGTTTTTATTAAATTTCCTAATTTGATAAAAAAAAGGGACAAAATGTCAAAATGATGAGAAAAAATGTTAGAAAATCTTGTATTCTTCAAAATTCCAGCATCAGACAGTTTTTTAAAGTAATATCCAAGTGCGCACACGAGTGTGTGTTTTAGGCACTCAAAACGCAATATAAAGAGTTTCAAGCGGCTGGCAGCTTTAGAAAGTTACATTTCATATAATGCATTGAAGTAGGAGTGCGTGCTGATTTCCATGATGATTTTTTTCTTTTTTCGTCGTTAAGCTGAGAAATGAATTCAGACATGATTATTTATATTATATTTCTTAATTTGATAAAAAAAAGGGACAAAATGTCAAAATGATGATAAAAGATGTTAGAAAATTTTGTATTCTCCAAAACTGATGCAACTGACTGGGTTTCAACAAATCCTCATGAGGACACACGAGTGTGTTTTAGGCTCTCAAAACCCTATATTAAGAGTTTCAAGCGGCTGGCAGCTTTAGAAAGTGACTTTTCATACAACGCATTGAAGTAGGAGTGCGTGCCGATTTCCATCATGGTTTTTTTTTTAATAGTTAAGGAGAGAAATGATTTCAGATATGATTGTTTATATTATATTTCTTAATTTGGTAAAAAGGGACAAAATGTCAAAATGATTATAAAAGATGTTTGAAAATCTTGTATTCTTCAAAATTGATGCAACTGACTGGCTTTCAATAAATCCCCCTGAGGTCTGTTTTAGGCACTCAAAACGCTATATAGAGATTTTCAATCGGCTGGCAGCTTTAGAAAGTGACTGTTCATAACAACGCATTCAAGTAGGATTGTATTCTGATTTACATGATTTTTTTTTTCGTACTGAAGGCGAGAAATGACTTCAGATATGATTGTTTATATTTCTTAATTTGATAAAAAAAAAGGGGACAAAATGTCAAAATGATGAAAAAAGATGTTTGAAAATCTTGTATTCTTCAAAATTGCTGCAACAGGCAGTTTTTTAAACAAATCCCCAAATGCGCACAAGAGAGTATGTTTTAGGCTCTGAAAATGCTGTACCGAGTGATGCAGGGCGTTAGGAGCTTCAGAAAGCGACTCTTCTTTCAGACGCGTTCACGCAAGAATATGTGTTGCTAGTTAATGTTTTACTTGAACGCATTCAAGTAGGATTGTCTTCTCATTTACATAATGTTTTTTTTCGTACTGAAGGCGAGAAATTACTTCAGACATGATTGTTTATATTTCTTAATTTGATAAAAAAGGGACAAAATGTCAAAATGATGAAAAAAGATGCTTCAATATCTTGAATTCTTCAAAATTGCTGTAACATTCAGTTTTTTTCAAACAAATCCCCAAATGCGCACAAGAGAGTGTGTTTTAGGCGCTGAAAATGCTGTACCGAGAGGTGCAAAGAGTTCGGAGCTTTCGAAAGTGATTCTTCTTTCAGACACATTCACGCAAGCATATGTGTTGCTTTTAAATGTTTTACACATGGTTATGATGAAAAATGACTTCAGACATGATTGTTTATATTTCTTAATTTGATAAAAAATGACAAAATGTCAAAATGATGTTTAAAAATCTTGTATTCTTCAAAATTGCTGCAACAGACAGTTTTTTTTAAACAAATCCCTAAGTGCGCACAAGAGTGTGTGTTTTAGGCGCTCAAAACGCTATATAGAGAGTTTCAAGAAGCTCGCAGCTTCATGTTTTTAGGCGCTGAAAATGCTGTACCTAGTGATGCAGGGCGTTAGGAGCTTTAGAAAGTGAAACTCTTCTTTCAGACGCATTCATGCAAGCATATGTGTTGCTTTTAAATGTTTTACACATGGTTATGATGAAAAATGACTTAAGACATGATTGTTTATACTAAACCTCACGAAACCTTTGATAATAAAGAGACAAAGAGTCAACCTTATGTTTTGAGGTCTTGTATGCATAAACTACTCTGTAACCATCTTCTATTTCCAACAAATCCCGATGTGTGCAAACGAGTAAACACTCTTTTGCACACATGGGGATTTGTTGGAAAGCTGAAAACTGTATAGAGATTTTATAGTATAGAGAGCTTCTTTAGAAGCTGAAAACTGTATAGAGAGTTTCAATCTGCCAGGAGCTTTAAAAAGTGATTTTTCTCATGCAACGCGTTCACGCAAAAGTGAATGTTGCTTTTTAGAGATGTTTCTTTACATGGTTATGATGAAAAATAAGATGCAGGGCGTTCGGAGCTTTTGAAAGTGATTCTTCTTTCAGACACATTCACGCAAGCATGTGTTGCTTTTAAATGGTTTACACATGGTTATGATGAAAGATGACTTCAGACATGATTGTTTATATTTCTTAATTTGATAAAAAATGTCAAAATGTCAAAATGATGTTTAAAAATCTTGTATTCTTCAAAATTGCAGCAACAGACAGTTTTTTAAACTAATATCCAAGTGCGCACACGAGTGTATAGAGAGTTTCAAACGGCTCGCAGCTTTAGAAAGTGACTGTTCATAACAACGCATTCAAGTAGGATTGTCTTCTGATTTACATGATGTTTCTTCGTA
The DNA here is from genome assembly GCF_027358585.1 of Pangasianodon hypophthalmus. Classification (NCBI taxonomy): domain Eukaryota; kingdom Metazoa; phylum Chordata; class Actinopteri; order Siluriformes; family Pangasiidae; genus Pangasianodon; species Pangasianodon hypophthalmus. The sequence goes on from NC_069725.1 coordinate 16,616,625, forward strand.
TTGAAGGTGAGAAATGACTTCAGACATGATTGTTTATATTTCTTAATTTGATAAAAAAGCGACAAAATGTCAAAATGATGATAAAAGATGTTAGAAAATCTTGTATTCTTAAAAATTGATGCAACAGACTGGTTTTCAACAAATCCTCATGAGGACACGTGTTTTAGGCCCTCAAAACGCTAGGGCCTTTTGAACTGTTCTTCAAAATTGCTTTAGAAGCTGACTTGACTTCAAAAATTATTGTTTAATATTAAAATTCCTAATTTCATAATAAAAAGTCAAAAAATCATGATGATGTTTTGAAATCTTGTATTCACAAAATATGTTGTAACATTGTATGTTTTCAACAAATCCCCATGTGGACACACGAGTGTGTGTATTAGGCGCTCAAAACGCTATATAGAGAGTTTCAAGCCGCTGGCAGCTTTAGAAAGTGACTTTTTCATACAGTAGGATTGCGTGCTGATTTACATGATGGTTTTTTCGTCGTTAAGCTGAGAAATGACTTCAGACATGATTGTTTATATTATATTTCTTAATTTGATGAAAAGGGACAAAATGTCAAAATGATGATAAAAGATGTTGGAAAATCTTGTATTCTTCAAAATTGTTGCAACAGACTGGTTTTCAACAAATCCTCTTGAGGACACATGAGTGTGTGTTTTAGGCCCTCAAAACGCTAGGGCCTTTTGAACTGTTCTTCAGAATTGCTGCAACAGACAGTTTTTTATACAAATCCCCTAGTGCGAATAAGAGTGTGTGGTTTTAGGCGCTGAAAATGCTGTACCGAGTGATGCAGGGCGTTAGGAGCTTTAGAAAGTGACTCTTCTTTCAGACGCATTCACGCAAGCATATGCGTTGCTTTTAAATGTTTTAAACATGGTTATGATGAAAAATGACTTCAGACATGATTGTTTATACTAACCCTCATACTTTGATAATAAAGAGACAAAGAGTCAACCTGATGTTTTGAAGTCTTGTATGCATAAACTACTCTGTAACCATCTTCTTTTTCCAACAAATCCCCATGTGTGCAAAAGAGTGTTTTCTTTAGAAGCTGAAAACTGTATAAAGAGTTTCAATCTGCTCGGAGCTTTAAAAAGTGATTTTTCTCATGCAACTCCTTCACGCAAAAGTGAACGTTGCTTTTAAGAGATGTTTACATGGTTATGATGAAACATGACATCAAAATTGTTTAATATTAAAATTTGTAATTTCATAATAAAAAGGCAAAAAATCATGATGATGTTTTGAAATCTTGTATTCGCAAAATATGTTGTATGTTTTCAACAAATCCCCATGAGCACACACCAGTGTGTGTTTTAGGCACTCAAAACGCTGTATAGAAAGTTTCAAGCAGCTGGATGCTTTAGAAAGTGACTTTTCGTAAAAAGGCATTCAAGTAGGAGTGCGTGCTGATTTACATGATGTTTTTTTTCGTATTTAAGGTGAGAAATGACTTCAGACTTGATTGTTTATATTTCTTAATTTGATTAAAAAAAGGGACAAAATTTCAAAATGATGAAAAAAGATGTTAGAAAATCTTGTATTCTTCAAAAATCCCATGTCCGCACAAGAGTGTGTGTTTTAGGCGCTGAAAATGCTGTACCGAGAGCGTCAAAACGTTAGGAGCTTTATAAAGCGACACTTCTCACAGAGGCTTTCACGCAAGCATATGTGTTGCTTTTAAATGTTTTACAAAAGAGTGCAAATCCCCAAATGCGCACAAGAGAGTGTGTTTTAGGCGCTGAAAATGCTGTACCGAGAGATGCTGGGCGTTCGGAGCTTTTGAAAGTGATTCTTCTTTCAGACACATTCACGCAAGAATATGTGTTGCTTTTAAATGTTTTACACTTGGTTATGATGAAAAATGACTTCAGACATATTTCTTAATTTGATAAAAAGGGACAAAATGTCAAAATGATGTTTAAAAATCTTGTATTCTTCAAAATTATTGCAACACACAGTTTTTAAACAAATCCCCTTGTGCGCACAAGAGTGTGTGTTTTAGGCGCTCAAAACGCTATATAGACCGTTTGAAGCGGCTGGCAGCTTTAGAAAGTGACTTTTCGTAAAAACGCATTGAAGTAGGAGTGCGTGCTGATTTCCATGATGGTTTTTTTCGTATTTAAGGTGAGAAATGACTTCAGACATGATTATTTATATAATATTCCTTAATTTCATAAAAAGGGACAAAATGTCAAAATGATGATAAAAATGTTAGAAAATCTTGTATTCTTCAAAATTGCTGCAACTGACTGGTTTTCAACAAATCCCCTTGTGCGCACAAGAGTGTGTGTTTTAGGCGCTGAATATTTACATTAATGGCATTTGGCAGACGCCCTTATCCAGAGCGGCTTACAGTTATCTCGTTTATATAACTGAGCCGTTGAGGGTTAAGGGCCTTGCTTGGCAGCGCTGGGACTTGAACTCACAACCTTCAGATCAGGAGTCCAACGTCTTAACCACAGAGCTACCACTGCACGGAGAGATACAGGGCGTTAGGAGCTTTAGAAAGTGACTCTTCTTTCAAACGCATGCACGCAAGCAGCTGTATTGTTTTTAGATGTTTTTCCCCATAATATAATAATTTATATTATGTCATTTACATGACATTTTCACACACACACACACACAAACATGTGTGTGTGTGTGTATATATGTATATATATGTATATGTATATATGCATACATATGTCAAAAAATGACTTCAGATATGATTGTTTTAAAATTAATAATCTGATCTATCAAAAACTTAAAATAATTTACAAAGATATTTGGAAATCTTGTATTAATCAAATGTGCTGTTATCTAATATTTAATCATGTAATCAGTGAAGTGTCCTTGCTCCGCGGGTTCCACTTCGGTGGGGGTCACGCTCTGAGACCGTACAATAGGAGATATCACTATCTTTTATCGTAGACAAAAATAAGTGTGTAAATGCAAGTGTGTGCTTTTGATAAACAGTGAGCCTTCATCCTGCTGATTTAGGGGATATGGAGTAACTAAACTAGGGTGAGCAGTAGGCACTATACCAAAAGAATTGTGAATGTAAGTGTGTGTGGGAGAGAGAGAGAGAGAGTGAATGAGTGAGTGAGTGTGTATGAGTATCTGGTGGATACTGGGTGTGCACCTCTCCTGGGGAACGACGCAGGTGGTATTATACTGAAAAGGTGTGTGTGAATGATACATGAGCCCTAGGTTGGATTAAGGCATATGGCTGTCTCTCCACCAAATAAAGCGTGTGAGCCCCAACCCTTTTATTGGAAAAGGGGACTGTGGAAGAAAGGTGTGTGTGTATGCCAGCATGTATGTGTGTGTGAATCAGAGGGTTTCTTCATGAGAGAAAAGAGTACTGTTTCTGTGTGTATTCTCAAAACTATAAACCCTTCGAGAAATTGGCTTTGTAAATTGTTTGGACATTTACCCAAAAGCCGTACAGCCGTTGCTGTAATCCGGAACAAAAGAATATTGCTCATAAAAACATCCCAAAAGTTTGTTCCGGTTTGTAATCTACAACAAAAGAATATTGCTCATACAAACATCCCAAAAGCCTGGGTTTGTAGATTATTTGGTCACTCTCCGAATTGCAGTCATTTTCCAATTTCCAGCACTGGAAACTGAACCATTGATAAAATAGCTTATGGCTCCACTTGTATTAAAAAAGTAGAGCAGCCCAATTAAGCCTGTCCCGGAGCTGGCAATAAAGGCGGAACAAAGGAGTGTTCAACTGGACTATGACTTTTATTTAGAGTATAGTGCTGCAAGAGAGGTGTTATGGAGATATCCCGGTTGTACAGTGGTGTACAGTCAGAAGCACATACAATTACTATGAGTGGGTGCGAACAAGACAACAGAAGCTGTTAGAAGGGAATAAATTAAAAGAAGTGTGGCAAACCCATTTTTATCCTTTAAATTGAATTTATTAGATTACATGCAGTAAGAGGAAAAAGATACCCATTCAGATCACTTCTTAGACTCCTAATATTGAGTGTGTCAAGAAATGATGGAAACACTATAGAGCCAGACGAGATAGGCCCAGTAGCTAGAATATTCAGAAAACTGCCTGGTTGTATATTTTTAAGTGAGCGAAATTAGGACTAATGATACAGAATTTGAATGGATACATGTCACACAAGGAATACTATTAAAAGAGAATAGGATAAAGTTGATAAATTTTACAAAACTGTATCCCCTAAATCAAATATTCTCAGTCAAATGAACATCGAGTCTCAGATGGTTAATGAATAGCTCCTTTTGGGCACTTCTTCTCATGCCACATAAGGCATATAAACAAAGGCCCAGATCAACTAAAGAAGAACAGTTGACATCTTTGTTTAATATTTTTTGCATACAAGGTGGTCCCAGTCCAGATTTTAGAATACACATTCATTTAACGTCATACTGGGAGTTGACACATCCATGTAGAATAAACTTCACAAACTGGAAACTGGTTCACAAGCAATTATAAAATAATTGAATTCCATTTGGAAGATTATATTATTTAGACAAATAATGAGAATATAAGCCCGGTAAGCCATTTTGAATTAATATCAAGTAAATAAAAAGTCGTACTGAATGGAATTTCAGGAAGAGAACAGGGAACACAGAATAGTGTGCATATAGCAGGAAGCAAAGGGAATAAGAACACATTTTTGGAAGGAGAGTCTGTATGAGGATTCCTTAGGGTGAAGATATCCTTTGACTGAGGAGAAGAAAAATTCACTGTTGCGGAGTATAATCTAGTTCAATAATCTAGAAGAAGTGAGTGATGAGAGGCCATATATAGATTGTAAAGAAATAGTGGGAAGAAAAATGGGAACGCATCAGTTCTAGGGGACACACTCAGAGCTAGCAGAGTCAAACCAATTACACTGGGTAATAATACCATTGGGAGCATCATTAGAAATTTACGTAGACTGGGAAGAATGACAGGGATTTGAACAGGGCAAATGAGTAACTGGGAGTCAGTTAAACAACCCTGAAATTGAAGTTTCAGTAGAGTTAAGGAAAGTTATTTGGCATTCAACAAAAAGAAGTTCTAGACAGTGTAGGCCAAACCAATTACACTGGGTGATAATACCATTGGGAGCATCATTAGAAATTTACGTAGACTGGGAAGAATGACAGGAATTTGAACAGGGCAAATGAGTAACTGGGAGTCAGTTAAACAACCCTGAAATTGAAGTTTCAGTAGAGTTAAGGAAAGTTATTTGGCATTCAACAAAACGAAGTTCTAGACAGTGTAGGCCAAACACTGTAGAGGGTCTGACACTCAGAAAAATCTTGGTAACCTTTATTCCAGACTGTAATCACAAACTGTAATGAGACTCCACCCACTCCCTGAGTTTAGAGAATAGTGAGAGCTCTGATACAGGTAGTGGGTGGAGTCTCATTTCCAGCTGAATGATCTCCTACACATAAGGCATGGACTGAGCACTATCAGTGCCTTCGGAGGCAAATCCACCACTGCGGTGAGACCTGACTCTCGTAGCTAATGAGCTGAATACTTTCTATGCTCTCTTCGAGGATGACTAACACTACCACTAGCCCTAGCCTGCCGACTAGTGCTACAGAAGGAAGCAGCTCTGTTAGTGAGGAGCAATCAATGTCTCAGAGGACGAGGTTCGGGGGGGCTCTGAAACATATGATCATCAGGAAAGTGGCTGGCCTGACGGCATTTCTGGCCATGTACTTAGATCCTGCACTGATCAGGTAGTTATTACTAATCTGTAGTTAACTAATAACTAATAACTAATCTGTAGTTATTCCTGTGCCGAAGAACTATAAGCCCTCTTGCCTAAATGACTATCATCCTGTAGTCTTAACATCGCTTGTCATGAAAGTTTTTGGAAGGCTTATCAAAAACTCCATCTGTTCCTCCATCCCTAACACCATCAACCCATTCCAGTTCGCCTACCGCCCCAATAGGTCTACTGAGGATGCAATCTCTCACGTCCTACACACCACCCTCACCCACACTGACAGCAACAAAGGGAACTATGTAAGGCTGCTGTTTATAGACTATAAAAGGCTACCGACCTTGTTGAGTTGGAGATACTCATAGTTTGGTGCCAAGCTAACAGTCTCTCTCTGAACATCAGTAAAACCAAGGAGCTGGCCGTGGACTTCAGGAAGAGGCAACAGTGGAACTACACCCCACTCAAGATAGGTGGGACCCCATGGAGAGAGTGAGCAGCTTCAGGTACTTTGGAGTACACGTCTCTGAGGATCTGACCTGGACTCATCACCTTCAAGTTCAGGTGAACAAAGCCAGGGTTCAGGGTCTCCCCAGCTATCCTGAAAACTTTCTACACTGGGGCCATAGAAAGTTTACTGACTCAGTGTATCTCAGCATGGTAAGGTAACTGCTCAACCCAGGACCTGCAGAGAGTGCTGAGCTTCTCCCCTCTGTGCTCTCCCCTCTCTGCGTCTACACCAGATGATGCAGTACAAGAGCTGCTAAAATCCTCAGGGACTCCACCCACCCTGGTAACTGTCTGTTTAGAGGGTTCTTCTGTAGTCTGATGGCTAAAACTGAGAGACTCAAGAGGAGCTTCTTCCCTCAGACCATCAGACTCCTCAACCCCTTAGGACTCCACAAGGACTCTACAGTCACTCTGCACTCCACTAACACACCACACTCTGCACTTTACACTTTGCATTGTTATTACACGTAACATACTGCATACATTGTACATCCGTTTTTGTACATTCCCTAAAATTTTTTACATGCTCTTTGCATATTCCTGTACATATATTTCATATTTCTTATCTTATTATTTTATTATTTCTTATTCATTTCTGATTTTTAAAATTTTAACTTTAATTTAGCATTTAATGCACAGTCTAAAGAGGAGTAAGCCAGGTTTCCATTTCACTGCAAGTTATATACTGCATATAATAGTGTATGTGACAAATAAAAATCTTGAATCTTGAATCCTGAACCTTCCCCTAGAAGGTTGGCAGTGGGAAAGCCTAGAATAAAGACCAAACATGACATCCACTCCTGTAGACCTATTAGGGGCCAGGCATCCATTATGAAAAGAACCTACAGACAAGTTTTCAAAAAAGTGGGAAAAGAGAACAAAACACATGAACATGCAGTGGCCTGAAGGAGGAACATTTGATGTGGCGTTATGTGAGGAAATGGAGATGCTAATCAAAAACTACAAGGCCACAGACAAAAGTAAGAAAAGAGAAATAAAAAGAGTGAAAGAACGAGGAGTGCTAACACTGTTTAAAAAAAGAAGGAGAGGACATGTGGAAGAGCATGAAACAGGGAAGAAAAATACTGAGAGAGGAAGATAAAAAGACAGAAGAAAAAATGAAGGAAATCTTTGCTAAACCGCCTCCCTTTTTGTCCTCAGGTGGTCAGTTCCTGGTAGTGAAGAATTTGGTAGAAGTGAATGGAGAAGTGGAGTTAGGGGAGCAAGAGCAAGCAGGGTCCAGAAGAAAAAACAGAGGGGACAGAGAAATGAAGAAAAAGAAAGAGCAGATAGATGATGAAGAAAATCAGGAGGAGGAGGAGGATGAAAAAGAGGAGTTGCAGATGTTAACAGGGAATGCAGACTATTCAGGATGGAATAGGGGAGCATGACTCAGATCTAAGGTATCTAAACCATTCTGGATGGCTCTTGATGAAAGTCATCCTCAGCTCCCCATTTTAATTAAGGGTAATCAGGGTCAATATGTGCCCTGGGCCACACAGTATTTTGATGGGCTGGCCACTCGCCTTCCTGATATCCATGAGTGGACTGAGAAGTGGATTAAGGTGTTTGAAGAAGAAACAATGGACAATCTGCTGGCTTTGGGAGACATCAATGCACTCCTAGCCAAGATTTGGGGAGGAGTAAAGATGGAAGAAATCCTCTATGCAGGATTCTGGTAGGGGCTGTGGGACATGAGCTACTCCAGATGCTGCATAATGAGCATCCAAAACAGAGTGGACCCTAAAGTCCTGTGAAGAGCAAGCTGGAGGACATGGTTGGTCTGAACTCCAAAACACACAAGGATGTGTCCCATGCAGTGGAACAATACAGAAAAAATGAACAAAAGCTCAAGACTTGAGAAAGGGAGATACAGAGAAAGCTGGCACAATTACAACTCAAAGAATTGACAAACAAGAACAATAAAAAATCAAGCCCCACTAAAAAGAGAAGACAAGGAGGAGCCAGAGCAAGTGGCAGTGATAGCTCCAGTGAATGCTAGAGATAATACGAACCCCCTTTCATCAAACTGCATTTTGACAGTTTTTCATCCAATCAGAGTGTGCCACGTCACAAAGTCCCTCCCCTTTTTATCCAATCAGAGCGCACCGTGGCGGGTAGTCCCGCCCCCCTTTCGACCGATGAGATTCTTCTTTTTTTCCAGATGTCCCGCCCCGATCCCCCTCCCTATTTTTTGTGGGTCCGTTCACGCGCATCTGTGTTCCGTGCGGGGGTCCGTTCACGCGCTTCAACCCCCTTTCTCTCTCACCCCCACACCCCCTGGTCTGGGGCCTCGTGCAAATTATCGGCCGGCGCACGAGGTCGGATTTCAGGCGGCTAGTGTCATGCTGTTCCGGTCTTAAACTTTAGCTAATATTTAATACATCTTAGATAAATTTGGATTAAAGCTAGCTAGCAAAAATTCCCCAATTGGAAGAGTTTAGCAAAAAAAAAAACCCAGTGCTTAGCATCAGTTAGGTTAGTCTCGCTATTTATATTTAGCCACGTTTTACCAGCAAGCATACGGGGAACATTTAATGCACAATGTACAAATTATTTATTTGTTACTGCTGTGTATAAGTGATTTATTTGAAGCTAGTCAAAGTTGATGGTCGTAGTGATGAACTTTTTTTCCCATTTTCCCCTGTATCGTGCGATTTCGGATCTTTTATTAATACTTTATTTATTTATTTTTGCAACATAAACGGTATCTCTGTTATATGCAAAAAAATAGATTTTAATTCGAGCATCACATTTTATTCTGTTTCCCAGCGCGATCCTCATATTCTGAAAATATATTTTATGAAAATATCCTCATACTCTCTTTTGTCAGCTGAAAATTATATTTTAATTCATGTACCAGGATTCATTCATTCTGATTCTCTGCGGCCGCAGAGCACGTGTTGACTGAGGGGTCACGACAGTCTACCCCTCCACCCTCTAAAGTGATGATATGATGCGTCAGGTGTATATGGCTGCTCGAGAACTTGTGACAGGTGTTTCGGTGGGAAAAGAACTTTAGGGTATATAAGAAACGAGACGGACTAACATTTTCCATGAAGAAATTCGGGGATCGACATGATGGCTCATGGTAAGAAAACTTGTTGAAATTATAAGGTATTTCTTTTCTCTTAAAAACATTGTTTAAATAAACACTTTATGTATTCTCAGCTTTAAAAGTTCAAGCTGAAATTCACCAGGTGCCTGAGTATCAGGGTAAGCTTTTCTATTAATTTCTCTTTTAGTTTAACTCTTCTGTACTTTTTTAAATATGTTTTTCTCTTTAATAAAGTTACAGCGGAAGAACTAGAGGGTATTAGCCTCACTCAGACAGACCCAGGTACCGTATCTCTCTCTGTGTTTTTTTGTTTTTGGCCTCTGTTATTTAGTTCTGGTGAAAAAACTTTTTTTTTTTTTACTACGCGTGACAGATTTTACATGCGGAATTAATCCTGATGAGTTTGCGAGAGGATCGGGAAGCGACAGTCTCGCGGATGATTTGGATTTGATTCTAACAGGGGCCTCGCCAGCGATCTCGCGAGATCGTCGCGTTCCCTCCTCTCCTCCGAGAAGCGGAAATGGCGTAATAGAAATATCAACAACTCCGAGACCGGCGAGGCCGTAAGTCGCGAGCGTGACACCAGTCTTAAAAGCCTGTGACGTGCCTCAGCGAGCGAAGAGACGGAGATTAGTCAGTAAGACAGCGTCTCTAGTGAAGCGATTATTTACAGGTTTGTATTATTTCAAAATTTATTATTCATATACATATATATATATATATATATATATATATAAAGGATCATTAGACATTCTTCTTCTTCTAATCCTCTACAGATTCAGTCGAATCACCCGCGTGTTCAACCAGGGAAGGGGGTCGTGGATCTCAAAGCGTGATTAACGGTGTGTTTTATATATGTGTGTGCGTGTGTGTGTGTGTGTGTGTGTGTGTGTGTTAATACGTTTTTTTTTTTGACACGAGCCTTCTTTTTTAAAACAGAGACCGAAGCGGAGACCGAATCGGATAACGGCCCAGAACCGAATCAGGAAGCAGAGCGATGTCGGAGAGAGCGCCAGAGTCCCACTAGACCTCTGTTTAAGCGCAGGTTTCCTCAACGAGGGGCTAACGGTATATATATATATATATATATATATATATATATATATATATATATATATATATATATATATGTTGTATGTATTTGTATTTCTTCTTTATATACCTATACGTATAAGATTTTGATAGGGGTTTTTATTTTTTTCAGCCAACGTCTCTAACCAGGAAGCGAGACCTGAACGGGTCCGTCGGCTGAGAATAGCGCCACCTCTCCGTCAGCGCCGTGACAGCGGAATCTTGCGACTCGCCGAAATAACGAGCGATTTGATTCGCGACCTGATTCGTGACTACAGCGCCACGTTTTCTAACGCGTGTGAAAAAGGTTTTGTGTGAAAGGTTTGAATGCATGTCTGTGTCGAGCTATATTTTGATGTTGTGAATTCATGTTTTCGAATGTATGTTAGCATCAGGGAAATATTTCTGACATTGTGAATGCCGGGTTATAGATAGGGGAAAATTATATAATAAAAGTGTGCAAGAAAAATAAAAAAATCATTTAACCCTGAGGTGTGACGTTTTATTTAGACCCCTCGTTAAAAGTAAAAGCATACGAGATAAGCCAAAAACATAACACTATAAAACACTATAAATATATATATAAATATATATGTAAATATATAAACACTATAAACATTATAAATCATATAAACACTATAAAACATATAAAATAAATACATATATTAAATATATATATATATATATATATATATATATATATATATATATATATATATATATATATAATACATATCATTTAAAAAAATAAAAAATACATATATAATTAAAAAAAAAAAAGGATGAGACTTTAGAACGGGTCCTTGCCGAATTAAGGCTGAGCGTAGAAGGGTTACGGCTTATCCGCCCCTCCTTTCGCATAGACATGCGGCAGGACATATGCAATAATGCCTCGATGATCCAGCAAGATCCTCTACAGGCAATAGAAAATGCAATCCTCGGTCTAAATAGGCACGATGATCAATTTCTGGAAATCGAGGCTGCTATTCGTTCTATAAGCACAGAAGAGGAGGAAAGAGGGCCGCACGGTGAGGGGGTAGAAGGAGGTGTGGAGGGTGAGGGGGAGGGAATAGAGGAAGAAGTAACAGAAGGAGGGGTCGCGGGTGAAGCGGTAGAAGTACCAGAAGGAGGGGTCGTGGGCGAAGGGGTAGAATTGGGAGAAGGAGGGGGTGGAGGGGATGGGAGCGGTGCTGATAGTGAAGAGACGCAGACAGGAGGAGGAGGAGGTGAAAGAGAAATCAATGTCACGACGCACGAGAATTTTAATACCGTAAAAATGAGACGCGTGTTAACAATCCCTCCACCAGGGGATGAGCCTGATATCGCTACGTTTTATCAAAACGTGATCGGTCTCATTCGGGAATTGGTCGACGACGCGAGAGCCGTAGCTGGGAGGGGGGACTTGGTACAGTTAAGTGTAGAGGGTGAAAATGTAAGAGTTCACGCGTCGGTAGTCGCCGACGGCACGGGTGAAAATATTCTACCCGTTTTTGAAGATATGCTCGATCGGTTAGTACAGTCGAACACTGGGGTTGTGGCGAATGAAAGAGTGGATCTGATTGTTCAGGTGGTGCGGAATCCTAGAGGTGGGGGAAAACGTAAGTTGGAGAAAACTTTAGACTGCGAAATCACATGTAAAAAAAGACGTCACCTGTACGTTACAGAGGATCGCAGAGATTAGCTCTGCTTCGCCATCAGTCTAGCTCACGGCAGTTTCACAGATGGGCAGTGCGAGAGACAAGCTAGAGAGTGGCAGCGAGCCGTCGGTCTGGACGAGCAGACACCCGTCACCTTTAGCGACATGCGAAAATTCGAAGACATTTTAGAACGTAAAATCATAGTGTTTTACAGAACGTCTAACACCCTCTCGCATTTTGAAACAGATTTCCCCGACTGTTCCCAAACTTTGTTTTTGTTTTTACTGGATAACCATTATTACGGGATAAAAAACCTCAAGGGTTTTATAGGTACGCGATTCATCTGTAATTATTGCTGCAAGGGTTTTAATTGCTCCTATGTGCATTCCTGCCGGGGCTATTGTCATATTTGTAACAATGGGGAGTGTCCCATGCAAGAGTACAATCCTGTAGAATGCTCGGACTGTCGAAAGTGTCGTTCCCCAGCGTGTTTCGCCCGTCACAAAGAAGGTAAGAGGAACTTTGTAACGGGTAGGTCGGTCAGTCTCTGCGAGCTCGTTAAAAAATGTGCTAGATGCGGCCTGTGTTACAACACAGGACCGAACACCCGTGTAGGAAATGGTCATCGTTGCGCTAAACCGAAATGTAGAATCTGTGGGGAGACGTTAACGAGAGAGCTGGAAGCTGACCACAGGTGTTACATTCGCCCTCTCCCCGTGAGCGCCGACCATCCTGATTTGATTTTTTATGACTTTGAAACGTTCGCCACAGAGAACGGCGTGCACGTACCTTTTCTGGTGTATGCGAAAACATTGAAAGGCGAAGAGAAGTGGTTTTACGGTCATGGGTGCGTTAAACATTTTCTTATGTATTTCAGAAATGAGCGCTACAGACGTAATGTTTTTATCGCTCACAACGCCAAAGGGTTCGACAGCTATCTGGTTTTGAAAGGTATGCTGAAAGAGGGGTTATCGCCTCGACATATTCTCATGACGGGGAGTAAAATCCTCAGTTTTGAAGATCCTCATTATGAACTAAAATTCATAGACTCTCTGTCTTTCCTACCCATGCGTCTTAGCGATTTCCCAAAAGCCTTAGGTTTCACCGATCAGACCAAGGGGTATTTTCCTCATAAATTCAGCTCGGCCGAACGTCTCGAGTACGTAGGACCCTACCCACCCGCCTCCGATTATGGGGTAGAACGCATGTTGGAGCGGGAACGTCAAGATTTTCACGAATGGTACGACGTGGCTGCGTGGGGCGTTTTTAACTTTAGGAAGGAAGCTCTGCATTATTGTAAAAACGACGTGGTTATACTTTCCCAGGGTTGCATGAAATTCAGAGATCAGTTTCTCGGAGAGACGGGGGTGGACCCGTTCGATTCGATCACCATAGCATCAGCCTGCATGAAAGTGTTTATCACAAATTATACGACTCCTAAGACGCTGGCCATACCATGCCCCTACGGTTACACCCGGGGGTGTAAAAGATTCTCGCACGCGTCCATCCAATGGCTAGAATGGATCATGGCGAAAGAAAAAATCTTTATTCAGCACGCTCTAAATAGGGGGGAAAAGCAGATTGGTCCTTTTTTTGTAGACGGTTACGCCGAGATTGACGGAGAAAAGTACGCGTGGGAATATCACGGGTGCTTTTACCACGGGTGTCCGACGTGTTTCGACCCTGCAGAGACGTGCCCGTTGAGAGACGTCAGATTTGGCGAATCATGGTTGAACAGCGAAGAGAGAGTGAGGACGTTAGAGTCCGAACATGGCGTCTGCGTGACGGTGGTGAGAGAACACGAGTGGCGCAAGATGAAAAAATCTTGCGAACGTGTCAAAGAGTTTCTCCGTACGTTTAATCCTCCAGAGCCTCTGGTCCCTCGCGCCGCTCTTTACGGAGGTCGAACGAGCGCTCCCAAGTTAGCAAAAACACCCGTTGGGAATTTGTGACGACGCACCTTGCTCTTCGTCTCCGGGGTTTCTGGTTTAAACTTATATTCATAGTATGCTCGTTCTTCGGGTACGGTATACCATGTGTGAGGATAGGAAATCTCCGTCAAGGCGACCTCCCATTCCCCTTCCAGATCGATATGCTGAGCCAGATCCACGCGGTAACTGGAGATTTTGTTATCTTTAAAAACATCGAGACTGGCGTTGGATGGTAGGGTGATGTAAAAACCTGCGTGTTTCTGACCGTACATGACTGGGAAATGATGAACCCTCACGGACGTCGTCCGTTTTTTATATATTTTTTAAATCGCTCTCTCTGATCCAGCTGTTGAATTTCTCGGGCCAGTTTTTCCACCGTACAAAGACCTGATTTTCGCCCCTGACCGTATGCCTCTTCAGAATCTCCTCCATGTGGTAGACTTTGCCCCCGTCCGTTTTTACTTTTTGCAACTCGGCCTCATAGAAGGTGCCTTGGACCGGTTCGCCGTCATAATCTTTCAGTCTGTACACCTGAGGGTCGCGAGGGAAGCGTTCGGCCACCGAAAAAAGCTCGTCTGTAAAACTCTGTTCGTATTTTTTATCAAACACCCCTCTTAATTTCGATATCCTGACAAGATCCCCTGTCTCAAAACCCATCCTCAAGCTAGCCTTCCGGAGTGGCGGCTTACCGTACAGGTTCTGAAACACTCGATCGACGTTCTCCAAGGTCACCTGAGCCGGCGCCATTTTAATGCTGCTGTGAAAACTGTTATTGTAGCTTTTCACCAAGTCCTGCAGCACGTCGAGGTATCGCAAGGTGTTGTTAGCCGTGAAATATCTCCACATTCGACCTTTTAAAGTACGATTAAATCTTTCGACCACCGAAGCTTTGAGTTCGCTGTATGTGGAAAAATGCACGATGCCATGTTTTTTCATCAAACCTTGTTAAAAAATTCTTTTCTGGCGTCGGTCTGTAACTTTACAGGCGTCTGGCTTTCAGAGAAAATGGATTCTAGAGCCTTTACCACCTCCGCGGATGTTTTTCTTTTGAGAGTTCTAACGTAAGCTTTCTTGGAAAATACGTCTATGACCATTAATAAATAATTGTACCCGTCATTATAATCCGATAAAGCCTGCATATCGCACAGGTCGGCTTGAAATTGGTTCAAGGGACGCGGGGCAAAAACTCTATTTCTAGTAAAATGTATTCTGGCCGGTTTGTGTAGAGTATAAGCATCCTGCTCCGATAAAAAATCTTTTACCCTTTCCACAGACGGTGGCTTCCCCTTTTCATCTTGCACGGTCCTTCGCAGTCTTTCTACCCCTCCGAAGCTACCGGGGTCGGCCGGATCGTAATACGCTTTTTTCATCGCACGCTTCTCAGACATGGCTGAACCGAAATGAGAGAAAAAGGCGAGGATTGAGATTCAAATTCTTTTTTTATACACACAGAGAGAGGCAAGATTCTTTATTCAGACTCTTGTAGTAAAGTGGGTTTATGGTTCAGCTACCCTCTAGATGGCAGTAGTAGCTAGTTGTAAGGGGATTTTCATGTTTGCAGGGAGTGAGGAGCGAGCGGGTGTATGCGTCAGAAAAAGCAATAATGTTGTTAGCTTGGGCTACTTATTTTCATGTCTTCAGGTATTGTTAATAAAGACATAAGATACAGAACTGGTGGCTCTGCGTTACTACAACTTTTTATTCAACTTTTTTTTTTTATACACACAGAGAAAGTCATGATTTTTTATTCAGACTTTTTATTCAACTTTTTTTTTTTTTTGTACACACAGAGAAAGGCATGATTCTTTATTCAGACTTTTTATTCAACTTTTTTTTTTTTTTTATACACACAAACGTTATTAATGTCTTATCATAAACAAAGTTTGAACCAAGATGGCCCAGAGTACCGCATAGTAGCTGCAAAAACACACTGAATAATTGAATATATAATAGTATAGAATAAAATATAAGAGGTAGCAGCAAAAAAACATACTGAATAATCCAATATATAATAGTATAGAATAAAATCAAACACACGCGTGCAAAAACTATATACATATAGGTGTCAGCAAAAAAAAAAATCGAACTACAAGCGTATATAATAGCTAGCAGCACAGCAAAAAAAACCACACTGAATAATCGAATATATAATAGTATAGAATAAAATATAAGAGGTAGCTGCAAAAAACACACTGAATAAATGCATATATGACGGCATGGAATAAAATCAAGTTAACAGGAATAGCAGCAGTCCATGACCAGCTTTATGAAACGCTCTATTCTCTCCTCGTCAGGTTTGATTTCATCGTACATTCGGTAGATGCGGTCGTAGATCGGTCCTCCTGATCTATACCCCAGCAAAAGAATCTCTGCTGCAGGCCCGATTATGTCGCCCTCGCACGTCTCGTAAAACCTGTAGCTCTCCATATATTTCTCAAGGGCTTGGACGAACTGTGAGTCCCACAGAATCTGGCTAGGATGGCTGATCTCACAACCGTTGCATTTGGCTTCGGCGTACATTCTCAGAACCTTGTTGAGGCAATGAAGCACCGCTGATTCCAGACATTTGAAAAACTCGATCCTCTTCAGCCAGCATGTGAGCGGTGCGTCAGGGTCGTCGATGATCGTCGGCAATGGGTCATCCGATCCGCAGAGTGAGTTCTCATTCGAAGGAGTGTCCTGAACCTCCATCCCCGCGGGATCCTCGTTAGCGTGCTCCGTGACGACAGTCTCCTTGTGCCCCGAGACGACAGGTTCCTCGGAGCGAGGGGGTGAAAGCTGTTGCGAGAGCTCGGGGCTCGGGGGAGGGGTCGGCAGCAAAGGAACGGCGTAACTCTCCTCCGGAGATGAAGGACGGTCGGACATTCCGTCTTCTTCTATAGCCCTCAGCACGATCCGGGTAGGCCTGATTCTCTTGAGCGTGCGTTCACAGCGGTCTTCCATATTTCTCTTTCTCTCTCTCTCTTTTGCTCTTCTCCTCTCTCGGACGAGTCTGCTTTTATACCATAAAACGAAGTAGAGCACGACCCCCCCCCAACTGCAATACGATCCGTGTTGAGGGCAAGTGTGCGCATGTGTTCAACAATGGCTCATTTTTTCATCGCTCAGGGCAGCGTTCCACTCACGACAGCTGCGAAAGAGCGAAGTAATTTTATAGTCAATCTCCCCCATCTTTTCCCTCCACGTTACAAACGGCACGTCCAACACGGTATGAAAAACACCACAGTCCGAGCTGAAAAGATCCAGGACAAAGTACTCTCTGGGTTTCTTACATACCCCTTCTCTCTCCATGTTCTCCACACAGCGACTGGCCCTGTAGAACCAGCGAGCTGTACCTGAGGCTCTAGTGATCCATACAGCCATAAACTTGACTTTTCGCTCTGAAACCTCCGCGGTGCTGGGAAAAGTCTCCGGGAGAGAGGCCCTCCCGTTCCCTCTCCATTTTCCTTCATCCTTGTCAAAATTCTCAAGGACAACCTTCTTTAACACACCCCAGTCGTTAGAGGATAACGAGGCTAGACACGTCAAGACCCCCGGTCTCTCTCCACACTTCGCCTGATAAAGCTGCAATTCCCCGGTTTCGTATCTAAACACATAGCCCCATCGTCCACCCTGTCCGCAGAAATCCAGAGGCCATTCCTCGCACAACGGACCCACCGGCGGTGCTTGAGTGCGGCGAAGATACGCGCTGGTTTTCCACGGGCCGTCTTTGTCAGAATCTTGAAAAATTGAAATAATAGTCTCACTGATAATAGAACACCCGTGATGGGCCATTAATCCTCTTTTTGCATATAACAGGGATACCGTTTATGTTGCAAAAATAAATAAATAAAGTATTAATAAAAGATCCGAAATCGCACGATACAGGGGAAAAGGGGAAAAAAAGTTTAAGACCGGAACGGCATGACACTAGCCGCCTGAAATCCGACCTCGTGTGCCGGCCGGATAATTTGCACGAGGCCCCAGACCAGGGGGTGAGTGGGTGAGAGAGAAAGGGGGTTGAAGCGCGTGAACGGACCCCCGCACGGAACACAGATGCGCGTGAACGGACCCACAAAAATTAGGGAGGGGGATTGGGGCGGGACATCTGGAAAAAAAGAAGAATCTCATCGGTCGAAAGGGGGGCGGGACTACCCGCCACGGTGCGCTCTGATTGGATAAAAAGGGGAGGGACTTTGTGACGTGGCACACTCTGATTGGACGAAAAACTGTCAAAATGCAGTTTGATGAAAGGGGGTTCGTATTATCTCTAATGCTCCTCCTTCACTAGCTGTCCAACTGGCTACACCAACAGTAGCTCCTCAGCCTCCCATGCCAATTGTGATCTACGCCCAGCAGCCAAACACAGTGGGATGGAAAATAAAGCCCCCACAGGAGGACAGAGAAGAAGAGGCTGATCCTATCCCTGTCCTCCATGAGTGTGCTGGGGATGTGGACAGGCTGGACACAATAGACGTAACTGCCCCATCCATCCATGGCAACGGCTTCCCAGGAGTAGAGGGGAGGGGAGTTGGATCTAACCCTTTCAGGAACCTTCAAGGCCTGGTAAATCCTTGGGGAGGGCCAAATCAAGGTTATTAGGGGTGCTCAGAGAATTCTACAGGGGAGGGTCAGCTTTCAATTCTAACAAGTGATGCTGATCAAGAACCTATGCTGCAGGTTCAAATACAGGGAAAAACCACACCCATCATGGTAGACACTGGAGCAACTTACCCATGTGTAAGTCCAAATTATGTCTCTCACCTCCCCTTGTCTGGAAAATTTGCAAAGACAGTAGGATTCTCGGGACAAACTCAGCTAATTTCTATGACTGCTCCAGTTTGTCTACAGTCTAAAAATAAAAGTGTGACCTTAACTAATTTGGTATGAGAACATACTGCTGTCAATTTGTCTGGGAGAGACACATTATGTAAAATGGAACTCCAAATTGGGTGCTCTCTTGAGGGAGTTTATGTAGACTCAAGAGGAATAAGAACTAAGATGATGGTGTTGGAACCAAAGGCAAACGTGTTCTGGATAGGGCAAATAGAAATTGAAGTGAGACAGACTTTTAGTAGGTGGGGAAAGTTCATTGGGGCACAACTTCCTGGAATGCATTTACCAAAATCTGAATTTTGGGATGTACAGTGATGTATGATTTGATACATGTTCCAATAATTGAAGAAAGGTAGTTGAATGGCACTAGAGAACAAAAAGTTCCTTTGCTATCACAATACATGATTATAGGGAAACAAGGGGTTGCCATGCAATTAGATGACTGTGAATTCATTGATAGCTGGTTTCAGGTTCCCAATTCTTTTCCACATTTCACTCTCTACATGGGAAAAGGATGGGAAGCAAAAGATTTAGGGCCAATGATAAGGATAGCACAGAATGGAATGCCACAGAACATCCTTTAAACTTTCTTTCAATTGACAAGTCATACATTAAGATCTTGTGCACCACTGTAATGACATGAATCCCATGAGAGGTAATGATTATTGAAAAAGCACAAATGCAAATGACAGAAACACCTGTAGCAGAAACCAAAACAACTGGGCTAGTAAGAGAAATGGTACCAGCTGACTTGTGGTCCCAGGATGACACTGATGTGGGTCTAGTTAAATCTGCCAATGCTGTTAGGATTAGGACTAGACCTGGAGTTCACTTACCACGAAAACAGCAATACCCATTGAGTCCTGAAGCTGAGATAGGCATCAGAATAACTAAAATGTTTAGTGCAAGCTGACATGCTGACTGAAACAGTCAGCTATTGTAATACTCCAATTCTTCCTATTGCCAAAGCAGATAAATCAAAATGGCGGTTGGTACATGATTTGCGAGCAGTCAATGAGGTAGTAGAGGATTGGCCAGCAGAGGTCTCTAACCCACATATGTTGCTGAAAAATGTTCCTTCTGATGCCAAGTACTTTACAGTAATTGATCTATGTTCTGTCTTTTTTAGCATACCTCTGGATGAGGAAAGTAGACACCTCTTTGCCTTTACTTATGCTGGTAAACAATACACTTATACCAGAATGCCAAAATGTTTTAAACATTCACCTCATGTGTTTAATCAGGTTCTCAAGGCTGATTCTGAGGACCTTTTCTTAGAAAGTATGTTGCTGCAGTATGTCGATAACCTGATGATTTGATCCTCCTCCTTAAACCAGTGTCATTGAGATTCCATTAAGGTCCTGGCTAAGTTAGCCCAAGGAGGATCCAAAGCATCTAAGACTAAGTTGCAATAGTGGCAATCACAGGCTGAGTATTTACGTCATTTAACTGCTTATGGTACTAAAGCTATAGCACCTGCACAGCTGGAAGGTAACTAAAGTACCACTGCACAGATGTTAGGACAGTTGATGACATTCTTGGGCATGATAGGTTTTAGTTCTGACTGTATAGAAGACTATGCTGTAAAGACAGCACCTCTGAGAGAATTCATGAGTCAGAGCAGCAAAATCTAAGCTCGCCTTTAAATTGGAATAATGATGCTTTATTGGCCTTCTAGTCCATAATTAGAGAACTTCAGGTGGCACCTACGTTGGCCACCCCTGATTACACCAAGCCATTTCATTTGTATGTGGCTAACAGGACTGATGGATATGCATCAGCGGTGGTGATTGCAAGAGACATGTAGTGGTAGGAAAAAGCAACCCATTTCTTATTATAGTACCAAGCTAGATGATGGGGTAAGGCTACCCCCATGCTATCAGCAGGGGCCAGCAGCCCTGTGTTAAGCGTATGTGAAGGCTTCCATTCTAACTATGGGGAAGCCTTCGTATTTATGTTTGTATTTACTTACAAACATCATAAGGTTGTGGATCTTTTAGAACATCATAAGGTTGTGGAGCTTTTAGAACAGGGTAGATTTGTTTTGACTCAGGCTCGTAGTTTAGTCACTGTTCACTTTTCCTGACATTACTATTAAGCGGTATACCACTGTCAATCCAGCTGATACAATTCCTCTGGAGTTTGAGGAAAAACCACATAATTGTGTAGCTAACTATTTAGCTTTTACCCACTTACGACCAGACCTTGAGTCCACACCTATTGCTGATTTTGTTATTGAGGGCAATAATGCTGCAGATCAGGAGGCAAAAAAGGCATCAGGCTGCCAAGTTGCTGTGTTAGCACCAATGGTTGTCACTGAGCCTCGACCTCATCCCGAAGACATGATCTGCATTCAACACTAGGTAGGTCGCCCATTGTACATGCTGATTAAATTGGTAAATTAATCAATGCTATGATGCAGCCTAAAAGGCTAAGTGCCAGGCTCACAAAAAGGGTAATGATTTTGTTATTAGGGGCAATAATGCAGCAGATCAGGAGGCAAAAAAGGCTTCAGGCTGCCAGGTTGCTGTGTTAGCACCAATGGTTTTCACTGAGCCTCGATCTCAGCCAGATGACATAGTCCGCATTCCTCACTAGGCAGGTCCTTATGAGCACTCAATGTGGCAACAAAGGGGTGCCACTGGAGATGTACGTGGTTTGTGGTGTACACATGAAGGTAAAATCATTGCAACCACCACACTGCTCAACACTTCTCATTTCAGATGTGCATGGTTTTGACCACTGCGCAGGTGGGGAACTGGTCTCTGTACTTACAAGCAATGGTAGATGAATTCTTTGCTACATGTGCTCTAAACAATGTCATGTAAGGAACAATAACACCAATAGGCCACACCACAGTACCAGAAGGTCCATTCAAGCACTCAGTAGTTGATTATGTAGACACGATAAAATGAGTGCAGGGAAAAAGTTATATGCTTGTTCAGTAGATGGGTAGAAGCAGTACGATCAGCAAACCAAGGAGCAGGAATGGTAATCTGACAATTTCTGACAAGATAAGTAATTCCTAGATTTTAGCTCTGATAATGGTGCAACGTTTATTCAGAGAACAGTGAAAAGTGTACTACAGCAACTAAGAATAAAAAAGAGACTAGGGTGTGTTTACCGTCCTCAATCACAGGGAATGGTCGAAAAGGTAAACAGTACCCTAAAGGCCAAGCTTAACAAAATATATGCTAGTACTAAGCTTAATTAGGTTGATGCTTTGCCTCTTGCACTATTGAGCTATCAAATGGAGACTAACAGAAATGCTTACAGGTCGACCCATGCATGGCATGCCAACAAAGGACCCTCCCTGGAGTAATTGCAAATAGAGCTCAAGACTTATATGCAACAACTAACTGCCATACATAAAGCTATCTATTTAAAGGAAAAGAGAAAGGAACTGAAGAACCACAAGCACCCTGCCCAGTTGTTCCTGGAGATGAGGTATATCTGAGCGTGTTCAGAGGAAAGTGGAATGAGCTAAGAGGGGAAGGTCCATACAAAGTAGTTATTTCTGTTGTGGGCCACTGTCAAACAAATGTCACTCATGCCTGGCTTGACTAAGAACAACAGACTGGCCTGAGACCCCTGTGATCTTTACCCTGACCAGACTGTGTCCCTAATCTGCCATCAACAGAAGAGGATGCCGGTTCCTCAAGTGAGGATGAAGAAGAGGCATGATGCGCCATGCCCTGGGTGTAAGTGCTGGTGTCGAGAAAAATATAGAAATATCGCTTATGGGCAGCTTAGTAGCCAGCTTTGACTATATTAGGAGACATAAGTAGTTTATGGTTTGTTTGCTCTTATCAGAGGTAGAAGTCTGGTGCACAATACGCGGAGGCAGGAAGTGGACGAGCTCAGCTTCAAGGTTAGACAGTTGGGTGTGACAGAAGCCACACTGAAGGTTACATCCGGTATGTCTGTGAAACTGAGATAAAGTAGAGTAGAGAATAAGATTAATCACAAGGCTAGCTTTAGGGCGAGATACGGTAGAAACATTATCTCTTGGTACAAGTTAATCAAGCATAAATAGTAAGAATGACTATGCATAATCTAGAAAATATAAGTAGGAGGATGTAAACAAGCAGTATAAGCAAGAGCTGCTATAGTCAAGAAAAATGCATTTTAAGCAAAAATAGCCACAGCCATAAAACGACAAAAGGAGAATAAAGCAAAACTTTCACATGGCAGAAGGTACATCTGCGCATTGTTGATTTGGTATAAAAAGAATGAGTACAAAGTAAAGCAATAAAGCGAACAGAGGAAGCAAGGGCTTCTATATAGCAGTTTACTAACTAGGCCAGGGGTCAGGAGACATCTCAAAACAAGATGAGGAGTCTGAATGAGGTTTAGAACCCCATTTTTCAGACAAGAAAAACAGGATGTGAAGTGTCTGGGTAACAAGTCAACAAGGCTGGGTAACTGGACATTAAGGGGAAATTCTAAGAAGACAGACGACGACAAAAGGTCAGTAGGAGGAGAAAAGTCAGAAGATAATGGTAAATAGTGGGAAATGGTGGAGTGTATGTGAATTAGGATAGGAGGAGTCAAAATAGTTTAAACTGAAGATAATGGGAAATTATTGACATAGGCAGACCAAAAGGGGGTGGCGCCAGCAGGCGTCGGGGTATATATGCAAGGGAATTTGGAGGACTCGGGGCACTCAACTCTCCTGTGTGAGATTGTTGTGTCACCGCTGTGTCAGTTCACCTTCTTTGAGCTCATTGGAACCTGCTGTGTTGGTACTGCAATAAAGAAGTTTGCTTCTTCTCATCCAAAGACTGAAGACTCTTCATTAAGGTTTATTTTTCAGTGAGTACAATAAGTGAAATATAGGTAATTGGCAGAGAGTACAGTCCACCCTCGAGTGTGTCCACTCAGAGAGGGACTCTGCGTTCCGACACTGGCCTAACCACTCCCCAAGAATGACCCTCTACAATACGCAAAGTATCTGAGTTGAAGTAGATGAAAGTACAGCATCAAAGTATTACATTGCAGCTATATTATCATTTTTATAATCATGCTATTGTATCCTAAACAACATCAAATAACTCTGTGATTTCTTTTAAGTATTTTTGTAACCACATAAATGCTCAACAGCAAGCAAGACACAACGTTTACATGCACATGTTTAAAGACACTATTGGAATGAAGGGCCTATGGAGATAGGATCTTTTAGTCCTTCCTAGTCAATGGTGGAGGGAGATGTTTGGTCCTGATGCTCTACAAGAGGGCTATTTCAGAATTTTGGTCATTGATCACTAGTCACTATAAATGAAGGGACCGGATTGTGAGGCTGCTCTCTTGAAGTAGGTGGGACTTCCCAGCAAGTCCCAAAGTGGGGAATATGGAATATTTAATCATGTAATCAGTATAATCATCAAGATATTCCCATATGTAACCATAAGTATGCAATATCATATTCATGTATAAAGTCGTCTAAAGTTCAGTAACTAACTAATTGTCTGGAGGTTCTCAGTGTCCTGTACTGTAGTGTAGTGAACAGATGTACCAAAGCCTTTGGTGAAAGGATGTACCAAGGCCATGGAGTTTAGGTCTTCCGCCACCATTAAAGCTGAGAAATAAGGGTGGGAGGAGTGCATGTTGCTGGTATATGATTTTTTTTTTTACGTGGTTATGGTGAAAAATGACTTCAAACATGTTTGTTCATATTAAAATTCATAATTTGATTTAAAAAAAAAAGTGACAAAAAGACAAAATAATGAAAAAGGTGTTTGAAAATTTGTATTTATAAAATATGCTGTAACAAACTATTTTTTTCAACAAAATCCCCATGTGCTCACAAGAGTGTGTGCTTTTGGCGCTGAAAACCCTATACAGAGAGTTATAAGGCCATAGAAGCTTTAGAAAGTGACTTTTCATTCAAACGCATTCACAAAAGAGACTGCGTTGCTATTAAATGATGTTTTCCCATGGTTATGATGAAAAATGACTTCAAACATGATTTTTTTATTTTAAACTTCATAATTTGACAATAAAGAGATAAAAAGTCAAAATGAGGTTTTGTCTTGTGTTCTCGAAATCTCGTATTCATCAAAAAAAGACTATTTTTTCAACAATCCCAATTTGCTCACAAGAGTGTTTGCTTTAGGAGCTGCTCGGAGCTTTAAAAAGTGACTTTTCACGCAAACCCATTCACGCAGAAGTGCATGTTGCTTTCATGTGATGTTTTTTACATGGTTATTTTGAAAAAAGATTGTAATATGTATATTAAAATTCATAATTTGAAAATAAATAGAGAAAAAGAGAGAATTTTGAAATCTTGTGTTCATAAAATAAACTGTAACACACTATTTCAATAAATCCCTATGTGCGCACAAGACAACACTATACAGACAGCTGCAAGCCGATAGGAGCTTTACAAATTGACTTTTCATTCAAATGCATGCATGTGTGTGTTGCTTTTATAAGACATTTTTACATGGTTATGATGAAAAATGTTTTCAAATATGATTGTTTATATTAAACTTCATAATTTGACAATAAAGCGATAAAAGGTCAAAAGTTTTGAAATTGTTTTATTCATAAAATATGCTGTATCACAATTTTTTCAGCAATCCCAGTGTCCGCAGATGTGTGTGTGTTTTAGGTGTGCTGAAAACTCTATACAGATTTTCAAGCTGGTCGGAGCTTTACAAAGTGACTTTTCATTCAAACGCATTCATGCTTTTATATGATGTTTTTTTACATGGTTTTGATGAAAAATGACTTCAGCCATTATTGTTTAATATTAAACTTCATAATTTCATAATAAAGTGGCAAAAAGTCATAACGACGATTTGAAATCTTGCATTCATAAAATATGCTCCCAGGGCGCCGCAGCAAAAAAGGCTGCCCACTGCTCCGGGTGTGTGTATTCACTACTGTGTGTGTGTTCACTACTGTGTGTGTGCACTTGGATGGGTTAAATGCAGAGCACAAATTCCGAGTATGGGTCACCATACTTGGCCACAAGTCACTTCACTTTACTTCACTTCACTTCATGTTGTAACATTATCTTTTCAACAAATCCCCATGTGCGTACAGGAGTCTGTGATTTAGGCGCTTATAATGCTATAGAGAAAAAGAGAGTTTCAAGTGAAAGTGAAGTGACGTGTGGCCAAGTATGGTGACCCATGCTCGGAATTTGTGCTCTGCATTTAACCCATCCAAGTGCGCGCACACACACAGTAGTGAACACACACCCGGAGCAGTTGGGCAGCGTATTTTTTTTTTTTTGCTGCGGCGCCCGGGGAGCAGTTGGAGGTACGGTGGCTTGCTCAAGGGTCTCACCTCAGTTATGGTATTGAGGGTGGAAGAGAGCGCTCGTCATTCAGGATCCCTACAATACCTACAATCCTTGCCGGACCTGAGACTCGAACCCATGACCTTCGGGTTACAAGTCCGACTCTTACATTATTATGGTGAAAAATGACTTCAGACATGATTGTTTATATTAAAATTCTTAATTTTAAGGCTATAGGAGCTTTAGAAAGTGACTTTTCATTCAAACACATTCAGGAAGGAGTATGTGTGGCTAGCAAATGAAATTTTCCCATGGGTATGAACAAAAATGACTTCAAAACATGATTGTTCATATTAAAATTCATAATTTGATAAAAAGTGACAAAAAGTCAAAATAATGAAAAAAGATGTTTGGAAATCTCGTATTCATCAAACAGACTATTTTTTCAACATATCCCAATTTGCTCACGCAGGAGTGCATGTTGAGAATTTTGTAATCTTGTATTCATAAAATAAGCTGTAACTATTTCAACAAATCCCTATGTGCGCACAAGAATGTACTTTAGGCACTGACAACACTAAACAGTTGCAAGCCGATAGGAGCTTTACAAATTGACTTTTCATTCAAATGCATGCATACAGGAGTGTGTGAGCATTTATATGATATTTTTACATGGTTATGATGAAAAATGTTTTCAAACATGATTGTTTTAAACTTCATAATTTCATGAAAAGTGACAAAAAGTCAAATTAATGAGAAAAGATGTTTTGAAATCTGGTATTAAAAAAATTTTCTGTAACCTTATTTTTCAAACAAAATCCTCATGTGCGCGTGAGTGTGCGCTTTTGGCGCTGAAAACCCTATACAGTGAGTTGTAGGCAAGCGGAGCTTTACAAAGTGATATTTAAATGATATTTTTCCCATAGTTATAGTGAAAAAAATGACTTCAAACATGATTGTTCATATTAAAATTCATAATTTGATAATAAAGACACGAAAAGTCAAAATGATGTTTATCGTTTATTCATAAAATTTCAACAAATTTGAAAATTTGAAAATTTGTTGTTACACGCTGACAACGGTTTACAGAGTTGCAAGCTGCTCGGTGCTTGACAAAGTGACTTTTCATACAAACGCATTCATGCAAGAGTGTATGTTGCTTTTATATGATGTTTTTACATGATTATGTTGAAAAGTGACTTCAAACATGATGGTTTATATTAAAATTTATGATTTGATAAAAAATGACAAAAAGTCAAAATAACTTAAAAAAAAATATTTGCCTCATATTCATCAAATGTGCTATAACACACTATTTTTTAACAAATCCCAATGTGCGCACAAGAATGTCTTCTTTAGGCGCTGAAAACCCTAAACAGAGTTGTAAGGCGATAGGAGCTTTAGAAAGTGAGTTTTCATTCGAACTCATTCATGCAAGAGTATGTTAGGGGAGGGTTTGGCAAAATGAGCCAATGGGTAAGTTGATCCACCCCCTGTATCTAGGCAATTGTACACATTTGTTGTCATGTGACCATAAATCCAGGAAGCAACCATCATTTCTATCTGGCTGTGGTGGTGAGAAGCACATGCTAAAGTGTGATTTTTTTTAAAAAAATAGTATGATTTTTTCACAAGAAACTGTTTTTATCCTATCAAAGTAAAGTTTACACATGTCAGGTATAATGACTGTTATGTCAAAGCAAATTTATCCACGCCTAAAAATATATACCATATATGTTGGTGATTTGCTAACGTATAAAACCATGTGAATGATTTAGCTAAAGATTAGCCTGAGTTACTAAGACAGGCAGTTTTTTTTCCAAAATGGTGACTGTGGGGCAAAGTGAACCTAATGCTGTGGGTAAACTCAACCTTTCAACTTGCCCCACCATGAGGCCCTGAAGTTAAGTTGAAGTTTTTAAGTTAAAAAAATGTATTTCAGTATAGTATTACACAACTGATTTGGTTTTTCATATTTTAAACATTGTAGAAAAGGAAAGTAAAAAAGCAAGTGGGCGCCATCACATCTGTTGAAAGAGGAGAGCTTGTGACTGTGGTCTGTGCAGTCAGTGCTACCGGGAATGCAATCCCTCCTATGTTTATCTTCCCACGGGTTAGATATAAAGACCACTTCATCACAGGAGCACCTCAAGGATCAATTGGTGCATCCACCAGATCTGGATGGATCAATGAAGACACCTTCGCTGAGTTCCTTGAACATCTGGTTCAGCACACCAACTGCTCCTCTGACTATCCCATGCTGCTGAATCCTTGATAATCATGAGGCCCACATTTCACTGCGGGCAGTGGATATAGCAAAGAGAAAGGGTATTGTTCTGCTCACCATTCCACCGCACACGTCCCATTGCCTGCAGCCTCTGGACAAGAGCATTTAAGACCTATTACAACAAAGCTCTTGATGGTTGGATGAGATCTAACCCAGGCAAAACAGCCACCATATACCAGATCCCTGGATGTGTGAATGAAGCTTTCATGTCAGCGCCACCACGGAATATAACTTCTGGATTCAGGTCCACAGGGATTTCCCCTTACAACAAAGATATTTTCTCTGATCAGGAGTTTGAGCCATGCATGGTAACAGACAGGTCAAAACCCTGAGCTACAGTCTGCTGCTGCAGATGATCCGCCAATTGTTTCAACCTCCATCACTGCTGAGCAGCCTTTATCATGCCCCACACATGGATGTGCTTCACCAAGTGACACAGATTTGCATCCCAGCCACACTGCATATGTGTCTGCAGAAGAAATTCTACCCAAAAGTCTGCATCCCATGGCACAAACAAAGAGAAAGTGTGTGAAGACGAGAATCCTAACTGATACAACTGAAATGCAAGCAATTGAAAGGGCTCATGAAGAGAGAAAAAATAAACAGCAGGGGAAAAAGCAAAGTAACATCAAAGAAAAAGGAAAGCTCAAGAAAAAACAAACCAAGAAGAAAATCACAGTGTACAGCAGCTCTGATGAGAGTGATGTTCCCATCCCACTTGATGACATTCCTGAGTATGAGAGCGCTGAGAATGAGAGTAGCAAACCAGACATCACAGATCTGTTGGTTGGTGACTTTGTTATAGTTAACTTTAAAACCAAATGCGGGAGCTATCATTACATTGGCATGGTTGAGAAACTTGAGGACGGCGAAGTGAGTGCAAGATTTCTCAGAGGAATCCGGGGAGGCACTGTCAATGAGAAACCCACTTTTGCATTCAAGGAAAATGATGTGGCTTGTTCCCCACAAAGCGATGTGCTGAAGAAGCTACCTCAACCTCAAAAGGCTGGGAGAACTGCAAGAAGCGAGCAACACTTCGTATTTCCCTGCAACCTTGATGGGTGGAATGCTGAATAGTTGTTGAAATGCGGAACAGATTCTCCTTTTTTTTTTTGTTTTGGTTGGTTTGATGTTGTTTACATTAAAAGTTATGTTATGTTAAGTTACATTTAAAAGTTACATTTAAGAAAAGTGTGATTTTCTAAAACTATGTTCAGGTTTAAAATTTTAAAAAGTTTAAAAGTTTACCCCCACATGGCTCAGTTTACCCATTCACTCTGATCAACTTACCCCTCAGCTGGAGCAAGGTGAGCCACAAGACCATTTTTTTTTGAGAAGCCACATTTCCACGGCCCTTTGTTATTGATGCATTCATATAATTTCAATTGACAGGAGACATCCTGAAATAAAGGATGATGTTTTCGTTGGACTTCTGTCTGATTTTTCCATGAATAGAGGACAACACAAGTAAAAACTGGCTCATCTTACCCCACCCTCCCCTAGGGGAAAAAAATTACTTAAAACATGATTGTTTATATTAAACATAATAATTTGATAAAGAAGCGACAAACAGTCAAAATGCTGTTTTGAAATCTTGTATTCATATTCAATATGCTGCAACACTATTTTTCAACAAATTCCCATGTGTGCACAAGACTGTGTTCTTTAGGCTCTGAAAACGCTATACAGAGAGTTTCAAGCCACTTGGAGCTTTATAAAGTGACTGTTCATGCAAATGGATTCATGTAGGATTGCACGTTGAGTTACATAAAAAAATTTTTTTACATGTATATATATATATATATATATATATATATATATATATATATATATATATATATATATATATATGTGGCACAAAATGTAAAAATTATTTTTTAAAAATGTTTGGAAATCTTGTATTCATCAAATGTGCCGTTATGGAATAGAGGTAGATCATGTAATCAGTGAAGTGTCCTTGCTCAGCGGGTTCCACTTGGGTGGGGGTGACACTCTGAGACCGTACAATAGGAGACATCACTATCTTTTACTGTAGACAAAAATAAGTGGAAGTGTGTGTTTTTGGTAAACAGTGAGCATTCATCCTGCTGATTTAGTGGATATGGAGTAACTAAACTAGGGTGAGCAGTAGGCACTATACCAAAAGAATTGTGAATGTGTGTGTGTGTGTGTGAGAGAGAGAGAGAGAGAGAGAGCGGCATGCAGCTGTGTGTGTGTGTGTGAGAGAGAGAGAGAGAGCGAGAGAGAGAGAGACAGCAACAGTGCGCGAGTGTGTATGAGACTCTCTATCTGTATCTGGTGGATACTGGGTGCACACCTCTCCTGGGGAAGGACACAGCTGGTATAGTACTGGAAAGGAGTGTGTGAATGATACATGAGCCCTAGGTTGGATTAAGGCACATAGTTGTCTCTCCACCAAATAAAGGGACTGTCTGAATGATACATGAGCCCTAGGTTGGAGTGAGGCACATGGCTGTCTCTCCACCAAATAAAGGGTGTGAATGTATGAGCCCCAACCCTTGTATTGGAAAAGGGGACTGTGGAAGAAAAGTGTGTGTGTGTGTGTGTGTGTGTGTATGCCAGCATGTACGTGTGTGTGAATCAGAGCGTTCCTTCATGAGAAAAGAGTATTGTTTCTGTGTGTATTCAAAACTATAAACCCTTAGAGAAATTGGTTTTGTAGATTGTTTGGACATGTTGACACACCCATGTGGAATAGTAGTGATTAGAGCTAAAGCACATGTGATAGCAGAAGATAGGGGAAACTGGTTCACAAGTAATTATAAAATAATTGAATTTCATTTGGAAGATTATATTATTTAGACAAATATAATCTTCCAAATGAAATTCAATTATTTTATAATTACTTTAATATAATATTGAATTAACTTTAATATAATTTTGAATTAAAGTCAAGTAAATAAAATGTTGTATTAAATGGAATTTCAGGAAGAGAACAGGGAACATAGAATTGTGTGCATATTGCAGGAAGCAAAAGGAATAAGAACACATTTTTGGAAGGAGAATCTGTATGAGGATTCCTTAGGGCGAAGATATCCCTTGACTGAGGAGAAGAAAAATTCACTGTTGCGGAGTATAACCTAGTTCAGTAATCTAGAAGAAGTGAGTGAGGAGTGGCCATATGTAGATTGGGAAGAAATAGTGGGAAGAAAAATGGGAAAGCATCAGTTCTAGGGGACACACTCGCAGAGCTAGCAGAGTCAAACCAATTACACTGGGTGATAATACCATTGGGAGCATCATTAGAAATGTACTTAGATTGGGGAGAATGACATGGATTTGAATAGGGCAAATAAGTAATAACTGAATAACTGGGAGACAGTTAAACAGTCCTGAAATTGAAGTTTCAGTAGTGTTAAGGAAAGTTATTTGGCATTCAACAAAAAGAAGTTCTAGACAGTGTAGGCCAAACACTGTAGAGGGTCTGATACTCAGAAAAATCTTGGTGACCTTTATTCCAGACTGTATTCACAAACTGTAATGAGACTCCACCCACTCCCTGTACAGGAGTTTAGAGAGCAGTGAGAGCTGCTAAACTCTGATACAGGGAGCAGGTGGAGTCTCATTTCCAGCTCATGATTTCCTACGCATGTGGCAGGGACTGAGCACTATCAGCGCCTTGGTCTGGGTCCTGGACTTCGTCATAGGCAGACCCCAGGTAGTGAGAGTGGGCCAATTTACCTCCAACACCATCACCCTTGGCACAAGGCTGTGTCCTGAGCCCCCTGTTCTACTCTCTCTACACATATGACTGTGTGTCCTCTCATAGCTCCATTTCTGTCGTCAAGTTTGCTGACGACAGAGTGGTTATGGGCCTCAACTCGAGTTTATGGGCCTCAACAACGATCAGGCTGCCACCTTGATAGAGAAACTCATAGCTTGGTGCCAAGCTAACAGTCTCTCTGTGAACATCAGTAAAACCAAGGAGCTGGTCGTGGACTTCAGGAAGATGCAACAGCGGAAATACACCCCACTCAAGATCGGCGGGTCCCCCATGGAGAGAGTGAGCAGCTTCAGGTATTTTGGAGTACACATCTCTGAGGATCTGACCTGGACTCATCACCTTCAAGTTCAGGTGCACAAAGCCAGACAACAGTTGTAACATCCGAGATTGCTGAGGAAATTCAGGGTCTCCCCAGCTATCCTGAAAACTTTCTACACTGGGGCCATAGAAAGTTTACTAACTCAGTGTATCTCAGCATGGTACGGTAACTGCTCAACCCAGGACCTGCAGAGAGTGGTGCGCTTAGCTGAGTGCATTTCCAGGTCTGCTCTCCCTTCTCTGCATGACATCTACACCAGATGATGCAGTACAAGAGCTGCTAAAATCCTCAGGGACTCCACCCTGGTAACTGTCTGTTTAACCTGCTGCAATCAGGCAGGTGCTTCTGTAGTCTGATGGCTAAAACTGAGAGACTCAGGAGGAGTTTCTTCTCTCAGACCATCAGACTCCTCAACACAACCATGTCCACCATACAGACCCTTTAGGACTCCACAAGGACTCTACAGTCACTCAGCACTTTACACTTTGTATTGTAATTATACATAAGGTACTGGATCCTCTTTGCATATTCCTGTACATATATTTCATATTTCTTATCTTATTTTATTATTTCTTATTCATTTCTGATTTTTTAAAATTTTAACTTTAATTTAGCATTTAATGCACAGTCTAAAGAGGAGTAGGCCAGGTTTCCATTTCACTGCAAGTTATATACTGCATATAATAGTGTATGTGACAAATAAAAATTTTGAATTTTGAATCTTGAATCTTGAACCTTCCCCTTGAAGGAGGAACATTTGATGAGGCATTATGTGAGGAAATGGAGGTGCTAATAATCAAAAACTATAAGGCCACAGACAAAAGCAAGAACAGAGAAATAAAAAGAGAGAAAGAACAAGAAGCGCTAACACTGTTTAAAAAAGAAGGAGAGAAAGAGAAGAGCATGAAACAGGGAAGAAAAATACTGAGAGAGGAAGATAAAAAGACAGAAGAAAAATGAAGGAAATCTTCGCTAAACCGCCTCCCTATTTGCCCTCAGGTCAGTTCCTGGTAGTGAAGGATGTGGTAGAAGTGAAGGGAGAAGTGGAGTAAGGGGAGGAAGAGTAAAAGCAGGGTCCAGTAGAAAGAAAAAAACAGAGGTAAGACCAAAAAAGGGGCAAGGTGAAAGAAAGCAGAGGGAGTTGCCATTAGACTGTTATAAGTCTATAGAAGAGAAGGAGGATGGGGACTCCTAGAACAGGAACTTTGCAGTACAATGACCAAGATAGATAAAAAAATTAAAAGAGGCAGATCTTTCTCTAAGCCAGGTAGAAGAGTTAAGTGAGCACCAGGGCAGACTGGAGGAAAAACAGAAGAGGAGGGACAGAGAAATGAAGAAAAAGAAAGAGCAGATAGATGATGAAGAAAATCAGGAGGAGGAGGAGGATGAAAAAGAGGAGTTGCAGGTGTTAATGGGGATGCAGATTATTCAGGATGGAATAGGGGAGCATGACTCAGATCTAAGGTACCTAAACCATTCTGGACGGCTCTTGATGATAGTTGTCCTCAGCTCCTCATTTTAATTAAGGGTAATCAGGGTCAATATGTGCCCTGGGCCACACAGGATCTCAATGGGCTGGCCACTCGCCTTCCTGATATCCATGAGTGGGCTGAGAAGTGGATTAAGGTATCTGAAGAAGAAACAATGGACAATCTGCTGGCTTTGGGAGACATAAAAACACTCCTAGCCAAAATTCAGGGAGGAGCAAAGATGGAAGAAACCCTCAGGCCTGGCAGAGGCTGTAGGCACTCCCACATGTGAGGGAAAAAAAAGTGTTTGACATGAGCCACCCCGCAGTACGCCAGACGCTGCATAATGAGCATCCAAAACAGAGTGGACCCTAAAGCCCTGAAATGTGAACAGTTGAAACAGAGTACCATTGTCCCATGCAGTGGAACAATACAGAAAAAATGAACAAAAGCTCAAGACTCGAGAAACGGAGATAATCAAGAACCTATGCTGCAAGTTCAAATACAGGGAAAAACCACACCCGTCATGGTAGACACTGGAGCAACTTACACACGTGTAAGTCCAAATTATGCCTCTCACCTCCCCTTGCCTGGAAAATTTGCAAAGACAGTAGGATTGTTTGGACAAACGCAGCTAATTCCTATGACTGCTCCAGTTTGTCTACAGGCTAAAAATAAAAGTGTGACCTTACTTATTTTGGCATCAGAACATATCCCTGTCAATTTGACAGCTAATATATATACTGATTTTGCCTATGCCCATGGGGTGTGTCACCTCTTTGGTGCCATTTGGAAACAAGAGGTTTTAGGAAGACTGATAGGACGCCCATTGTACATGCTGATTAAATTGGTAAATTAATCAATGCTATGATGCAGCCTAAAAGGCTAACAATTACTAAGTGCCAGGCTCACAAAAAGGGTAATGATTTTGTTATTAAGGGCAATAATGCAGCAGATCAGGAGGCAAAAAAGGCTTCAGGCTACCAGGTTGCTGTGTTAGCACCAATGGTTTTCACTGAGCCTCGATCTCAGCCAGATGACATAGTCCGCATTCCTCACTAGGCAGGTCCTTATGAGCGCTCACTGTGGCAACAAAGGGAGTGCCACTAGAGATGCACAAGGTTTGTGGCGTACACATGAAGGTAAAATTATTGAACTCACCACACTGCTCAACATTCACATTTCAGATGCGTCCTCCAGGAGTGTGCTGGGGATGTGGACATGGGTTTGTCCATTGCGCAAGGGTGGAAGTAATGAGAAAAATAAAACAACGAGGATACTGGTCTCTGTACTTACAGGCAATGGTAGATGAATTCTTAGCCATAATAACACCAATAGGCAACATACCAGTACCAGAAGGTCCATTCAAGCACTCGGTAATTGATTATGTAGACACGATAAAACGAGTGCAGGGGAAAAGGTATATGCTTGTAATAATAGATAGGTTCAGTAGATGGGTAGAAGCAGTACCATCAGCAGACCAAGGAGCAGGAATGGTAATCAAATTTCTGACAAGAGAAGTAATTCCTAGATTTGGCATACTGACGGAAATTAGCCAGCGTTTATTCAGAAAACAGTGAAAAGCATACTACAACAACTAAGAATAAAAAAGAGACTAGGGTGTGTTTACCATCCTCAATCACAGGGAATGGTTGAAAGGGTAAACGGTACCCTAAAGGCCAAGCTTAACAAAATCTGTGCTAGTACTAAGCTTAATTGGGCTGATGCTTTGCCTCATACAGTAATGAGCTATCGCATGCAGACTAACAGAAAAATGCATCTAACATGAAATGTTTACGTGTCGACTCATGCCTGTACCACAATGGAGAGGCCACTACAAAGGACCCTCTCTGGAGCAATTGCAAATGGAGCTCAAGACTTATATGCAACAACTAACTGCCATATATAAAGCTATCTATTTACAGGAAAAGAGAAAGGAACTGAAGAACCACAAGCAACCTGCCCAGTTGTTCCTGGAGATCAGGTATATCTGAGAGTGTTCAGGAGAAAGTGGAATAAGCCGAGAAGGGAAGGTCTTATTAAAATTCATAATTTGATAATAAAGAGACAAAAACTCAAAATGATGTTTGGAAATCTTGAATTCATCAAACACAACAAATCCCCGTGTGCGCAAAAGAGAGACAAAAAGTGGAGAGACAAAAAGTCAAAATGTTTTGAAATCTTGTGTTCATAAAATATTCCACAACACACTACTTTTTCAACAAATCCCAATGTGCGCATAAGAGTGTGTTTGGTTATGGTGAAAACTGACTTCAAACGTGATTGTTTATATTAAACGTCATAATTTGATAACAAAGAGATGAAAAGTCAAAATGATGTTTGGAAATCTTGAATTCATCAAACACAACAAATCCCCGTGTGCGCAAAAGAGAGACAAAAAGTGGAGAGACAAAAAGTCAAAATGTTTTGAAATCTTGTGTTCATAAAATATTCCACAACACACTACTTTTTCAACAAATCCCAATGTGCGCAAAAGAGTGTGTTTGGTTATGGTGAAAATTGACTTAAAACGTGATTGTTTATATTAAACGTCATAATTTGATAACAAAGAGATGAAAAGTCAAAATGATGTTTGGAAATCTTGTATTCATCAACTGTGCTGCAACACAGTATTTTTTCAACAAATTTGCAGACAAGTGTGTGCTTTAGGCACTGAAAACGCGATAGGTGATAGGACTTTTAGAAAGTGACTTTCCGTTCAAACCCGTTCACGCAAGAGTATGCGTTGCTTTAAAATTATGTTTTTCCCATAGTTATGATGAAAAATTACTTCAAACATGATTGTTTATATTAAACGTCATAATTTGATAATAAAGAAACAAAAAGTCAAAATGATGTTTTGAAATCTTGTATTCATAAAATATGCTGTAACACTATTTTTTCAACAAATCCCCATGTGCATGAGAGTGTGTGCTTCAGGCACTTAAAACGCTATACAGAGAGTTTAAAGACACTAGGAGCTTTAGGAAATGACTTTTTGTTGATTTACATGATTTTTTTACATGGTTATGGTGAAAAATTATGTCAGACATGATTGTTTATATTAAAAAAATTTAATTCTATAAAAAGTGACAAGAAGTCAAAATAAAAAAAAATGTTTGGAAATTGCATTCATCAAATGTGCTACAACACAGTACTTTCAGCAGTTCCTCATGTGCGCAAAAGAGTGTGTGCTTTAGACGCTGTAAATACTATATAGAGAGCTGCAAGGCAATAGGAGCTTTAGAAAGTGACTTTTCTTTCAAACATATTCATCAAAGAGTATGTGTTGCTTTTAAATGATGTTTTCTTATAGTTATGATGTAAAATGACTTCAAACATGACTTCAAACATGGGGAATTTGATAAAGAGACAAAAAGTCAAAATGATGTTTTGAAATTTTGTATTCATAAAATATGCTGTAACACTATTTTTTTAAACAAATCCCTATGCGTGCACAAGAGTGTCAGATAAACACTGAAAACCCTATACAGAGAGTTTCAAGCCGCTCGGAGCTTTACAAAGTGACTTTTCATGCAAACGCATTCACGCAGGAGTGCATTTTGCTTTTACATGATGTTTTTTACATGGTTATGGTGAAAACTTCAAACATGATTGATGTATTAAAATTCATAATTTGATAAAAAAGTGACAAAAAGTCAAAATAATGAAAAAAGAAATCTTGTATTCTTCAAATGCGCTGTATTTTATTAACAAACCCATAAGTGCACACACTAGTGTGTAAATGTTTTTTTTTAAACATTGTTATGGAGAGAAATGACTTGATTATTTGATTACTTGATTATATAAAAAGGATGATGTTAAAATTCATAATTTGATTTAAAAAAGTGAAAAAAAGTCAAAATAATGAAAAAAGATCTTCGGAAATCTTGTATTCATAAAATATGCTGTAACACACTATTTTTTTCCCAACAAATCCACAGGTGCTCACAAGAGTGTGTGCTTTTGGCACTGAAAATGCTATAGCGTTCAGAACAGGTTCAGTTAACTAAAAAAAAAAATTTGGAAACCGTCATTTCTGCAAAGCAAACTTAAATGGAAAATTTAAGTTAATTTAGTAATCAGATGAAAGTAAAGAAAGCAAACTCTTCCTGAGTAAATAAAATAATAAATATCAAGTTAGTTTAATATGTCAATTTCAGTTAATATACTCTAGAATTTTTACTAATATTACCTAAGATTTAATAGTAGGATTACTGTATTAATTCAGTTTAATTAACAGTGTTATATTTTGTACTGCAAACATCCTAAATACTATTATTCTCAACATGGGTTCAATCTTCCATTTTAAGCTATGGAGACTTAAAAAACTGCATGCAATCGGTTTCCACCTTTTCTTCAAGTAAAGTGAACGTGTTTTTAGTACAACAGAAAGAACAGAACAGAAAGGACTCAGCACAACTTTGAAATTCTCAACTGTTTATAAACAGCCAGACAAGTCTTTAAGAACATCACAATATTAAAACTATGCTTCTAAAACATCTGTCCATGTGTGTATAAGACTCTCTACATTTACAGATCTCTTGACTAAACAGCATCTTGCTGTCAACTTGTCATGACATCAATAACTGTACCTACTGGAGCACTGTAAAAATTACAGAGCATTTTCAGAACAGGCACTATATGCAAACAGCAAAAATAAATAAAAAAAATAAATACATAAGTAAATAAATAATTTAAAATATAGGCCTTCATGTTCCTGAAACACAGACCTTTTCTATCTTCAGTAAACGGCCCAGTGGTTTTGGAAAGATTCTAAACTAATTTTCAAAACATAACTGATCCTTTTGTAACTACTAATTATTTGAACCACTGGCCACTTGAAATTAGTGCAATTAAAACAAATTATGCCAACAACAAACATTTACAAAATAAAAACAAAATTTAACTGGGCAGCATTGGTATCCAAGGCAGAAAGCAAGGAGACAAAAGTTTAGCTTAAAAGCTGATTTCTAAGGGTTTGGAGTTTGGGTTTGAGGTTCTTCCCTCCCAAAGACAGAAGTACCCTCTGAATAAAATCAAATCTCTTCCTCATTGGCTTTGGGTAGTCTAAATTTAGAGCATAGGTCAAAGCGGAGACATCCTGCATGTGGCAAATTTGGGACATCATCCACAACAATTCTTCCCTCCAGAATGATTGACTCAAGGTCAACACTAAGAGCATGTAGATTTTTAGGAGGCATGTTCTTCAGTTAAAACTGTGAGCAGGCCAGCATCAGTTTGACTGACGTCTACATCTACATCCAAATCCTAAGTAGAGAAAAAAATAGAGAAAGCGTGAATTTCTTCTTCATTGAAATACTACTGGAAATGTTCTAAAGAATTCTGTACAATGAAAGCATACAGTGACCAGGAACTGTTGAGCTAAATAAAAAAAAAAATGCCAGTCTCTTACATTTCCTCTTACATGGGTACAGCGATCTGCGCAAACATCAAGCGCAAGCTTCAAAAAGCACGAGCTTCAAATCGTGAACACCAAAGACAGCTGACAAGATTTACAGTGAAATAGTTATAAAACAAATCATATCGCTTCAGAAGACATGGATTAAACCATTCAGCATAAGGGGCAATTATCATTCTTGGTTGAAGTATTCCTTTAAATTTGATGTTGTTTCTCACCATAACCTATTGCATGCCTTCAGAAGACTTGGAGTATTACACATAGATATCATGGACTACTTTATTGTACTTTTGCATTCTTCTGAATTATTAACACCATAGAATTGAATTAAGTTTTAGAATATATTCAGAAAATTTTTTCACATAATGCTACTTATACTGTATGATCCACTGTATGCATTAAGAGCATTAGTTCTCTTTTCTTATGGGGTGACAGACTGCACACATCATTTACATGGTTTTGCCTTAATTCAAAGGGTGTAATGCTGATGAAACCACAACAAGTCTGTGATCAGTTTTAGTCAATCCAATTTCAGCAATTTAAGGCATTCAAATCACCAATGTCACAAATCGGAATTGGTTTCCCATTAAGAGACAAATATAGTATCTGCTGTAAAGCTGCAAAAAAGTACACCCAAAACATTCAAATACACAATTCATTTAAAAAAACACTCTGGGTTGTGAAGAGGAAGAGGGGAAAAAAATTCTGGCTTTCTGTGAAAATGCTGGCCACTTCAAGATCTCACAGACAGGAGGTTCAGAGTGGATGATTTCCTTCCTTCTTAAGGCAAACATACTGTCCATCTTCTGGCCAGTCAGACTCATGTTTTGGGTCCTCTTTTTCATTTCTTCTACAATTTCTATTCAATTCAATTTTATTTGTATAATGCTTTTAACAATGGACATTGTCACAAAGCAGCTTTACAGAAATAAATGGATTCAAAAAATATATTGTAAATATGTGAATTTATCCCTAATGAGCAAGCCAGAGGCGACAGTGGCAAGAAAAAACTCTCTGAGACAATATGAGGAAGAAATCTTGAGAGGAACCAGACTCATCTGGGTGCAATGGATAGTGCAATTATAAATAAATCCCTTCTATTATTGTGTACTATATGGATAAATAGTGCAAATGTGCAACCAGTAAATTCATCCCAGTTTTCGCAAGAAGTCCAGTTGGTTAAAATCTATCCACTGTCCACTGATGGAATACTGAGTATGAAGGTGCTTGTGGCAACTGCAGCCCCAAAGCCACCACAGCAATTGCAGTCCCAAGCCATCACAGTACAGCTCCCCATATGTGATCCCCAAGCCATCTCCACAGCCCCCAGGTGGCACCATCCCCAGCAATCCAAATGGTTCTATCTCAGGAGTAGCATGTGTAGTTTGATAGAGAGAGTGTGTGAGAGAGGTAGAGAGAGAGGGAGAGAGAGGGAGAGATTATTAGGTATGCTTTTGTCCTCTAATGGTTAAGGACCTTTACTTTGCGTGCAGAGTGCAAGCAGGGACTCCGGCAAAACTAGCTATGACAGCATAACTAAAAGGGAGAGCCAGAAGCTAACATGAGGGCATCCTGGGACATAAGGCAGCCAGCCACTCCACCGTCGACAAACCTGAATGAACACGTGAGAGTGGGGGGGCGATAGCATCCAAACATCCCAGTTCACCACAACACTCTGCCTGTGAACCCTCCAGACCTGCCCCTTTAGCTAAGAAATAACTATTCACAAAAGGCTTGACTAAACAAATATGTTTTCAGCCTAGACTTAAACACTGAGACTGTGTCTGAGCCCTGAATACTAATTGGAAGGCTGCTGCATAACTGTGGGTCTTTGGAAGAGAAAGCTCTACCCCCTGCTGTAGGCTTCAGCATCAAATAGCCTGCACCTTTTGATCTAAGTAGTTGTGGTGGATCATAAAAGACCAAAAGTTTTCTCAGGTAATGTGGCATGGGACCATTTAGTGCTTTATAGGTCAATAGTAGTATTTTATAATCAATACAAAATTTGATTGGAAGCCAATGCAGTGTGGATAAGATAGGGGTGATGTGGTCATATCTTCTGGTTCTAGTAAGGACTCTCGCTGCTGCATCATGGACTAACTGGAGCTTGTTTATGCATCGACTAGAACATCCAGACAGCAAGGCATTACAATAATCCAACCTAGAGGTAACAAAAGCATGAACTAATTTTTCTGCATCGTGTAGTGACAATATATTTCTTATTTTAGCAATATTTCTGAGATGAAAGAAAGCGATCCTAGTGATATTATCTACATGAGCTTCAAATGAAAGACTAGAGTCAATAATCACACCAAGTGTTTTATTGCTGCACATGATGAAACAGAAAGGCCAGAGTTATTATGCTTACTTCTAGCTGCATGTGGTCCTAGTACAATTACTTCTGTCTTGTCAGAATTAAGTAAGAGAAAGTTAATAAGCATCCAGTTTCTAATGTCTTTTACACATTCCTCAACTTTATTAAGCTGGTGTCTGTCATCTGGCTTTGCTGAAACATACAACTGTGTGTCATCAGTGTAACAGTGGAAGCTAATACCATGATTACGAATAATTTTGCCCAGAGGTAGCATATATAAAGAAAAGAGTAGTGGGCCTTAAACAGAGCCTTGCGGGACACCAAACTTTACGTTAGTATGCATAGAGAAGTCACCATTTACGTCTACAAACTAATAACAATCAGTCAAATAAGACCTGAGCGAAGAAAGGGCCATTCCCTGAATGCCTACTACGTCTTCTAGTCTATCAAGGAGAATAGCATGATCAATGGTATCAAAAGCTGCACTAAGGTAAAGCAGTACAAGCCTCATCAGAGGCCAGTAGTAAGTCATTTACCACTTTAACCAGTGCTGTCTCTGTGCTATGATGAAGCCTAAATCCTGACTGATACATTTCATGAATGTTATTCCTATGTAAGTATGAGCATAGCTGCTGTGCTGTAACCCTAGGTTGTAACCTTTTCTCGGATCTTGGAGATAAAGAGGAGGTTTGATATTGGTCTATAGTTAGACAGCTGACAGGGGATCAGGATCAGGTTTTTTAATCAAGGGCTTGATAACTGCTAGTTTAAAAGATTGCCAATATAGCCAGTATAGCCATAGCCAATGCTAGGGGAAGAATTGATTATCTTTAAAAGAGGTTTGATTGTTTCAGGAATT
This sequence comes from Pangasianodon hypophthalmus, assembly GCF_027358585.1. Lineage (NCBI taxonomy): Eukaryota > Metazoa > Chordata > Actinopteri > Siluriformes > Pangasiidae > Pangasianodon > Pangasianodon hypophthalmus. The sequence goes on from NC_069725.1 coordinate 16,659,010, forward strand.
ATCTGTTTGAAGAAATATGTAGGTAAAGGATCTAGTATACAGGTTGATGATTTTGATGATGGAATTAGAGAAATTAGTTCGGTCTCATGAAGGAGAATAAAACATTGTAATTGTTGATTTGATATTATTGTATTATTATCTACAGGGTTAGTTATAAAACTGTCTGGTTTTAAATTAATAGTCTGAATTTTTTGCCTAATATTTTCAATTTTACCATTGAAAAAATTCATGAAGTTAATTTTGCTATAGTATTAAATAAGAATCTAGGATTATTTTTGTTATCTCAATTAGTGTGGAGAGATACAATGTTCTAGCAGCACTAAGAGCTTTTCTATAGCTCAAAAAGCTCTCCTTACATGCTAATTGAAATACTACCGATTTAGTTTGATGCCATTTATGTTCTATTTTTCGAGTGGTCTGTTTTAAAGTTCTTGTGTGATCGCTATACCAGGGTGCTAGCTTTTTCTCTCTAATTACTTTTCTTTTAATATGCTGTAAGACACTATTTTTTCAACAAATCCCCCTGTGTACACAGGAATGTGTGCTTTAGGTGCTGAAAACAATATACAGAGAGTTTTAAGGCGCTAGGAGATTTAGAAAGTGACTTTTCATGCAAGTGCATTCACGCAGGAGTGTGTGTTGCCACGTAATCCATTTTAAAAATTCTCTCCAATATGACCCCATCCTTCAAGTGGTAAGTCTTTTGGTGCACCACCATGTCTTCATTCAACCAAATTTATTGATTAAGTGAAAAAATCAAATTTATTGATATAAGTTGACTGCAACTTATATCAACATTATGTACCATAGTGTCAGCATTTTGAAACGAAGTGCCATTTTTATTTTAGTAATCAGTGTGCCACATTACCGAACCCCATTTTCATTTGTATTGCAGTATATTCCTGTGCCCTAATTTACAAAGTAATGTTCTGAGAGCAAAAATTAAAACCATGCATGACCACTGCAGCACAGACGTGAGTGGAGTTCAGTTATTATTTTTCAACATGCTCATCTTTGATATATTAGTTTATATTTCTCCTGGAAAACATTCTCATCATTTCAAATTTGTCACCCTCAAGTACATTTTCATCATGTCTAAGACATATAATAGATATCATAATCAAATTTTAATCTTTTACATGATATAATCCTAAATGTGATATTATGGTGCCAGTAGATAAAAACTGCATTTTTTGTGTGTGCATTTCAGAAATATTCTGGAGGAGGACAGTGGAACATGAAAAAAAAAAAACAAGACTGAAAAATATAAAATTCAAGGTGCACATTCTTAAATCCAAAGACCAAGAAAAGAAATATATTACAGAAATAATTAACAAGGAACAAGGAAAAAATTCAGTAACACAAATTCTACCAGTTTAATAGACAAACAAAGGGGATGTTATATGTTCCATTTCAGAAGAACTGGTAATGTCACAGAAAGAAGTCACATAGCTGTAGGATGTAAATCATATCTCTCTTTTAAAATAAGAAATGAGTGGAAAGGACACAAAGTTAAGGACACATTAATAATATCAGTACTGGGACCAGGACCTTATAATTGTTCTCCAAAATGAGTGCAAGACTTACAAGAACATTGGAAGAATATTGTGTTTTTTGATGCCACACAATATTCCTTTCCACTTTTCACGTTGCTTGTGAGAGATGATCATGGTCCCGGAGTTCCTGTGGCATATACAATAACAAGCAGTGAGACTCAAGCAACACTTAATCTTACACTCCAAGCTCCAACCTGTGTTCCATAAGCCAAAACGGTAATTTATATGAAGTTTTTTTTTTTGTTCTGTACTTAGTGAAAAATCACCGTCACCATGTTGATCCTGTAGCATCATAGCAATATTGAACAAGGTAACCTGTTCAAAATTTTCTTTTACTTTAAAGATGCTTCATGGTTGACAAAGACATGAGTGAAATAAATGCTTTGAATGAAGTCTTCCCAGAAGCTGATGTTCTTCTCTGCTGGTACCATGTTCTCCAAGTAAGTATGGTTGATGAAATCAGGTTCTGGTGTCTGTGGGTCATCCTCTTCAACTACCTGGAGAGACATTCTAAATTCAAAGCCTGTGCTACGGTATTTGTATTTATATGATCTGTTTGTTTACTTTTTTTCTCTTTTGCACAAAAACCAAAAGTGTCATACTTGGCTATAAAATATTTAGTGACCAAAATTTTGGTGCATCTCTTAAATATAGTGTGCATGTCCATTAAGTGGCATCATATAAATGACAGAATATTGCACAATTAGGTTCATATGTACATGAGTAGAAAATGAAAAAAATGTGTGCTGTTTTTGTAGAGGGAGAGAGAAAGAAAGATATGCTCAGGAATGTATTTAAACTTTTTGGTTGTTGCTGTTTTGATTACAGATTGCCAATACTTCTTTTCTTTCTATTCCAAAAGACTGACTTTGACAGAGTGGCTAAAAAGTTTTTGGAGGATTTTTCCAATTATCAAGAGGTTTTCCTTTACTTTCAGAGGTACTGGGAACCAATCAGTCATACATGGGCTGATTATGAACAGTGTTATAACCATGGAGATTCGGAGACCAACAATTTTATTGAAAAGTAATTTCTCCCTGCAAAAGCTTAAGGCAAATTAAATAAGTTTCCCTGGAAAGAATCTGAAACCTGGCTTACGCATTTAAAGTAATAAAGTAAAGAGCAGCACAGGTAAAAAGAAAAAAAAATGATGTCACATAAGTGAATATAAACATAATGCAAAGTAAAGCCTGGAAAATAAGAACCTTTTCAATGTCTATTAGACTTACATATAATTTTCTTTTTACAATAAAAGATTAACAAACAAACACAAAATAAACAAAACCAGTATGAACACAAATTATGTATTAGAATGTCCTTCCAGCATGTAATATTATGACAAATAACATTAAATTCCTGTTTTGTTTTGTTTTTTTGTCTTTTTTTCAGGTTCGTCCATTGACTAAAATATCAGTTTTTATCAGGGATAAGAAATCGGTGTTTGGACAACTTGCTTGATGTGCTCCTTTGCAAGACAGATACTTATTTTCCGTTGATAAATCACTTGCAATCAGCTGGAAGAATGGCAAACATGGTTGCCATCAAGTGTGAGGAATCATTTAACAAAGCAACTGGACTGCAGGAAAAAGGTTGGCCTGACCAAATTACAATGGAATCATCTGCAATATACATGTTCAATGTACCATCAGAACAAGACCCTGCATTATCCTACAGAACCTGCCAAGCAGAGTGCTTCTGCAGTTGGCCGGTTGGTGTGAGAGGCCAAATATGCAAACATTTGACATTGCTAGAGGCACTCAAAGATAAGGATAACGATAAATTCCCTGAACTTGCTCTTCGGCTGGAAGCTCATGCAAGACACAGGTCACTACTGTCTGCTCTGAGGGGACATAAATAGATGTGGAAAGCCTTTGTGGGAGAGGAACATATCATGCATCTTTGAAAACCTATTCTTGTATTCTTGAAAACCTGTTCTCTGTTGCACATTCTCATATCATGGCATATGTTCCTGCCTTAGTTTAGCAGCACAACTGTTTGGCATAACCATTAATGAAAAAGGTTCTGTCCTGTTCAATCTGACTATTCTTATATGTCTTTTGAGCAGCAAGACAGATGCACAGACATCCAGAAACTAGAAGACATTCTTGCAATTGTCAGAAGTTGGCAGGCCGTTCCAGAGAACACTAAAACACAAATAAAAAATCTGCATGTTAATGTGCACCAAGAACATAGGTGTTCCAATGTTCCAATGTTCCAATGACACTTCAAGGTAGATACAGCCACTCTTTCCACATATCACAAAATGTAGAAAAAACATTTCAGAAGTCTGACTTCATTGCAGACACAAATTCAGGAGGGTTTAAAAAATGGTTTGCAAGATAAAGCATGCAATTCTAAGAAAAAATAAATAGTATAGCAAACGGTTTCCCAAAAATAAACAAAGATACTTTACACAAAAATAAACCAGTTTGACTGACTAAATCAATTAAGAAAGTGTCCAAGAGAAATGAACTGTCAGCCAAAACAAAACTGAGAACAGAGATTACAGTCTGATTAAACAGCCTGAATATGCACAACAGGTTTGGTGCAAGTAGCCAAAATGTATAGAGTTTCAACATATTTCAATTTAAACTCTCTATGATGAAACTTAGTACCCCATCAACTACCTGTGGGCCAACTGTGTGGGTTAACAAGCTGAAGGGTGATGTAGAGAATTTGCTTGATTGCAAATTGGCACGTACACTAGCCAGAGTTTATCATTCATGAAAAAAGATTCAATCATTACTAATAATTAAATCAAACATCCAACATCACAATATATAGCAAAAGAGCTGAACAACATTTTTAAACTGTACCTGGTTACTTATGCGTTCTGGACACTTATGTCTTTACGTACCACCTCTGGACCGACATTTTGGCATAGGCTTTTTGTTGGACCAGTGGCTAGGTCTGAAACCTCCCCCTCTGTTAGTGCACTGAAGATGCTTAATTTTGTCTTCAAAAATAGGACCAATTCTTGGGCCACTGCAAAAATCATCAGTACTGATCTGGTTAAAAATGATCAAATAATAAGACATCAAATATAAATATAAAACAAAATTGTTCAATCTTACAATGAAAACATCCACCATATAAACACATTTTAAAAGCAAACTTACTCTTAGCAGGTCTCTGTCCATAGAGGATATGTTAGAGGACAGGTTCTCCCCCACTATTCTGCAGTTTCTTATTTTGTGAAATTATAATGCGCCTTTCTCTAGCCAGTGAGGGCTAAGCGTCCAAAAACCTAGATGCCATCAGTGTCCTCTTTGGGGTTGTTCAATGGTCAGTCCTCATTGTTAACTGACCCTACTTTCTCATTTTCACAACCTACATCTTTGCCTGTGTGAAATGTTTTTGGTTGCCTTTCTTCCCTGCTGCCTTCTATGGTTTGATCTGTTCCTTTGTCTGATGCATCACTTGCCTTGTGTTTTCTAAAAATAGACCAATTCAATGGATACTTCAGCTCTGTCTTTTTTGTACGTTGCCTTTCTGTCTTCTCTATGTTGGTCCTTCTCAACATCAAGCATGTGATGTTACATGTTGAAACATCTTATTTCCTTCTCCACCTGCTATTTAAAGCATTACCGTAAACATCCATCCATCCATTTTCTGTACCGCTTATCCTACACAGGGACTTGGGGCACAAGATGGGGGACACCCTGGATTGGTTGCAAACCCATCGCAGGGCACAATTGCATACACACAGACACTCACACACCCCTTCACACACTACGGACAACAGCAGAGTTGTGATTTCAGCTGAGAAATACCCATTTGGTAATCTTCCACAAAAAACATTTGGGCCATTCCTGGTATTTGGTGCCTTTTGGACATCATAACATTTAGAAAATCAAACACAGTTTTTAAAATCACTTCTTGTGTAATCATGACAGAGAGCTATAAAACATTTGAAAAAGGATTTTGGTCAAGCTCAGGTACATAAATTAAGCACATGAAGCATTTATGAAACAAAATTGATGAAAATGTCTACCCTGTTAGGAACAAATGAACAACAGTTTGAAAGACTTGTGATTTAAATGTATGGACATTATGTACATTATCTTAGAAAACTCGTGTCCCTTTGTCCTTTTAAAGCTTATCAGTTAATAAATTATTTTTAAAAATAGATTTTATGTATGAATTGTACTTACTTTCTCTCTAACAGATTTTACATTTTTTTGTTTTCAGATACAAATTCATGAAAGATGTTTTTGTTTACTTTTTAAAGTAATACATACAGTATGTATTACATGTATTATATTAACACATGGAGTAATAATTACTATATTAATAATACATGTATTATATTATTTTAATAATACTACACTAATGCTAATTTTTCATTGACACTGAATTACTAGGAAATTATTGTAAAAAAAAAAATTAAATAAATAGTAATGCTTAACAGGGTGGACAAAATAATAACATGGTGGACAAAGCAGTTACAGAGTGGACAAAACCAAAAACCAGAAATTATTTGGTGACTATTAATTTTTACTTAGATAAAAACATGGATTTACATAATAAACAATCCCATGTCATTTTGTCTAGTTGGAATGAGCGTTTGTTCAGTGGTTGTGGCTCTTACATTGAACAAACTATCTGGCTATCAGGATACCAACTAATGTCATTCCATGGACCTGGCCAGTAGTATTTATTTAAACCATTGCAGTGCATGCATTTCACAGAAACACTGCCAGGGTATGGCTCCTGATCATATGGCCTCTGGTCTCTATCTGCTGTTATCCAGTTCTGCACTGGAGGGTTCTGCTGCCATGACAAGCATGGCATCTTTGAGATCATAGCAGGGACATTCCATTTTGCCTTCCTTGATATTACATGTGCAGCTGATGTCTCTGTATTTGATCTGGCCAGGGCAAATGCTCATTACCTGGTGCATCCTTAAGATCCCCTTTGTGGCTGTTTAAGCGGGCACCAAAGAAAAAAACAGATACAATCAGATAAATCTGGTAAACAGCTATAGTCTACTATGGAATAGCATTCCAAGATTCACAATTCTTAGCACTTCAATCAGAATATTTTTATATGAAATATTTTTAAACAAGTATCATTTAAATTACATTCACACATTAAATTAATCCATTAAAACATAAATCTCTTAAAATTAATTGACCAACTCAACATCATTTTCAGTGATGTAGAACAGTTCAACTGTTGCCTGACTGGCCATAAGTTTCTCACACAGCATCAGTGGATCTGACACATTATCTCCGAGTCATACCGTCCTGTCTGCTACCCTTTTTAGTGAGCCACCCACACCATCCGGGGCTCCCTTTCCATGACTGGCCTCAAAAAAATGCCAGCTTGCTTCTTTACAGCCTTGTTGGAATGGTTCTGTTGGCAACATGTAAAAATTGCCCTTCTGTTTATATTGGGTGGCTGACCTGTCACTAAAAAAATGCAGCTGCTTAACCTCTAGAACCTCTGGGCCCAGATGGCTTCAGGATCATGACGTCTGCATGGGGAGATAGAGCAGAAGGGTGCTTGCACCTGTTTGCCTGCCTTGCTAAGAACACCAGTAGGCAGGGTAGCCTGCTGGTGTGACCCTCCAAAGTGTACTGACTGGATCTCCTTACTGTACTTACGTGCATAGTTTTCACTGAAATCGACATGTATTAAACACTGATTGGATGCCGGATTTTCTTTTTGCTCTCTGTACACACCATATTGCCACCTAATATTGAAAATGTGCTTTTGAAACTTAAAAATGCGATCATTAAGTTGAATGCATAGGTCCATCTCAGTATTGTAACATCCTTTTTCACAGTATTGGTAACTCTCTTCTCATCTCCTTGGTTTCTGTTTTCCACTAACCATTGTTTAAACACATTTTCAGTGTTGGATGGTGGGTTCAGTGTTAAAGGAACACGGAGGAGGCATTTCTGGCAGTCACCATAGGCACAGGCTTTGGATTTAGGGTCACACATAGTTGCATCTGATATTTCATCAATGTTGGTACTGGACAAAATTCCATGACAGTAAAGGGCATGTGTAATGAACTGTAAATTTTCATGTGTTTTACATTGGCAGGTCTCTTGAGCTGCATCACTGGGGACCCCAACCCAAAATGGCCTGAGTGCACAAAACGTGGAATAGAACACAGAGTAGTGATGTTCAGCAAGAAATGTCTTATGGAGATTTTTCATTGTGTCAGAGAACAGTCGTTTTTGTTTTTTTTATCTTCAGTCTTGTGATGGTCTGTTTCCGACCTGTTGTCATCCGGCTAATGTCATCTCTCAGAAAGAAGCTCCTGATTAGTTGCTTGTTCTGAATGGACACCCTGTTCACTTTCTTTCTCTGAAAAGAATTAAGGTTAATTTCTAATATCTCTTTTCTCTTTTTTGAAAAACCCAGACTGGCATGGGTGAATCTGAGAAGTATTTCATGACAAGTTTTCCAAGCACTGCTCTGGCAATCAGTTGCCTGTCTCTCTCTTTTCTGGAGGTTTTGTATTTTTCTCTTATGTTTTCAGTGATGGATATTTGTAAGAGGAGTGTTTTTTTGATAGCCAAATCCACACTTTGATGCTTTAGCAACCTGGGAACTTTGGTATGGGGAGAGTTAGAGTTTATTTTCTGTCTTAAATATCTTTTCTTGTATATCTCCTTTTTGCACTTTTCCTTTTTAAGTTGTGCTTTCAGTTTCTGAATTTCATTTTGAAGTTTCGTCTTTGTTCCTCTTGACTGGGCTTTACCTTTGCGATACTGCAAAATACAACGAGTACATACACTGCCAGGCCAAAAAAAAGGCAGCTGTTTGGGTTTAAATAAGCAAATACTTAAGAGGCTATGATTGGATCATTACTGCAGTGATTAATATGTTTCAGCTGGCAACAGTTCTTTTAACCTTAACTGATGCAGTGTGTAGCTTCTCATTTCTTAAACAACCATGGCAGATTACGTATCCCATGGTCGTGGAAAAGATGTTACTGAAGGGGAAAATTGTTGGCCTGCATCAAGCAAAGAAAACAACTAAGGAGATTGCTGAAATCACTGGAACTGGGTTATGAAATGTACAGTGCATTATTAAAGCCTGGAAAGATAGTGGTGAACTGTCAACTTTACAGCAGAAATGTAGTTGGAAAAAAATCTTGAATGATCGTGATCGGAGATCTTTAAAACGCTTGGTGATGTCACATCGTAAAAAAATCGACAGGAATACTCACGGCTATGTTTAATAGTGAAAGTAAGAGCATTTCCACACGCACGATGTGATGAGAACTTACAGGATTTGGACTAAACAGCTGTGTGGCCACAAGAAAGACATTTGTGAAGGGGAAGTGGTAGCTCAGTGGTTAAGATGTTGGACTTCTGATCGGAAGGTTGAGAGTTCAAATCCCAGCACCACCAAACTGCCACTGCTGGGCCCTTGAGCAAGGCCCTTAACCCTCAACTGCTCAGTTGTATAAATGAGATATTTGTAAGTCGCTCTGGATAAGGGTGTCTGCCAAATGCCATAAATGTAAATGTAAATTTGTTAGTGAGGCTAATCGGGGAAAAAATTACTTCAATTTGCTGTGGAGCAATGGAAAAAGGTCATGTGGTCTGATAAATTCAGATTTACCCTATTCCAAAGCAATGGTCGTGTCAGGGTAAGAAGGGAAATGCATGAAGTGATTCACCCGTCATGCATAGTGCCTACTGTACAAGCCTCTGGAGGCAGTATTATGATCTGGGGTTGCATCAACTGGTCAGGTCTAGGCTCAGCCTCATTGTGCGGCAATAAAATGAAGTCAGCTGAGCACCTCAATGTACTGAATGACCAGGTTATCCCGTCAATGGACTTTTTCTTCCCTGATGGCACAGGCATATTCCAGGATGAAAATGCTAAGATTCATCAGGCTTAACTTGTGAAAGAGTCGTTCAGGGAGCATGAGGAATCATTTTCACACATGAATTTGCCACCACAGAGTCCTGACCTCAACCCCATTGATTTGGGATGTGCTGGAGAAGACTTTATGGAGTGGTTAGACTCTCCTGTCCTCAATGCAAGATCTCAGCCAAAAATTAATGCAACTCTGGATGGAAATAAATGTTAAGTTCAATCATTCATAATTTTTAATACATTCTTAATTAGTTTCGATGTAGCGATATTTTAAATTTAAGATAAATGTAATTAACACTGGTTTACCAGTGCTGCATTTGCAATGAAGTACAGGCATAACAAATATGCATAACTTTGAATAACTTTGAAAGAGGCCTTGCACAGTCCTGCTCGGCTGCTTTGAAACAATGTGTACTGTGAAAAGCACTACACAAATAAAATTGACTTGACCACCTTGAGACACCTGGACTAGGCTTACTGTCTGGGCTTGGAGGTGGAGTCCACTGTTGCTGCTGTCTTGCTTTGGCTCTACTTGCCCTTTTATACTCTCTCCATTTCTTCCTTAGGGCTCTGTTTTCTCTATTACTGATTATCTTCCTCTTGCCTGCAAGCCTATCTCTCCTCCATTTCTCCCTCTCTTTCCCTAGGTACTGTCTCCTCCGGTCAGGATCAGAATCCTGACGTTCTCTGTAACTAAGAGGCATTCTTTGAGAGACATACAACAAATTTCAATATTAATTTTGTTTGAAGTGAGTTTTGATAGGAAACAACATGTAAAACATACAACATGAAAAACATACAATATGTAAAACTTACTACTGTAGTTTAAATACAGGACTTCTTCAACCTAAATATAGATTACTTTCACTATCGCTATGTACACTCTAACTGTCCACTGTGTTAAGTCTTCTGACTTAACAAGGTAGACACTAACACAGTGGACCTTCTGACATAAAGTCAGCCATTTTACCATGTCTGAGCAAAAAGAAGCTAACATAGAAGGTTTATCAAATAAAAAACTGAATGGATATTAAAATGTTAATTTAAAAAATTTGAGTTCCTTTGGACTATTTTCATGTTTGCCTCAACAGAGTGAACATATTGAGGTTGACCATATAGAAGAATTTTCTTGATCAAAGTATCTTGATTTAAGTGTGATTATTACGTAATCCATCAGGTCCAATCAGGAGTTAAAATAATCAGAAATAAGAGATGTACTACATTTTAATCATGAAGAGAGTGACTGTATGATTAAATCAGTATTTAAAGCATATGATTTTACAATAATATCTGTGTGAACCAACATTATGTACTTTTTTACCTGTGTAACATTTGTGATTTCTTAAAAAGTGTATTGTTAAGGTTTATGAAGAATATTAATTAATATTAAACATTTTATAAAAAATAAACTAGCTGAGCTTGCACCACAATTAAAGAGAAGGCACAGGGATAATGAAACGTGGCGAGAGGCCAGGGGAATAATTAAAAGAAAAAATTAGAAAACTCCACCTCTGTTCTAGTATTATATAAAAGCATAGGCCATGACTGTGTAAATTAGATGACCTAGACATCTCGGCTTTGTTGGTTGTTTCAATATAGTCTGATTTTTGGCATCCAAAACCCTTTGACTTTGGAAAGTTATTTTTCTTTATTCTAACTTTATTCTGAACTGAGAAAGTTTTCCACGACAATCAGATTTCTTACTCACCCTCTTACTCACCCTCCCCAGATGTTTTCCCTCCAAGGAAGTGATGTCAGCTTTATGATATGATGTCATATCCTTTTGCCAGCTTTCATTTAAAGAGGCAGTAGTCGATTATATCAGAATAAACAATAATTTGAGGGACACGCTAACAACCTTTATTATAATTGTTAAAATAAATTTAATAATTGAAAAAAATCTATACATTAGAGAGAAGTGTTATTGATATACCCAACAATGTGAAAAATTTAAAAAAAAATCACTCATAATAAGTCTTGTATGCATCATGAAAATGGGATACACAAGCCTGGGAACATAGGAAAAATGGAGATTTTGGTGGTTTAAAAGGCTGTAAAATGTTTTGAATTAAATTTTAAAGTTCAAATGGTGTTATTTATGATAAAGACAGCTTTAAAATTGATATTGTTCAACATTTTAAGGCAATAAGATCATGATGTATACTGGGGACACGAAAGGCACTGAATACCTGGAATGACCCTATTCCGTCAAGCAGGGCCTGAGCTAGCACTGGGCGAGTTTCACAATTTATTTGGTTAATTCAAATTATTGTTTTAAAGCGATTTTTCAAAAATGTTCTAATCACAATTGTACATGTTTATATATTTACATATTTACATTTTTTAATTAAAACTTCCAAATGCTATTTAAAAGTTTAAACCAATACAAAGGAAAAACACAGCCTTCTTAACCTGATAAATGCCTCCTACAGTCTGCACTACTCCCAAACACTGCACGCTTAGGTTAAAAAATAAGAAAAGAAAAGAAAACAACCCTGCCAAGATAAACAGGCAGCACTTCGACAAGGACTGAGCTCGTAGCAAAAGGTTCAAATATCGCATGTATAGAGGAATCTTCCTGATCAGAGTATGATTTATGTATGATTATCATATAATCTATCAAGTCCATTCAAGAGTTAAAATACTTAGAAATGATAAGAGATTTAGTACATTTAGTATATTTAGTACATTTTACTCATGAACAGAGTGACTTCATGTATATGATTTTACAAGAATATTTCTGTATGTGAATCAAGAAACCTAAGATAAACTGATGAGTCTTGTCTATTAGTTATAAAATTATGTTTCCAGTCTGATTCTAAATTCCTTCATATGTTTATGTATGCATGCCATGTAAAAGTATTTTCTCCTTTTCCTGATTTCTCCCACTGAACACTTTCATATCAACTAAAATTTCATATTAATCCTAACTTGAATGTAATATAAATGATGTACCAGGACCTGAAAAGAACTTCATGTTCAAAGACCTACCAATCTGTTCTACCTACCAATCATTTCTGTGAAGAATCTGAAACCATTCAGGCTTCAGATAGGCAATAATACAGCATATCCATAAGGTGCAAATACTTTTTCATGGCACTGCACTTGGTAAAATCAAAAAAGCAAAATCATAAAACTGAAATGATATCAGTTTAGTAAAACATGACCCCATCTTCAATGTTACTGATTGATCTTCATTATTTCTTTTCTCTTTTCTTTTGTCTCTCCTAATGAATTCAAGCATATGACTTGCCTTTTTTGGAAGGTCACAGAACTAAAAAATAAAAAGATTATTAGTGCAACTGTCTCATATTAATCTGATTAATCAATTTGTCATTTTATTTTTACAGAGAGCATTGTATTAAAAATCAGTGGTCGCACTATTTACTATACTGTTGTAAGGGTTTTATATATATATATATGATGTGAAGTGAAGTGACTTGTGGCCAAGTATTGTGACCCATACTTGGAATTTGCGCTCTGCATTTAACCCATCCAAGTGCGCACACACACACAGTAGTGAACACACACACACCAGGAACACACACCCGGAGCAATAGGCAGCTTTTTTTGCTGCGGCGCCCGGGGAGCAGTTGGGGGTTCAGTGCCTTGCTCAAGGGTTTCACCTCAGCCGTGGTATTGAGGATGGAAGAATATATATATATATATATATATATATATATATATATATATATATATATATATATATATATATATATATATAAAACTATGTCTGGTGGCTTTAAAATTGTTGTATTATAATAAAGATCTGTTTCTTCACAACACTGTAAACCCTAATGTTGTCTTTACTTAATCAAGTAATCATAATGAGTAAACATTTAAAATGTGGTGTTTTGTACTTAAATAAGTTTGTTTCACTTATTTATACATAAATACTTATACATAAATTTAAGATTTCAAGTGTTATAAATTAAAAATTATGGTTCATTAAAGTAGCTCACTCGGGTCTTTAGTTCTGCCTGCCAACAAGAGAACTAAAGCACTGATTGGTAGATAATTGAAAAGGGCTGTCCTCTTCGTCTGTTTCTGGTACCAGTGAAGTGAAGTTCAAGAGTTCATCATGAGTAGGAGAGACAACTCTATTTGTTCATAAAGAAATGGTAATCATTCAATTCAATTCAGTTCAGTGCTTTTAACAATGGACATTGTCACAAAGTAGCTTTACTGTTATCCCACTGTTCTTCAGAAAAATCCTCCAGGTCCTGCACATTCTTTCCTTTTCCAGCATCTTCTGCATATTTGACCCCTTTCCAACAGTGGTTCTATGAGATCCGTCTTTCACACTGAGGACATCTGAGGGACTCATACAGAGCCAGGGGGATGTAAACATTTGAACAGGATGATCAGTGTAAATTGTTATTATTTAGTTTAAAAATCTTATTTTTTTCATTTAGTACTGCCCTTCAGAATCTACATAAGACATTTACATGATTCCAAGAAGACAAAATAATAATTCACACCGATCATCCTGTTCAAAATTTTACACCCCCCTGGCTCTTAATGTAGTGTGTTGCCTTCTTGATCACCACCAACCAAATGTTGTGACCATCCCTTTACTTCCATTACATTCCCCCATGTTAAACCCTTGCCATCACTGTGGCATTGCTGAACAGAACAAAACATATATGACAGTTAGTCACAACTTGAAACCAATCAAAAGCATAAACCAATTAACATAATATTTTTCTATCCCATGACATAATCATTATTAAACCTCAGAGGGAGTCTACCCTTTGACTCTCTTGTGGAGCATCTAGGCTCCATACCTGTTCCTGCAGTAACAAAATCAAACCCCCTTTTTTGAGCACCAGGTGAGATCACCAAAACAGAAGTTGTTTCATTACTTGAAAAAGAGCCACACCCAGTCAGACATTATGGCTTGTGGGGCTCACCCACTGACTCAAAGGGCTGTAGAACCCTCAGCCCTTCAGAAGGAGTCAGAAGGCACATCACTGACATTTTCACACAGCAAATTATCTTTTTGTCTGTCAGGTCTGAAACTTTTATGATTACTCTGTCTCACATAGGTATCATAAGTACAGGACTTCATTTGGTCCCCATTCCAGCCTAACAGTGAACACAGGACCCAGTACACTCTTCCCCACCACCAAATATGGGCAATCTTCCCATCTGTCCTGAAACTTGTTCTGACATCGATGCCTATGATTGCCTAACAAAACAAGATCCCCTGGAGGAATCAATGCTCCCAAGGCGGCCCTATCATAGATTCTGTTTCTGCATCTGGCTGATTGTTCAGACACAGCTTGAGCAATATCAGTAGCTGCACTCAACCATTCATGATATGCCCTCACCCAATCATCAAGGTTATAGACCAAGTCTTCTCTTGGGTTTTCCCCAGCCAGTATATCAGTCCTGAACATAAAGTAAAATGGGGAATAACCAGTAGTTAGATCAAGCATCGAGAATATACTGGCATTTCCCAGAGCATCAACTGACACCTCCACTCAAGGGAGCAGATATGCATCTTTACAGGTTACCTGATTCAGGCTCATGTAATCACAGCAAAACCATATTCCCCCATCCCTCTTAATGACTATCACTGCAGGAGACGCCCATAGACTGCAACTTTCTTTTAGCATGTCCTTGGAAACAGGGTCCTGTATGTATCACTTGACTTCGAGAAATATTTGTTGTGGGACTTGCCTGTGATGTTGTTTGATGGGCTGGGCATCACCAGTAGGGACAGGTGCAGGGGCAGTGGTGTGACCATAGTCACTCTCTGACTTAGAGAACACATCTATGTGTTTCTCTAGTAGTGCCCTCAACTTCAAAACATGATCAGCCTGCAAACAGTCCAGATCAACTTCTACTGGCATTGGCAAAGGGTCAGATAATCTATTCTGAGAATTGGCCTCCACTCTTTTAACCCATACACAGAGCGCATCTTGTTGCTCCTCAAAAATGATCAGATCATTCAGGTATATCTCAGCTGGTTTATGAACTTCAGCTAACTACTGGCGTGTAAAACCCAAACTTTCCCTCTTTAGCCTGAGTCAAGACATTAGTAACCACTTGGCAAATTTACCCCTGTTGTGGCCTCCACAACCTGACAATGGCCCTTAACTGGAGTTTGGCAATGCCCTTGTACAAATACATGAGAGTATGGTGGAATAATAACTTTCCTCTTTCCTAATGTTCCTCTTGGGGCAATACAGTTAGTCCCCCTCTCAAGGGTTGCCAGCACTCTCTTCACACAGGCATCCTCTCCAGACATCCTGTGGAGGTTTAGCTTAGTCACCTCTTTGTGTGCCACAAGGAGTCCCTTAAGGTTCATGTCAACAATGCCAGGAACCCCCACCTGTCCTTGCTGTTCTGGAACCTTTAAGACAAACATACACTTGTTACATAATGTCTGCCCCATGCATTCCACATCGGTCTCCAGACATCCAACCACTGGGAGCTCCAATCTATTTGCTGCAGTGAGGCGCACCCATGCAGCTCTCAATAGCTCTGATCCATCTCTACCAAAATGTTCACAAAACATAAGACTCTGTAATGGTTGTGACCTCTGAGCCAGTGTCCAACATACAACTGGTTACCACAGCTATTTTTTATCTCCACAACCATGCCTGACTAGTGACTGGGCGACCCCGGGCTTCAGACGAGGCAGACTGCAGATGAATTGAAGCTGCTGTATCTACACCCACATTATCACCATGTTCATGGATAGCAATAAGCAATAATATATATATATATATATATATATATATATATATATATATATTTTTTATTTTATTGCTTTTCACTTTCCTCAAAAACACAAATACTAAACAAAGAACCACTTAACTAATAAGAACATTAACATTAACATGAGAGACAATGCTTACACAGACAGAGAAAAAAAAATCAGTATCTCAACAATAATTTAGGCATTTTAGTAAGTACGTTATTAATAATCACAAACAGTTAACTGTCACAGATCATGCAGAAATTAGAGCTCCAAGGGCCATCAAGCTAGACTTGCAATTCGTTAGTCATTTTTAGATGGTCTACGACCTGTCCCCAGACTTTGTCAAATGTTCTAAGTTTATCCTCATTCAGATATCTCAACCTCAACCAATATACACTATATTGCCAAATGTTTTGAGACATCTGCCTTTACATGAACATGAACTTTAATGACATCCCATTCTTAATCCATAGGGTTTAATATGGAGTTGGCCCTCCCTTTGCAGCTATAACAGCTTCAACTCTTCTGGGAAGGCTTTCCACCAGGTTTAGGAGTGTGTTTATGGGAATTTTTGACCATTCTTCTAGAAGCGCATTTGTGAGGTCAGGCACTGATGTTGGACGAAAAGGCCTGGCTTGCAGTCTCCGCTCTAATTCATCCCAAAGGTGTTCTATCGGGTTGAGGTCAGGCCAGTCAAGTTCCTCCACACCAAACTCACTCATCCATGTCTTTATGGACATTGCTTTGTGCACTGGTGCGCAGTCATGTTGGAACAGGAAGGGGCCATCCCCAAACTGTTCCCACAAAGTTGGGAGCATGAAATTTTCCAAAATGTCTTGGTATGCTGAAGCATTAAGAGTTCCTTTCACTGGAACTAAGGGGCCAAGCCCAACCCCTGAAAAACAACCCCACACCATAATCCCCCCTCCACCAAACTTTACACTTGGCACAATGCAGTCAGGCAAGTACCGTTCTCCTGGCAACCGCAAAATCCATACTCGTCCATCGGATTGCCAGACAGATAAGCGTGATTCGTCACTCCAGAGAAGACGTCTCCACTGCACTAGAGTCCAGTGGCGGCGTGCTTTACACCACTGCATCCGACGCTTTGCATTGCACTTGGTGATGTAAGGCTTGGATGCAGCTGCTCGGCCATGGAAACTGATTCCACAAAGCTCTCTACGCACTGTTCTTGAGCTAATCTGAAGGCCACACGAAGTTTGGAGGTCTGTAGCTATTGACTCTGCAGAAAGTTGGCGAGTTGTGCGCACTGTGCGCCTCAGCACGCCCTGACCCCGCTCTGTGATTTTACATAGCCTACCACTTCGTGGCTGAGTTGCTGTTGTTCCCAATTGCTTCCACTTTGTTATAATACCACTAACAGTTGACCGTGGAATACTTAGTAGTGAGGAAATTTCACAAATGGACTTATTGCACAGGTGGCAACCTATCACGGTACCACGCTTCAATTCACTGAGCTCCTGAGAGCGGCCCGTTCTTTCACAAATGTTTGTAGAAGCAGTCTGCATGCCTAGGTGCTTGGTTTTATACACCTATGGCCATGGAAGTGATTGGAACACCTAAATTCAATGATTTGGAGGGGCGTCCCAATACTTTTGGGAATATAGTGTATTTACAAGTTCTTTAGCCCACATTTCAAACTTGGGTACCCGTTCAATCTTCAACATTCTTATCATAGCTTGTCTTTCATATGCATTAGTCTCCCAAATGGATATGCCAAGAATAGCTGTGAGTGGATCTGGCTCCAGAACTTTTTTAAATGCAAAGACAATCAATTATGCTCTTCCTTTACATTTTGTATACCACTCTGCTTCCACTGAGTAAAGCCTAAATCAAGCAAGACTGGAGGAAAGGCATGATTTTGACATATAAGACTATCTAAGTACATGTCAGCTGCTTTTATATAATTATTAATCTGCTTCCAAATTTTAGTGCATTATTCATAACAAAGTGATTGCCATATAGAGATACACTGATTTTTTGGGGAGCTGTTAAGAAGGGCCAAGAGAGAGTTGCAGAAGAGTTGTTCCATCCTAAGCCAAGAAGGATCCCTACACACATCAGACTCCACCATGAAAAAAACATTAAGATTTGCTGCTCAGTAATAATAATTAATCTGTAGTAAGCTAAACCCTTTAGTTTTACACAAATGCTTCTTAGATATGCACACATTCTTGTAATCCCACAAAAATGGCACAATTACTGAGTCTAATTGTTTAAATAGGCTTTGTGGTATAAAACAGGGAATTACCTGAAAGAGATACAAAAATCTCGTATTGTATGAAAAAAAAGTATTGTATGAGTAAGTATTGTATGTAAAAGGGATAGAGTTTAAAAATTTTGGGTCGATATTGTTTGTAACTGGCATTAACTCGCTTTTTTTCAGAGTTAATTGAAAATCCAGAAAAGGATCCAAATTCATTTATGAAAGACAGAACATTAGGGATGGATTCTGAGGGATGGAAATGTACAATAATATGCCATCAGCGTACAATGAAATGTTGCCTTACGCTTACCGCTAGTGGTTTGGTGAGGATGGCAAACAGAAAAGGCGAAAGGGGGCAGCCCTTTCGTGTCCCTTTGCAAATATCAAATGGAAAAGATTTATTCTGATTCATGATTACAGATGTGACAGGGCATGCATAAATGGTATTTATCCATCTCTTAAAGACAGGTCCATAACCAGATGCATCTATGGCAGACCTCATATATGACCACTCTACTTGATCAAAAGCGCGCTGTGCATCAAGAGAAATTATGACTGCATCCGTACAGTGTTTGGCATATAAAACATCAAAAAGACGACACAAATTAAAAAACAGCTGACCAGGCATAAAACCAGTTTGATAGGGATGTATAATGGAGCAAATGTGGTTCCTCAAATGATTTGCCAATATTTTACCAATGAGTTTTTTCTCTGTTGGAATCAGTGATATTGGACGGTATAACGAGGCCAACAGTGGGTCTCGCCCAGGTATCAGGACTATATTAGCCTTGTACAAAGTAGGGGGCAGCTCAAAAGTGTCACTACAGTGCTTATATAAGCACAAGAGAAGGGGAAAGAGTACATCACTAAATTTCTTGAAAAATTCAATATTGAATCCATCCGGGCTGGGGGATTTATTATTTGGAAAAGAAAAGATAGCTTTGGTAATCTCATTAACGCTTATGTCTGTATCTACAAGTTTCACCGCCTCTTCACTTAACTTTGGAAGGTTCAATTTGGCTAGAAAACTGACTGCAGCGTTAAAGAGTAGTATTTTCCATGGATTGGTAAACTTCTGTATAAAATTTGGAAAAGCATCTATTTATTTCAATCGGATCAGTTAAAAGTTTACCATCACCCGATTTGACTGAATGGATAGCTCATGACGCTGTTCAGCTTCCGTAACTCGCGATGCAACCTCATATAGGGTTTTTTCAATGTGGAAAGTGAGGTTGAATGATCGTTAAATCTCTTGTCCATATTGCCACTAAGTGAGTTGATAACAGCCATAAGGTCAACATTACTAGCCGATAGCACAGCGAGGATCATGCTAACTTCACGTCCAGTGGCATCATCGTTACCTTTCATCATTTTTTCTTCTTCCCCTTTGCCTTTATCGACATTTTTTTTTAGCTTTGTTTGGCTTCATCTTTACTTCAGGAACTGTGCTGAAACTGAGTTGTTATAAGTTTTTTACAAATGAATTCGTTTTGGTGAGAAATTTAGGGCAAATTGGACGGTGCGCCAGAGAATGCACCTATTCCAGCCCATGCCACAGGAGGTTCCCCCAACCTTCTCTCTTTTGTGCCCAATAGTGACTTGTGTGGACAGGCTGCCACAGGAGTAGCAAATATATCTACCATCACTATCCTTCAGCAGAGACCACAGGCTGCGTTTGTGGCTTCTGCTTTGGTCTACCCGCCCTTCTTTAACCAGGCAAACCTCTTTAAATATCTCCTCTTGACGAGCTGCTAGTTTCTGAACAGCCCCATACAGACCCGCTAAGCCGAGCGAAGGTGATTCTTCCACAGCAGGAGTAGCACTCACCGTGGCTCTGGACTTGCTGCTACTTAAAAATGTGGCTGGCACAATCTGTTCACTTTCCTCTGACCAGGTGATTGCAGCTTCTATCACATCCTTGAAGGACATTCCCCTCCTTAATGGTCCTTTAATTTCCCACTGAAGACCAGCATCATATAGACCCAATACAAGTTTTTCCTTCAGAACAACCTCTGGTTGGGGTACACAATCATGGTCTCTTTTCAGCACCCTCTCTAATTTTCCTTGGAGAGTATAAGCATATGCCGTATCTAGCCGTCTACCGTGGTCTCTGAGTGGTTTCATAAAACTCCCTCAGTAGTGTCCCAACAGGCATTCTGTCATCTTATGTGTTAACGAACACCTCAAATATCTTTTCTGGATCACTTTCCATTTCACCCAGCATCAACTTTACTGTTAACTTTGCTGTTTAAGAAGTTCAGCTTGATTGTCCTCCGTTATGCTGAACAAGCAGAAGGTGGATCTCACTTGATCGAACCATTCCTCCACAGTTGCTCTCTTGACATACCACTGAAATTAGAAAGGTTGGGTGGAGTTACATTCTGTTTTTCAGTGGCAGCTTTTGCTAATGCCAAGGCCTCACGGTGACCACCTCTTCACCTTGTTCTTGCAAATTTCTGTTAAGTGAAGCCACTTCTTTCTGCAAATCTTCCATTTTTTAAAGTTTTTATCTCCATTTATGTACGATAGGCAAAAATCTTTTTGTATCTGTGGCAACTCTCAACAACAACAATTAACAAGTACAAACAAACATCAACAGGTTACAACACATTACAAATAAATACAACCAGCAACATCAAACAACATCCTTTTCACAACAACAGAATCACTGCCATAGATGTAAAATGACAACTGTGATATCACAAAAATGTATTTAACAGAGCTATACTGGAGGATATAAAAGATCTTTGTGCACGGGCAGTCTGTAATAATGGTACCCTGTACCTTCGACCAGATGGTAATAACTCATATTCTCCATAAAGAGGATGTGATGCATCCTGAAGAAATTCATGGCTTTTCCTCACAGTTCGAAATTCACATAGTTTTATCATACTATGCTGTTGTTTACCTACAATCTTACTAGCCATATTAACAATTTTATTTAGTTTGTTCTTATTTACTACAGACAATGAGAAATACCAAGCGACAATGCTGAAAGTCAAAATACTCTCCACAAATGAACGATAGAATAGAGCCAACATATATGTATCTACCCTGAACTGTTGAAGCTTACGTGTGAAATACAATCGTTGCAGCCCTTTCTTGTAAACAGCTGCTGTATTTACATCCCATGTCAGTTTTACATCAATGATTGTCCCTAGATATTTATATTCATTTACCACTTCAGTGCCCTCACCATTAACAGTTACTTGTTGGTGTGTGTCTCTTCTTATTCTAAAGTCAAAAATTATTTCTTTAGTTTTCCTGATGTTTAACTGAAGGAAACTAGATTGACACCAATCAACAAACTCATTCACACCTCTACGATACCCCACTTCATCTTCAGTGATCAAACCAACAATTGCCATATCATCTGCATATTTGACATTAAAAACATCAGATGAGGAACCTCTACATTCATTTGTATAAAGGGTAAATAACACTGGGGAGATAGTACTTCCCTGTGGGGCCCCTGTGTTGGTAACAATAGGGGAAGACATAGCAGAGTTTACCCTAATACACTGTAATCTATTGGCCAAAAAAGTCTCAACCCATCTAATGAGTCTGCTATTCACCCCTAGCTTAAACAATCTTTCCATTAGAATATGTGGTCGTATAGTATTAAATGCAGATGAGAAATCTATAAACGTAACACGGGCATATCGCTTCGGTTGATCAAGATGACAGTAAAGTCTATGCAGCATATACAAGAGGGCATCTTCTGTACTCCTCCCCCTCCTATATGCAAATTGCAAAGGATCAAGTTTGTTTCGCACCTCAGAAAGAACACGATCTAACACTATTTTTTCAAAACTCTTCATGACAATAGATGTCAAAGCTACCGGACAATAATCATTTAAAACTGCTGGTTTTGATATTTTTGGCACAGGCACTATAAATGAAAATTTCCAGGCAATAGGTACATAGCAATTGTCCACAGACACTTGAAACAGATGACTGTAAATGCCACTAAGCTCCTCCCTACACTCCTTAAGTACCCTACCAGTTATCCTATCAGGACCCGCTGCCTTCCTTGTATTAACCCTTTTAAAGGTCCTACAAACTTCTTCAGATGTTATATTGACCTCCTGCCCTACATTCAATTGCCGTCTAATCAAATTACGCTTAGTTTTAAAGTCTGATGTTTCAAATCTACCAAAAAATGTATTCAATTTATTTGCGGAGGCCAAATCATCCCCATGATTACCCATAAATGATTTACTCTTCTCCTGTCCTACCATTGTGTACACTCCCTGCCATGCCTGCCTTAGACTGCCTTAGATGCCTTAGTAAAGGCCTAAATACAGGTAATAACAGGGGTTGCTAAGCTGAAGACTGTCTCTGAATCAACAATTTATTTCTAGAGAAGGTTTATCAAAATTGTTTAGTCATCTGAGACTGATGAGACTGAAACCTGAAAATCAGTCAAGGAGAATAAATGCTGAATCAACAGGAGGGAAAATAGGTGGGAAAATACAATAAAAATTTTCAAATAAACATCACTTTAGCCCTTTAAATAAATAGTATACAAACAATTAAGGGTCCTTTAAACCTCTTTTCGCAATTTGGAATAAACACTCCCTTAAAGAAAACAGCTTTCAAGGTTACCAAATACCTTAAACACAGTCACCTAAACAAATGTCACATTTTCTGGTGAACATGAACATGATTTATAAATAAACCCTTTCCCCTTTAGTCTTTCCTCTATAGTTCAGTTCTCTTACCCAGCAAACATGCCCCTTTGGGGCCCGTGTGGGGCCACTGCGGGCAGAAAATTGAGCCTGCAGTGGGCAGCCCACTATGGGCCCCGTTACCGGCATGAAATGCGGGGCACATGGGGCCCCCATGCTGTAGACCCATTGCACATTGTGCAGTGATCCCACAGTATACCTACACTATGGCCCCATGCACACTGTAGGCATAATGTGGGCACACTGTGGGACCACTGGCCACACTATAGGCATACTGTGGGCTCAGATCTGGGCTCACAGTATGCCCTGTGGGCATGCTCTGTGGGTCCTTAACAAATAACAAAATTAGTTTGGTCCTACGTTGTAACTGCAGTATACAAAAACATTATTATTATTGCATATGCAGAATAATTGCACTTGTTGATAGTAGCAGTAATTAAGACTAACTAAAACTATGTTTCAAATACTTACATTTATTCACAGCCAGGTTAAAAGAAAAAATATAGAAAATTGAGTACAAATCTGAGCATGTGGATTGAAAACCAAATGCTTTTTATTAAACAGAACCATATAACAACCACTTTTTATAAAATAGAACAAACTAAGAACCACATTAGAACACAATAAGAATGACTCAATCCCCTCAGGGGCACCTGTGGATATCTGCAACAATAAAAAAAAAAAAAAAGAAAGAGAGAGAGAGACAGACAGACTTTAACTTGTGCAACTAATTCAACAATATCAAATTTGTTACAGTGATACATGAAAGCCTAAAACCAATGCTTACGAGTAATTGTCAGCCTTCTTGATGAGTCGAGTATAGAAGAGGCTGGTGGAGCTGGTGGGACTGGTGGAACTGGTGGGGCTGGGAGAGCTGGTGGGGCTGATGAAGATGGTGGGGTTGGTGGGAAAGGTACAAGCTGGCACTCTGGGTAACATGAGTTTGGTCTAGTGTAAATAAAATTATATAAAACTTTACAAACAAAACTTCACAATAATAATATTTTATACATATGTATGTTAGTGATTGTAAATGAGTATGTAAGCACAATGTTAATTAGTTTTATACAGAGAGAGAATGTAACTAAGTACATTTACTTCAGGTACTTGTACTTTCCTTGAGAATTTTCATTTTATTCTACCTCTACTTTACTATATTTCGGAGAGAAATATTGTACATTTTACTTGACTACTACATTTGTTTAACAGCTATAGCTACTGGTTACTCACTCTTCAGCACTAACTGATTTTTTTCTATGTCTGACTATGGGGATACGCCCCCTTGCTTAATCACAGAAGCACTTAGTCTGTCACAATGTGCTCCTCAATCCCTCTCTTCAGCCACACTCTCTCCCCCAGCCCTCTGCATTGCTCTCTGTCCCTGTCACCAGCCCTTACTTCTCCCAGGCCATGTACCTTCCTTGAACTCCCCAGACGTGCCATCCTCAAGCTGTCTACCAGATCCCTTCTGACTTTCCTTCCTTTCCCCATCACCTGACTGTCCCACCCATCTACACACCTGTTCCCACTTCTCTCATCAGCCCTGCAGTACTTAATCAGCCCTTTCCCACTCATTCCTTTCCAGATTTTTGAAGTTGCCATGTGCTTCATGCCTTTTCTTTCTAGCCCCTGTACTCTGTTCATCTGAAACCTGGAACGCTGTGTCAGTCATATATAAAGGTGCAGGGCCCTGATGCAGACGTCATGACTGCCAGCCATTCAGGGCTGTTGTAATAGAATAAGTGCTTCTGTGAATATGTGAGGGGGTGTATCCCCATGAGACATCTCACTCATCTCCACCTCGACACAACATACAACACTGAAGCAATAGTAATAATAATTCAATAATATAATTGCTGGACTTTAACTTGTTAGTCGTTTTGGTTGTATTATTACTTTTATGTAAATAAAGAATCTGATTCCCTGGAGGAATAATGGTTAGGCCCAACGCTCTCACCGCTGTGGCCCAGGTTCAATTCCCGGCCAGGTAACCAACCCCAGCCACTGGTGTTGCATGCAACAGTATGCTCACTGCTGGTCCCAAGCCCAAATAAAATTGGGGAGGGTTGTGTCAGGAAGGGCATCTGGCGTAAAAACTGTGCCAAATCAATACGCAGACCAATGATACACTGTGGCGACCCCTAATGGGAGCAGCAGAAGGAGGAACAACTTAAGTAAAGAATCTGAGTACTTCCTTCCACCGGTTGTTAGTTTTAAATAATCAATGCGAAAACAAAGTAACTCACTGCCTTATTTGATTATACATGCATTTTACCTCTTTCCTTGCTGCTGGCTCTAGCACTTTGACACAATATACCTTCTTACCTGTTCCTTAAAGCCCTTGAGTTCAAGCACTTTGTGGATTTGGAATAAACTTTTACAATCTCAACTTATTTTCATATATTTTTATTTAACATTTTCATAATTAATTTTTCCCCCATTATACTTAATGTACATATATACACAAAATAAAATAACACAATATTCAAAGGCAACACAAAAGGAAAACATAGGTCCTAGGGGAGCAAAATAATTCTTTTAATGGCTGGACAGAACCAGCTACTCTGCACTGGGAACTGTTTAGAAAGAAGCAAATGAAAGTAACACCAGGGTGAATGTCCCTACACTTTCATAAACACACTGTCATCAAGACAGCAAACAGTAACTATCTAATTGTTGATCCAAAAATCTATTATTTAGATTACATTCACTACAACTGTAGTATGTAAACAGCAGCATAGCATCAGGTCCTACTAGACCAGAAGTGCTGCTTGGTGACTCCATGCATATTTTCACACGAAATGTTTGACAACTATTCATGGGTGAAATTTTATATTTTACTTATGCTATATTTTACTTCTCTGAACTATGCAACTGTGAACTAATGTGTGAAACCTAACTAATTAGCGAACTAGCTAGCTACCATCCAACACTGCTTAGCCTAGACAGAGAGAAGTTAAGTGACAGCAACACTAATGTCCTTTGAGACATTAGTTAAAGTGTTGAAAAAGGTACTTACCATTGAAGCTTAAGTGGAAGAGGACAATGAAAATGCACTGCACTGTCTGAGCAGCATCCAGTACGAGATAGGGTAGAAAGAAATGGTTACATGGGTTGAATTTCAAATGAACCGACTCGGCCAGTGGAGTGCTTTGAGTGATCAGTCAGCTATGAGTGAGAGGAGAGGGGCACTTCAGGGGCCAATTAGATTTCAGCCAGTGCCCCTCTGGCCCCACCCCTGGATCTGCCAGTGAAACAAAAAAAAAGGGAATTTCATACTAAACAGGCTGTAACTTTGCTGTTGAACGTATGACGTTTTTGTTACGCCATGGACAACTTTGTTTACATTTTACTGTCATTGTTGCAGACCTCTGACTTTATGCAACATTAGCATTTGGATTGTAAATAAAAAAGTTTGAGTACCACTGGATCTAGAGCATCTAATCTTAAAACAACGTTATTTTACATTGCTTAAAACAACAATGTCCTGTGCTGTTGACAAAGGGCAAAAGTGCTGTGGGCCCCACATGGGCCAACCCACAGGGGGGCCGTGTGGGTTTTCCATGGGCAATCCCACAGATCTATGGGCTTGCCCACAGATAAACCTCATTGGGGCCCCAAGGGGCAAAACTGCTGGGGGCACTGCGTGGGCTAACCCACAGGGGTGCCCACATGGGCTTTCTGTGGGCAACAACACAGTGGGTTGCCCACAGTAAACTCTCATAGGGGCCCAAGGGGCAAAACTGCTGTGGGTCCCTCATGGGCTAACCGACAGCATGAGCAAGCCCAACTGTGGGCTTTCCTATAGAAAGCCCACATATGGGTAAAACTGCTGTGGGCCTTGCATGGGCTAACCCACATGGGGCCCATATGGGATTAGTGTGGGTTCGCCCTGCCCACACTTCCCTCACAGTAAACCCTCACTTACCCACAGTGGGCCCACACGGGCATGTTTGCTGGGTAAGGGTAACATAGTCCACTTGAATAACAGTTCTGATGTGTATCCAACTCTTTCCAGTTCAGTTCCTCCAAATCAAAAGATTCATCTAGATTATTCAATTTTCTTTTTTTTTCTGATACTCATTTTAAACTTTCACATTTAGATACAGATGCCTCTAAATGGAGGCACAAGGAGAGCACAAGGAGAAGAAAACCTTGTTAGAAAGCACCAAATTCAACATTTTTGCATGAGGGCAGGGTAAACTTGGCTTGCCTGTCCTCAGCGCTGTGTGCTTTAGGCACTGAAAACACTATACAGAGTTTCAAGGTCCTACAAGCTTTAGAAAGTGACTGTTTATGCAAACACATTTAGGCAGGAGTGTGTGTTACATTTAAGTGATATTTTTACATGAAAAAACATACAATGAAATTATGGTACAATGAAATTCTTACTCTGTGAATCCTCCCAGCAACCTCTGACGAACTTTAAACAGGACAGAGGAAAACACAAAAACATAAATCACAAATAGTGCAAAAACCATGTGCAAGAGAAAGTGTATATGTGCATTGTAAACATGAGAAATTCATGTGCAATAAAAAGTGTATATGTGCCGTGTAAACATGTGGAAAGGCCTGCAGAGGTAGGCTCACTATGGTCCATGTGCACACATGTGCAAAGGCCTGCAGAGATATGCTCAGTAGTGGTCCATGTTGCTGTTCTCATTAGTAAATGTGTGTGTGTGTGTGTGGTAAGGCAGGGTGGGGCAAAGCTTGGCACCTCTCAAGATCCGAGGGGAAACTATGTCTGCAGTGTTAGGGGGAGGGGTAGTGAATGAGAGTCATTCATGTTTTTCAGCCTCGTTGTTCTTGATTTTGCACTCCTGTAGTGTCTGCCTGATGGTAGGAGTGTGAATAGGCTGTGTTGTGGGTGACTATTTTCCTTAATGATGTTGTGGGCCCTCCTGATGACCCTGGCCTGGTAGAGGCTCTCCAGAGTTGGTAAGGCTGCTCCAGAGATGGTTTGGACAGCTCTCACCACCCGCTGTAGAGCCAGTCCTTCTTTAGGCACTGAAAACACTATATAGGGAGATTCAAGACACTAGGAGCTTTAGAAAGTGACTGCTTTTAAATGTTTTTCACATGGTTATGATGAAAAATTACTTCAAACTTGATTGTTTATATTAAAATTCATAATTTGATAAAGTAAAGTCACTTCCTGCGCTAATGAATATTTGGTTGAAATGGTCTATACATTCACCGTTCACAGGTGTGTCACTTTAAATGCTTCATTCCAAACACTCCTGGTAAACCACACCCCCACCTGCCACATGTCAGTAATGATAATAGAACAATTCTTCTCCCTCCATTGAGACAAACTAAAGGCAAAAAAAAAAAAAAAAAAAGTTCAAGACAGTCTTGCCTTTAAAACAAATATTACAAAAAACTCGTACATCTCTTTTGCTTCTTTTGCATCATTCTGATCCCATTTAAGAATAAATTGATCCAATTTAAGATTATTTTAATTTTTTCTGCTTACACCTCCATTTTATTATATTTTTTATGAAAACTGAATAAAGTTCCAGAATATACAGCCTAACCAGGGAATAGCCTATACTTCCAGGCTGACTCTGTCCACACTGAAATGTACCGTAGTGGGACAGTATTACATTTGGATTTATGATTATTTGATTTCTATACTTTGTATGGTGGAACATATAGAAACAAATATTTTATAAAATAAAATAAGATAAAAAGCTGTTGCCTTGCCATTTTGAAATGAAATGTTAATGAACACAATGTAAATGATCCTAGGAAACAGTGCTGCACGAAAACCCTGAAGTTCAAAAGCTGTCTGGAGGCATGATTGGAGACAATGCTGGAAATTCAGTGATAGGGAAGTCTTAAGGTAGGTTTTCTCTCCTCTAAAACATGCAGGAAAACCATGGTAAATATTTAATGAGTGGAATATGACTCTCTGTGGTGCCGTGCCTTAAAGTGAACCCTGAATTTTAAGACTCGTATACCTTAAAATATAATACATGTCCAATACTATTCAAATATGATATATAAGCCACATATGAATGTTTTATTATTTTAAAAAAACAAACAACCAGCCTCAAGTTATATCATAGTTCCGAAATGAAGATGAATGCAGAAAAAGAAATTCTTGATCTTGAAAGAAGCAATAAATCTTGTACCAGCAACCATGCCATGGTTAACGTCACAGAGATCATAATTCAAACCATAATTCATGTGTCTGGTAGGTTGATTTAAGCACAGGATGTCAAAATTTAAGCTAGCTATCAATCTAACCATGTTGTTCTGTTGTCGGATGTTCCCTCAGGTCACTAACGAGGCATTTAGGTTTTCAGTTACATACTGTTCCACGGTCACAAGAGTAGCAGCAACATTATGAACTGCATGTTCCAATATGAACTACATGTTCTATCCTAAACAGGTGAATACTGAACAGTGTAATGCATTCATTCTTCGTTAAAGAAGAGCAGTTTGTTGAATTGCGGCAGCAGAGAGAAAGTCTCTATTATGTCTCACCACAGTAACGTATATCTTGATAGGGCAAAAAGGGACACAGCATGGAAAGAAGTAGAAGATTAATTACAGCTTCCAGGCATGCAGCTGGCTAATGTAGCATGGACACTTTCTGTTCATCGAGTTTACAATTATGACAAAGTGAAACTATTTCATGCTTTCCAGTCAAAAAGCTACAAATCTGTGCTGCATCGCTGTGCACCCAGTATGGCAGATCATAGTAATTTTCTTTAGGATATTCATCATATAATCTGACATAAAGAACACACTATCACGCAGTCTGTTACAGAATTCTTATTGAGATTATATCATACAGTGTGACATGTAAGTGTAAAAGACAGCTGAAATCGCACGGTATAAAGTGCTGCTCCAACTGTACAATACATAATACAGATGTCATCCACATTATAGGAACAATTTTAAGCAATTTTAATTTTTGTAATCACAACGCCATTTATTTTTCTTTCTATTTTTCTTCCTGTTCTGTAGTAAAATGCTTAAAGGCATTTTTTTCCAACTCCAGACAGGTCATGTTACCATCCATTTCCTGTATAAAGTCAATTAGTGTCAAAGTCCAGGCTTAGTTTCCAGGCTTTCCTTGTTCCCTTGTGTTCTCCTGTTTTTTTCCCCTCCTTATGTCTAGACTGTTTGTGTCCCCCTTCGCTTTCTGTTGGTGTGTGTGTCCCTGGGCGTGGCGCACAACTTTCCCTGATTGCATCAGCATGCACAACAAGGAAGGACAACAGGGGAACAGGTGACAGGGTCATGGGTGCCCAATGCTCCCTGATGTGCATGGGGAGCGAAGGCTAGCTCGTCTGGTCCGATCCCATGGAAGAGCTACTGTAGCACAAATTGCTGAAAAAGTTAATGCTGGCTATGACAGAAAGGCGTCAGGACACGAAGTGCATCGCAGCTTGCTGTGTATGGGGCTGTGTAGCTGCAGAACGGTCAGTGTGCCCATGCTGACCCCTGTCCACTGCCAAAAGTGCCTACAATTGGCACGTGAGCATCGGAACTGGACCATGGAGCAGTGGAAGAAGGTGGCCTAGTGTGATGAATCACATTTTCTTTTACATCATCCAATCGGCCAGGTGTGTGCGTCACTTACCTGGGGAAGAGATGGCACCAGGATGCACTATGGGAAGAAGGCAAGCTGGCTGAGGCAGTGTGATGCTCTGGGCAGTGTTCTGCTGGGAAACCTTGGGTCCTGGCATTCATGTGGATGTTACTTTGACATATAGCACCTACCTAAACACTGTTGCAGACCAATTACACCCCTTCATCGCAAGAGTATTCTCTACTGGCAATGGCCTCTTTCAGCAGGATAATGTGCCCTGCCACACTGCAAAAATTGTTCCGGAATGGTTTGAGGTACATGACAAAGCATTTAAGGTGTTGACTTGGCCTCCAAATTCCCCAGATCTCAATCTGATCAAGCATCTGTGGGATGTATTGGACAAACGAGTCTGATCAATGGAGGTCCCACCTTGCAACTTACAGGACTTAAAGGATCTGCTGCTAACATCTTGGTGCCAGATACCACAGCACACCTTCAGAGGTCTTGTGGAGTCCATGCCTTGATTTGTCAGAGCACAAGGGGGACCTACATAATATCTATTAAAAAAGAACATGCTGTTTTCATCTAGAGAAAGTATATGACAACATGGAAGTATGGCAGTTTAAAAGTCCTGTACAAAATGGGTTTTAGGGGGTGCTTGCCCATGTTTCTCTCCAATTATTTTTTATCCAATAGACTTTTAAAATTCAGTTTAAGTTCTACCCTATCAGGCTTACATACACAAGACCTGGGAGTACCTCAGGGAATCATCATTTCTGTTACTCTTTTTAGTATTAGAACCGATCATATTGTGAATGGGATTGGGCAATCTCTGGGTTGATAATCTCTGTATTTGTTACAAGGGGAGAAATATGAAAACCACTGAACAACAACTACAATTGTCTATAAATAAGATTCATGTGTGGTCAGTTAATAATGGGTTTAAATTTTCTAAAACAAGAACCGTCTGTATACACTTTTGCCTATTACGATCTCTACATCATGTACCAGATTTAGCTGGAGACCTTATTAAAGCTGTAAAGGATAAAAGGTTTTTAGGACTTCTTTTAGACAATAGACTGCCTTTTATCTGACATATGAAATTTCTAAAGCAGAAATGCCTTAAAGATTTCAATATTATAAAGGTGTTGGCAAAAAAACTGGGGTGCAGACTGTAAATAATGACTACGCCTATACATGACACTGGTCTAATCCTAGCTTCCCCTCCAAAAGTATTGGGATGTCATTGTTTTTGCTATATACTAAAGACATTTGGGTTTGAGATAAAAAGATGAATATGAGACAATAAATCATAATTTCAGCTTTCATTTCCTGATATTTACATCTACATGTGTTAAACAACTTAGAACATGGTACCTTTGGTGTCAGACCACCCAATTTTTAGGTGAGCAAAAGTATTGGGGCAGACATTCTTAAAGTAAATAACACTTAATATTTGGTTGTATATCCCTTGCTTGCTATAACTGCATCAAGCTGGCAACCCACTTGTAGTAGTCAAAGAGTTAAATCCACTGTTGAGATGGTGTCTATTTGTAACATGCTTCTTTGTTATAGATACTGTGTTTGGCTGTGAGTCATAGCTGTGTTCAATGATCGTGTGAGAGGGGCAAGCAGGCAGGCAAGCAAGCAGGCAAGCAAGCAGGCAGGCAGGCAGGCAGGCAGGTAGGCAGGCAAGCAAACGAGCAAGCAGGCAGGCAAATGGGTAGGCAGGTAGGCAATCAAGCAAGCAGGCAGGCAGGCATACAGGCAGATGATACAGGAGACGATTTTAATTGAACTCTTCTGCTTTTAATGTCATCAGACAATGCTATTAATCTGTAAGGTGTTTTAAGGTGATATTTGATAAGGTAATTAATTGTGTTTACTTGTATGCATATTTAGTCTTTTGTGTGTTTGTTTATTTATTTATGTATTTGTTTATTTAGTTAGCTATGTATTTTATTTTATGATCACAACATGATGTTGACACCTCATTCTTTACAGTTGGGATAGTGTTCTTTGGATTCAAAGTTGTTTCCTTTTTACTCCATAAATAATGCTGATCATTATGGCCAATGTTTTGTTTCATCTGACCAGATTTGAAAAAGGCTGGTAATCACCTACAAAGTTCAGTCTGGCTTTTTTTTTTTTAATGCCGGTCTTAGAATAGGGGCTTCTTCCTTGCACAACAGCCTTTCTGGACATGACAATAGGGCCTTTTGCACCATGGGAACCATTTCATAGTACCTGAACTAATTGTGGAACTACCCACTTTTTGGTGTTTTCGCACCTCCGGAACTGGGTGCGATTTTAGTACCAGACTGCCTTTTTCGAGAACCAAATTAGCTCCTACTCTGGAGCAGGGTCTAACCAGCACAACTGGTACTACCCGTGACGTAAGTAGACGTTGATTGGCCAAACGCATACGAAAATGCCCTCACCTGCCATGATTTAAAACGCCGTGTAAACATACTGTAGTGTAAACTTATTTCGCAAGTATCTAGAACAACGATAGATGGACGTGAGACACAACTAAAACACAGCTCCGATCACAGCATCCTCCATCCTCCGGTTGTTTATGTTGTTCTTCTTTGTTTCCGTTATTGAACGCAGCGCACAAATGCTGTCGCTGTCGACCGGCTTACGTCACTTCCTAGTGCCCACTGTCGGTGCAAATACAACCCTTTAAACAGTACTGGGAAATATTTCGCGCAAAATCGCCCAGTACTTTAGTACTGTAAATTTAGTTCTGGAACTAAAGCAGTGCGAAAGGCCCTAATGTAAGATTCTCTTAATGGCAGCTGTACGTATTTTGGTACCTGATCCCTCTAACTCCTTTGTTGTTGGGTTCAGTTGAACCTTTCAGACCAAAGTTTGTTCATCCCTTGGAGTTAATTTGCGCCTCTTTCCTGAATGATGCAGTGTCCGAGTTGTCCCAAGATTTTTATATTTGCATACATTTATTTGTACAGATGCTCATGGAAATTATACCTAAGGAGGAACAAGACTTGTGGGGGGGCCACAATTATTTTTCCTGAGGTCTTGACTGAGTTGCTTGGATTTGCCCAAAAATGCAGTCTCTAAATGTAGGCCCTTTTACAGCCACAGGTGCACTCACAATTGACTTATAACTAGGGCAATTTGCCAACAGAAGCTCTTTACTTTTAAAAGACTGAAATACAGTCAAGTCCATAAGTATTTGGACAGTGACACAATTGTTGTTTTCCACAACAGATTTGAAATGAAGCAATCAAGATGTGATTGAAGTAAAGACTTTCAGCTTTAATTCAAGCAGTTTAACAAAAATATTGCTTTAACCGATTAGGAATTACAGCCATTTTTTTTACAAAGTCCCTCCATTTTCTCAGGTTCAAAAGGAATTGGACAAACTAACAATCATAAATATTAGGATTATTTTTAATAC
Source organism: Pangasianodon hypophthalmus (assembly GCF_027358585.1). Lineage (NCBI taxonomy): Eukaryota > Metazoa > Chordata > Actinopteri > Siluriformes > Pangasiidae > Pangasianodon > Pangasianodon hypophthalmus. The sequence goes on from NC_069725.1 coordinate 16,693,014, forward strand.
TTCCATGCAAATTCTTTGCAGTCAATGCCTGAAGTCTGCAACCCATGGCCATCACCAAATGCTGAGTTTCCTTCCTTGAGATGCTTTGCCAGGAGTTTACTGCAAGCTGCCTTCAAGCTGAAGCACTGTCCTATCAGTTTTGCAGCATTTGAACGAATCTGAGCAGAAAGTATAGCTCTATATACTTCAGAATTCATCCTCCTACTTCTTTCAGCAGACACATCATCAATAAACACCAGTGACCCAGTTCCAATGGCAGCCATACATGCCCATGCCATAACAATACCTCCACATCTTTGACAAATGATGTGGTATGCTTTGGATCATGAGCCCTTCCTTTCCTTCTCCATACTCTTCTCTTCCCATCATTCTGGTACAAGTGAATCTTGCATAGAAGTACTATGTTAAAAATGGCTGTAATTCCTAATCGATTAATGCAATACTTTTGTTAAGCCCCTTGAATCAAAGCTGAAAGTCTATACTTCAAACACAGCTTCATTTCAAATCCATTGTGGTTTGCAAAATTACAAAAATTGTGTCACTGTCCAAAAGGTTATGGATCTGCCTGTGTGTAGAGTTGTGAAAAACTGAAATTGAATATCTTTAGCCTTGTTGTATATAAAAGTTTGGCCTCAACTGTACCTTCTGAAATGGGTCCAGTACCACAAACTTGACTCATTGAAGGAAACATGGCTAGCAGAGGACCACCTATGCGTGCTTGCAGACCCAGGCAAGAGGCATGCCATCCTACCTGCCGCCTCCAGAACACCAGCGATCCCTGCTCCACAACGGAAGACGTTGTTCCTTCAGGTGGCTCCCCGTGCTCCTGTCTCCCAGTCCCCTGACTGTGTCTTTATTCCACCTATACATCAGGGAGGTAAATGACAGTGTGCGGTGTTCCAAGGTGGTGTGCTGTCGCCATGCACACTGCGCACTGGCCGACTAAATGATCTCCCCTCCCCAACTAACTTTTCTCTTTCCCAGGGTACCACAGGGCCTGGGCAGGTTTGCTGGGGTAACGGAGAACCACACTTCCAAGCTAAGTGCACTCAACTGTTTGCTTGTAATACACGTGTTCCAGATCTCAGTAGCCCTCTCCCAGTACTCAAGGGAGTATTACATCAGGCAGCACTCAAACATTGATCCACCAAAGCCTGATACAAATCAAGGCACTGAAAAGTTGTTGGGAGGTGAAGGTGTGGTGTATACACAGTGATGTGAACACAAACCCTGTGGTCTTGCACAAAATTGTTTATAAGGGACAAATGCATAACATAAAGGTGGTGGTTAGTTTCCAACCCAGTAATTTTGGGAACAGAATGAATGGGGTTTTGTTCTTTAGTGGCATTTTATTGTGTCAATTCCCCTCCAATCCAAGTCGGAGACTATCTCTCACTGTCCCAGAGGGCAGGTTGCCAAGTTGCAATCCAAATTTTTGGGCAAGTTTTCTCCCCTGCCTGTATGCACAAACCTTACAGAATATGTCATAGACTCCTCCCCCAGCATGTTTGTATGCAGCCAGCTGTATCATGTACCTGAACACAAGAAAAATGTGGTTCAGGACAAATTAGGGAAAATGCTGGAAATGGGAGTAATTATAGGAGTCCCACAGTGACTGGCACAGCCCCATAATGCTGGGTCCCCAGGCAGATGGGGAGGTCCATTTCTGTGTGGCCTTCCCCAAAGTGAATGTAGATTCTGAATTTGATGACTCTCCAATGCCTCATACTGAAGAACTCCTCGATTGGCTAGGCTCGTCTCATTTTAATTCGACACTGGATTTGACAAAGGACTATTGGTAGATTCCTTTGTCACCCAAGTCCAAGGAAAGCTCCGGTCGGGTTACATGAATTTGTCTCACTAACATGATGGATCAGGCCCCACAATGCACATGCCGCTGGGTACTTAAATGACATAATAGTCTACAGTAATCATGTGTGGCATTATGTGATGGTGGTCCTAAAGTCTTTGAGACTGTCCAGCCTCACAGCAAACCCAGCAAAATGTGCTATTGGATGGATGGAGGTATGGCATCTGGGCTTCCATGTGGGTCATAGGCAGGTGCATCCCCAAATTAATAAGTCTGCTGCAATTGCAGCCTGCCCAAGATTCAAGATCAAAAAGTTCCTGGGTCAAGATAGTTCCTGGGGCTGGCAAGATATTATTTGTACCTAACTATTCTGACCTTACCAGTCCACTGACTGAGCTCACTAAAAAGGGGGGGTCAACTCACAGGCCAGACAGCTCCCCATTCAGGTGGTGGGGGTACAGTTTAGCAGTGGGACTGTGGGAATGAGAGATTTAACATGGCACACCTGTGGCCTATTTGTGAGTGTATAGTAGCAAGCTATTTGTCTTTCTCTCTGAGCTGAGTGCATGTGTGAGGCAGATATCTAAAGCAACTGATATGCAGTCACGTTTCAGCAGCTCAAAGCTTAATTTTTACGTTCTTCTTTCTTTTGCTTTCTTTTTTGTTTTTTGTACAGTGGCACTGCACATGCTCAAAATAAACGCTCATGTGTGCAGTCACCATGAGTTTGCTGGATTCCACAGTAGCATTCCATTGTCATTGCCAAAATGTGACTGTGTTTCAACTGGATTGTCTACAGAACAAAATTATTTCAGTGAGGCATTGTGTCCATGAACTGTAGTGACACAAACTTCATAAGCATCATGGGAGTGTAGTATAGAAACACAGCATGGTGTTCACTGCATATGGTGGTGGCAGGCTTCACCAGCCACTAGGCCACAGCTACAGTCATACCAGTAAAACAAGAGGAACTTTTTTGAAACATTCCCCAGATCAAAGTGCTAACATGACAGCTAATTATTTTATAATATTGCCCTGTTTAGTACAAACTACAGTACAATCCAAACTGGCTTTAACAGTGTCATAAAACAGTCATGACACATTGTTTCATATTCATTTATTTGGATGTGCCACCATACTCATATCCCTTTGAAGATATCTCAAGCAAGTTCTGTACATGTCACTGTTGACAGCTAGAACAGGTCACCAGTGAAGAAGCCATGTTTCACATCAAGGAAACTAACCATAATGTTGACAGATTTACATGCATGATTAGAAAATAAAAAGAGGTGGCATGAAATTATATATTATAATAGACTAATGGTATGAAATAGAAGTTAGAAGGGACCAGTAATGAATAGCCACAGCTGCAGGACAGAAGTTTTTAAGAGTCGTTCACTGACATGTTCTCCACTTTGTTTTGCAAGTCAGTGGCATTGGCTTGCTGCTTCTTTTTCTTTCCTCCCTCTTGTTGTTTCTTGTGCTTCTTTGAAAACTCTTGGTCAATAGGAGCTGCCTTCACAAACTTGATTATTTCTGTTAAGTCTAAATTAAAGAACCACAAAAAAAAAATAAATGAAACATGAGAAAGTATATACAATCCTCACCAAATACACTCATTCTATGCTAATATCTTTAAAAAAATTTTAAAAGATTTTGCATTTAAATGACAAAATCCCATATGTCTGGAAAAATCTGCCAAATGTTACTTAACATTACATCACGGTCAGCAAAGGTTCTACTCTAAAGAGTTGGTTTGAGTAATATTGATCAATAAACTTGAGAATCTCCAAAGTCATGTAGCAGTAAACAACCATAAAATTCACTTAAAATATACTGACATAGACTAACGTATAAATATGATTACCTGGAGGCATGAACACCCTGAGTGGCTCTGGAATGATTATGCCCTCTGCAGTCTGGTAGTTTTCCAGAATAGCACATATTACACGGGTAGTAGCACACATGGTTGCATTGAGCATGTGCACAAACTCAGCCTTGCACAAAAAAGTCATTATTTTATCATTTTGTATTATTACTTCATACTTTCCATGAGTATTCAATTATTAGTACTAACATCTTTCTTAAGGGCATTTTTCTCTAAGGCAAAGACAGACTTACCTTGTCCATCATCTTCTTCGTCTGGCCATAGCGTATACGTAAGCGGCGAGCTTGATAGTCCGTACAATTGGAGCAGGACACCAGCTCCCTAAAAGCCTGAGAACCTGGGAACCAAGCCTCTAAGTCCAGCTTCTTACTGGCTGCATGGTTCAAAGAACCTACAAAACAGGCCAAATGATATGTATGAGGTTCAACTCACTCAAAAAACTACCAGAATATAATATGACCACAGTGCTTTTTCAACCGTGTTTAACCTTTAGTAAATATATTAAATATGTCTAAGATTAGCATTATAAGCTATCTTTGGAAATTAAGATTTGAACTTAACTACTAACTACTACTACTACTACTACTACTACTACTATAAACTATTTTCATCTCTGCCTTTGAGATACATCACAAAGGTAATTAAGTTCAAGTCTTAAAAAGAAGAAAAAGACTGACCAGAGACAATGTTAACAATGCGGTAGGGTAATCCTAGCGACTGGTAGAATTCTTCTGCAGTTGTGATCATTTCATCAAACATCTCCCATGACTTGTTGTTGTGAGGTGAGGCATACACAAATTGTTCAATCTGTGTTGGAATTCACAGAGATGTTATTTATTTTATTTTTTAAAAGTTACAACTCAATCACCAAAAGATGAAATACTACTATTACAAAATTGTGCAAATTTTGATGAATCTATCCCAGTCAATAAGCCAATTATACAACAAAAACTGCCCATCTCCAATTTAGTAAGCAAACTAACCTTTTCAAACTGGTGAACCCTAAAGATGCCACGGGTGTCTCGGCCATGGGACCCCACTTCCTGTCTGAAGCAGGTAGAAATGCCAGCAAAGCGGATGGGCAGGTCCTCGGGCTTGAGCCACTCATCTCTCAAGAAGGCTGCTATGGGCTGTTCTGAAGTGGCAATCAAATACTTCTCATCCACTGATGTATCATCAGAATGCTCACTGCCCTTCCCAATAACCTGCACAGGTAAGGTTGTGGGAACAAAGAGAGAAACTCTAAACTATTAGGAAGTATATAAAATAAAATCCCAAAGGTAGGGATGGGTATGAATACTTACTTCAAATATTGATTACTCAAATATGACAACAAACAATCTATTATAAAGATTTATAAAATTATTGTTCATTTTATTTTGCAACTTCTTCAAAATTCAAATACAACTTGCATTATTGAAGTTAAGTACTAAACACCAATTTCTTGTCCCACAAACATGAATTCTTCCAGAAATGGAACTATAGCCCTTGCATTGCATTTTTAATTACAGTGGCATTAGGAGTGGGGACTGACAGTCTACAGACACTGCACAGTTGACAGGTGATAATTTCTGTCAGATCTTTGGAACCTTATTCTAGGCCTAAGCAATACCACAAGCTACCGATCGAGGACTAGCTGACAAAATATTGTACAATGGCTCTCAAAGATAGCATGCAATTCTGCCAATAGCACAATGTGCCATCACCTCACATTTAAACAAAACACTCATTTTTAGTAATTGCTTGTGGAGGAGGTGGTCCAACTGGCAGCATATCCTTGAGCAGGCAGCCACACCTTTTCTCTCTCCCTCTCTCTTCATCTGTTCTCTGCACTTCTCCCATCCCTGCCCCTCAGAGACAGGGAGCATTTACCCGAAAACTGGATCCCTGGACCCAGCTTCCTTCCAGGCTCTCTCTCAACTCCCCTTTTCCCCCTTCCCTCTACTCCTTTCTCTCTTCATACAGGGGGGACCCCAGAGTCCACAAGTGTAGTGGTCAAGCCTGGGCAGGTTGCGGGGAGCCCAGGCATTTCCAGGACCAATACCACATGATAAAGGTGGGTATTGGTCACGGTCCCTGTTGTGCCACAGGCTTTCCCTGATCAAGTAGGGATGTAGGTATACCTGTAACTATCCAACGGGGTACACATCATCAAATCTCATCAAAGCCTCATTTAAGGTGGGGCACTGGATAGAGCACGCCAGGTGAAGGCGAGCTGTGTGCATGGGGATACTCACGAATATCTACTAGTGCCCATAAGTATACATTTTTGGGGCCAAAAAAAAAAGAAAAAAAGAAAAAAAGAAAAAAAAAAAAGAAAAAAAAAACAGTGTGGAGGCAGCGGTTATACCTCACTTTACCCATCAATTAATTCTGGGCACCAATTGGCAAAAATTTCAGGCACTATTCAGAGGAATACTGATTGAAGAGTCCTACATTAGCATAGTATGGTGTGGGATTTGTACAAATATACCATCTCAACCTCCTAAAACCATGGAAAGAGGCAGTCTCTGTTGACATGGTGACAATGATTTCTGAGCATGAGGAGCTGGGACAAGAGGTGAACCTGAAAAATGTGTCTCAATCCACCCTGGTTCCCTGTGGAGACCACGCATCACCATCCCAGAAAGCAGACCAGTATTCAGCAATCAGAGTATTCTGATGTGTTTTCGCCCTTGCCTGGTCGCACTAGTCTCATAGGACAGCACAGTGACTCCCCATGGACACCTGTGTGTGATTAATGAATAGATGTTTTTCTGTGTTTCAGTAAGTGACTGGAAAGAGAGTGCATGGACAGAAAACAGCTGCACCACAGCAGAAACATCCGTGTCTGTGTGTGTTCACAGATGCTGTTGAGCTGTTGGCAAGTGAAGCCCTGGTGAAAGGAAAGAAAATAAAAGAAAAAGACTACATCATGCTCTCCCAAAGCCTGCCTTCCGTGACGTCATTTTCCTCCATACCCAAAAGGGTGTCACAGCGATTTTATCCTGGTCAAGGTGAAGCAGGGCAGAGATATATACCCAAGATGCACACCATGCACACACATTCTATACAAAACATGTCAAGTGAAAATAAATAAGAAAAGCTTTAAGGAATTGAGTATTCACTCATTTTGTCCGTCAAGTACAGAAAGCTTCAAAATGACCAAAATGCACATCACTAAGGCTACAAAAAACAAATATATTAACAGTCCATTAATCATGTGAATTAATCAGCAAATAATCAGTGTGAATAACATTTGGCGTTTTTGTCAACTTTTTCAACAATATAATGTAAAACAAAACTTCTTAATATTTAACATCTTGTTACTCTAATGACTTTCTCTTCAATGACTAATCTAATCATTATTCCCTGTTCCCAATACCAATAACCAATTTAAATTGCAAATAGGGAATTTGCTGAGGGATTTATTTTAAACAAAAGATACTTGAAATTTCTGTATTTAAATGGCTCTTTCAATCTACCCCTTTATCCAAACTATATTAAATCACATAGACAGGATTCATACAGACATCACTTGGTTAAAATTACGTTCTTTTTTAAGCACCAAAAGTTGATTTTTCAAGGACTTCACAGGAGACAAATAGTTCATGTTACTTTTTCATATAATATAAATGGCAGTTTTTAAAACTTGATTATATTTACATATGTTACATACATAACACTAAGAACATTAACAACATTAACAACATAAAGTAACAGCTGAGGCTGAGTGAAGTGAGGAAAAGTTTGGAGAAATAGCACATAGAATGTTAGAACTTTATGATTATGCACCCTATGGGGTATATTTTTGGACACAGGTATCAAAATCAAATTCTGCCAAATTCAGACCATATAAGCATTTGTTTTATTTATTCTATCAATTAACACCAATACCAGAAACTGTTCAACTGCATGCATATTAGGTGATGACATTTACTATACGGCTTAATTTCTAAATACACATCGGTTTTCTAAATATCAGAAACGTATATCATTAAGCAAGACATTGAAAGAGAACTCACACCGGCTTATCTCCCATCTCTCATGAATATGACCAACAAATTTCGAAGGATAGTTTTTGGCAAAACTGTGCAATTGTTTAAAATAAAAACATCTTGTAGCAGATTTTACTCATGGAAACATGACATTAATTTAATTTTAGGAGGTACCCAGTTACTTTTTAATAGTAGAGTACATTTAAAAGTAGCAAACTTTTTACTTTTACTTGAGTACAGCTTACTTCCAGTTCTAACTAAGATTTTTACTTTTTTTTTTTCTCTTTTTTACATCCCTGTCAGTAAGTAAAAGTGAAAGTAAAAACCTTATATAGTTCCTCATCAAACTGGCTGAGCTGAGCAACCTCTTGCATGACCTCTTTCCGCATGAAGAATGGCGTATAGAGGAGAGTGTAATTCCTGCTGTAAAGGATCCGCAGGGCGTAGTTAATCAAAGCCTGCTCCAGGAAAACTAGAGGTCCCTAATGAAAAACAACACAAACACACTAAGTAGTTATTACACATTGTGTTCCAAAATGTAAAATTATGCTCCAATACTTGACATTTGAATATGAATATTTACATTTTTAATCATCAGGCAGATACTTTAAACCCATAGCTTACAAACAGTATGAAACATTAAATTATGCAAAGGAGGCTGTACATAGTACACATCAAGTACTATGGTTCTACATTATCTACACAGAACAGGGCAGCCCACCAGCAATACATGCTCAAGATCAACATTTTTGTATAATTTATCTAAATATGCATAAATCAGGTGTCATTTTTATACTCAACCTTCAAGAAATATCCTCTGCTTCCCGCAATGATGGCACCTTTCTCTCCTTCATATCCATCCACCATGACAACCAGATCCACGTGAGAGTACTTCTTCTGCACTGTGCAGTCACCCCAGGTGCGCTCAACTTTATTATCAGCATCCTAATGAAGTGCAACATTCATCAACAACCTATTAACCTCAAATTATGCTGCATGACTAGAAAGTAATTAGTCAAGTAATATGACAGAGGGGAGGTGGGGAGGGGAAAAAAAGAAAAAAAAACAAAAAAAAAAAAAAAAAAACATTTGTACATTACTCCATTATTTTTGAAACCACAATAACTTCACAATAAGAGAATCGCTATAGATCTTAGATTTGAGAATTTATAAACCATATACACTGGTGAATTTGGCTAATTAAGAGGGTGATCTAACAATGTGCATTTAAATAACAGGCACATTATAGTAAAATAACCAAATAAAACATGGGACCAAGCTGTATTTGTCATGCAGGCCTTGAGTTTGACACATTTATTTAATGTAACTGATAATGGGGAAAAAGTTTTTGGTCCTGTATCACAATGTACTAAAAAATAATTTAAAAACTGTAGTTAGTTGAAAATGTTGTTATAGCAATAATAATAATAATAATAATAATAATAATAATAATTTCATACAACAGTTAGTTCCAGCCCACTAATTTGATTGGACAAGCGGCATTCCAAGAGTACTGATATTTAATATAACAGCACGGGATATTTCACTGTTTGTATCACTCCACTTGTCTGTGTTCACTACATAACTTCTATAACTATAATTCTGCCTAAGTTCTATAGTTCATTACATTGAAACTGTACCTATACTACACATACTACAAGCTATTAGTCACTCTACCCCAGCTGTCGCTTCTTTAAGAACGATATGCTATACACTGAAGACATTTGGGATCAGAAGATGAACATAAGACAACAGATCAGAATTTCAGCCTTCACTTCCTAATGTTTACATCTATATCTAATAAACAACTTAGAACATTACACCTTTGGTGGCAGACCACCCAATTTTTAGGTGAGCTAAAGTATTGGAACAGATATTCTTAAACTAAATTAAAGTAAATGACACTTAATATTTGGTTGCATATCCCTTGTTTGCAATAACCGCATCAAGACGGCAACCCACTGACATCACCAAACTGTTGCATTCTTCTTCTGTGATGCTTTTCCAAGCTTGTACTGCAGCTTGTTTCAGTTGTTGTTTGTTTTGGAGGGTTTCTCCCGTCAGTCTCCTCTTCAGTAGAAGAAATGTATGCGCAGTTGGGTTAAGGTTTGGTGATTGACTTGGCCAGTCTAAAACCTTTCACTTTTTTTATGCTGATGAAGTCCTTTGTTGTGTTGGCAGTGTGCTTTGGGTCACTGTCTTGCTGCATGATGAACTTCCTCCCAATTAGATTGGATACATTTCTCTGTAAATTGGCAGACAGAATATTTCTGTAGACTTCTGAATTCATGCTGCTGCCATGATGAGTTACATCATCAAAAAAGATTACTAAGCCCATTCCAATGGGCACGTAAGCATCAGAACTGGACCATGGAGCATGAACCATGGATGTTACTTTGACATATACCACCTACCTAATCATTGTTGCACACCAAGTACACCCCTTCATGGCAAGGGTATTTACTAATGGCAGTGGCCTCTTTCAGCAGGATAATGCGCCCTGCCACACTGCAAAAATCATTCAGGAATGGTGTGAGGAACATGACAAAGAGTTCAAGGAGTTGATTTTGTCCTCCAAACAGCCCAGACCTGAATCTAATGAAGCTTCTGTGGGATGTGCTGGACAAACAAGTCTGATCATGGAGGCAACAACCCGCAACTTACAAGATTTAAAGGACCTGCTGCTAACGTCTTGGTGCCAGATACCAAAGCACACCTTCAGAGGTCTTCTGGAGTCCATGCCTCGACGGGTCAGAGCTGTTTTGGTGGCACAAGGGAGCTACACAATATTAGGCAGGTGGTTTTAATGTTATGGCTTATTGGTATATATACACACACACACACACACACACACACACACACACACACACACAGAGAGCCATGTATTTGTACAGTGACATTTTTCAGAATTTTGCCTCTGTACACCACCACAATGGATCTGAAATGAAGCTATCAAGAAGTGACTGATGTGTAGAGCTTCAACTTTAATTCAAGGGCTGTAGATGCAAGTGAAGGAGGCCATCATTGGGCTGAAAAAAACCCAGATCTATCAGAGAGACAGCAGAAACTTTAGGAGTAGCCAAATCAATGATTTGGTACATTCTGAAAAAGAATGAATGCAAGCTCAGCAACACCAAAAGGCATGGAGGACCATGGAAGACAACTTCAGTGGATGAACACAATTCTTTCCTTGGTGAAAAAAAACCCTTCACAACATCTTTCCTACAGTCTACAATTGTAGGAAATCAAGAGATGCCTTCAACAATCTACAATCAAGTCTACAATCAAGAGATGCCTTCAGGAATGTAAATACAGATGGTTTACATCTAGATGCAAACCACTGGTAACACTCAAGAACAGAAAGGCCAGATTAGACTTTGTTTAAAACAAAACAAAAACTCTTTGGGGGAAAAAGAAAAGTCTGACCAGTTCTGATGCAAGATTCACTTGTACCAGAATGATGGGAAGAGAAGAGTATGGAGAAGGAAAGGAAGGGCTCATGATCCAAAGCATACCACATAATCTGTCAAACATGTGGAGGTAGTGTTATGGCATGGGCATGTATGGCTGCCAATAGAATGAGTCACTGGTGTTTATTGATGATGTAACTGCTGAAAGAAGTAGCAGGATGAATTCTGAAGTGTATAGAGCTATACTTTCGGCTCAGATTCGTTCAAATGCTGCAAAACTGATATTCACAGTACAGATGGATAACGACCCAAAATGTACCATGAAAGCAACCCATGAGCTTGGAAATGGAATATTCTTAAATGGTCAGGTCATGGTCTTAAAAGGTGAGTCAGTCACCTGACCTCAACCCAACTGAGCATGGTTTTCACTTACTGAACACAAAACTGAAGGCAGAAAGACCCACAAACAAGCAGCACCTGAAGGCGGCTGCAGTAAAGTCAATTCACGATCCATTCTGACAACATAGCGACAGTCAGGTACATAACTCACCACGGCAGCACAGAAAGGTGTGACATGCTCAGCCATGCCATCTGCGTCTGTGGGTTTGGATCTTTGGTACTTACTAGCTGCATAAGGTCGAAATGCCAATAAAGCCACTTGACACTTGGTAGGACTAATGGCATGGCAGTTCAGGAAATGCTCCTGAATCCTAGAACTTAGCACGAGGGCCTTGTACACTGGGAGCTCTTAAGTTTATAGTAGTGCAGAAAGGAGCTCGATGCCCTCCATCCTCCACACTCCCCAAGGGTCGGGCGTGGGATCTCCCTTGTACTGGAGTCCCTCAAGATCTCTGTTCAGATTCATACAGGAAGCTAGTCAAGAATAGAGGTCATTGATGAAAGCCCATTCTGATGTTGATCATCTCAGCAAAAAGGGTGGGAGAACTGACCCAAGATCGTGATGTGGCAACAGCATGCAGCGGCAGCTTCAGATCCAAAATGGTGCTATTTATGTTCTTAGCCATACTTTTTAATGGCACATGGACATCGGAGCAACCGTTAAAAGATGGTAGACACCATCGCCAGACACTACTAAAGTATAAAAAAATCATGCAACAACCAACCTGCATGATGATCTGCTGGAGAGGCTTTATCATAGTAAATACATAGTGTCAATAGTATGTTATGTTTACATTTACCAGATTGTACTATTATATTGTTATTTCTTTTTGCACCATCTGTTACATATGGCACTCTGTCCATTTTTGCCACCTAGAACTGTGTACTAGTTAGCACTGCACTGTCCTTTACTGTGCCTATTGTCCAGTCTTAGGAAATTTGTATTGCTGTATGAATGTAGCCCAAGTTCCATTTCCATTTACTTAATTCAAACACTTCCTACTGAGTTCAACAGTCAGTAAAAACAGAAAAAGAATGAACACCTATTTGAGTCAGCCCAATCTTTCCATATTTAGCATGTTGGTGCAAAATTTCACCTCATCATTGCTAATGGGAACAGAAGGGTGTAGGAGGTTGCCAATCTCTCTCAGGGATTCAAAGCGCTCCATCTCCAGCCTCAGCCTCTCATTGTCTGTTTTTTGAATTGCTTCATCCACCAACATTCGAACCTTTTTAATCTGAGTTACAGTCAGTGTCTGTTAGAGACATAACATACAGAGACAGAAATGGACAGAACACTGTTAGTTATAAAAAACACTACATCTTTATAGTGATGGAAGCATCTTTATAGTCTGTGTAATGAATAAGACACAATATGTGGGCAATTTACAAACTAAAGGGGGGGAGAAAGAAAGAAAGAAAAAAAAAAAAAAAAAAAAAAAAAAAAACCATTCTGCTTACTTCTCAAGCAATATATTCTCTGGCCATTTTCACGGGTCTGAATTGGAACAAAATTGATACTTTGCACTACATATACTTAAACAAAACAGAAAGAACATTTGCTGAGGAGCGTGTACATGAAAGCAGGGATGAAACTGTACTCGTAAAGCCCTTCATTCGTTGGTCAGAAATAGAGTGACAAAAAAATGTTAACAAACCCTATGCAAGTGTGCACATTAAACAAAAGCCTGAGAAACAGATTTATTTAAAAAGTGTTATTTAACAAAGAAAAATCTAACACCATTGATAATGATGTAACTTTGTGTAAGAAAAATGTTTTACACTTGTGGAAGGAGACTTCAGTGACAAGGCTGTATAATAGATGGAGTAAAGCTTTTCCTTTAAAGCAGTGGTCCCCAGACTGCAATAATTCAAAAGCCACACCACACAGAATTGTACTGTGAAGAGCCACAAAAATTGCTTGTCATCCCACTAATAAAAACAAGTGAAAGTGTAATGCTGTACTGTTTCCATGACAAAAAACAAATATAATTGAGATTTACTATCTTTAAATGGACTCATGGAACTCATGGTACTCAGGTGATTACTTTTCTTGCTTTTGATACTTGACAGGGCTGAGATAATCCTTTTAGCAAGTCTGGAAATACGTGGAAGTTCGAACAACAGTTCGAATAACTATAGGTTTGGAAAGTAGCGCAGGGTTTTCCCTACCATAGAAAGGCTTAGGCGCCTTTTTGTGCCTCTTTGTGTTTTATTCCTTACATAATACATCCATAATGAACCAAATGATCACAACGATAAAAACAAACTACTCATATATTAAACATACTTTGAATAAGGCTGTGAACAGATTTGTGCATGATGTGTTACATACATGATACATGTATAATATATTACTAAATCTGACTCACTGATAATATGTCTGCTGTGAGTGTCTCCAGGTTCTGGACCTCCTCTGGGAGGGTTTCATCATCTCCAACTGGCTCCTTCTTCTGGTCATAGTGAAAGCAAAATAAGTAGAAATATAATGAAAATCCTCTTGCCATGCATATAAATAACATGTCATGTATATGACGCAACAACATGTTATTTTGCCATACTGCCACTGTCCAAGTAGTCCAGAACTAATACTAAACCACCAACAAGCCTACATTAATTAAATAAAAATATTTAAATAAACAGTAAAAAACATTAGAAACAGACCCATTCTGAGAGGCTGATGCTTACTGTTGATTGTTATTATGCATGAGTGACTGATCAACATCAACACAACACAACATCTACTCAGGAACAAACACCAAACATGGTTTCAAATTGTTAACTGCCTACTAAAACTAACTAGCTCACAAAAAAGCTTTTATGACTAAGGTATGTGCCTTAAATATTTTCTAAATGTTACTTTCAAACAGAAATACCAAAGGTGATATTAAACATGACAACCTTGAAAAAAGCAGCAAGATAAAACTGGATAAATAGATAAAATCTTGTTTATTTTATATAGCACTTTTAACAATTGACATTTTCACAAAGCAGCTTTACAGAAATGTAAATATTTAATTAAACAACTACAAAAAAAACAAAGTCCCATAAGCACACAGCTATGTAGCTGATTCAGGGCTTACTGTTAATCAGCAAAAGCAAATCCATCCACTTAGCTGTTGAGATTAACATGGACATGGGACTGACATCAGAACTCAATATGGTAACATTATTTTTCACAAATATGGGCATAAACCATTTGATAGAGCTTGGCGATGGGAAACAAAAGTATTTCCGACTGGGATATGCATGGCCACAGAATCCCACATCAACAACTGAGCATGGCTGGTTATCTAGCACAATAAATGCCTTCATTTTACTCGTGATTCCTTTAGCTTTTCGTCCTTTACTGTGCTCTGTAGTTTAGTGACTATCCACATCTGCTAGTTCTGCTCTCTTTTGATACGCACTGTAGTTGGCTGCGTGATGTACTCCAAAGTGTCGTATTAGGCTAGTGGTGTTAAAATACTTTGCTTTGTTTCCCTCATGAGGCTACACTGCAAGTAGCATTGGCTTGGCCTGAGACAGATATTGTTTATTTATTTATTTAAAAAAAAAAAAAAAAAAAAAAAAAAAAAAAAAAAAAAATTATATATATATATATATATATATATATATATATATATATATATATATATATATATATGTTTTGTGTCATTGATTGGCTTGCCTTATCAGCCAGATAAAAGACATATTGGCTAATCGCCAACCATATTTAGGCCAAAAATTGGCTGATTTCAAACTATATCCGATAAATCCTCCTACACTTATTAAACATTACAACAGATTTTATCATTTTTACATTAGGATATGATGCAGAACATGCAATGTTTGAAATGTTCAGCAAATATGAACAAACTATAAGAACTTAAATTGTTTTCTTAAAAACAGTTCAATCATTGGGACTTGTACCTTCATTTTCTCACCAACAGATTTGCTGCATAAATTCTTTGCCTTGTTGAGGTTGTCAGCAATGAAGCGACCTGGAAGAAGAAGATGATATTTGATATGGTACATGTTGGTTGATTATTGGTTTAGCGCCTTGGCAGTGCTGTTATTTGAACTGAATTCTACATCTTTGAAATTTGACCAATATTCTTTTTTTTTTTGGACATGATGTGTGCAAAAAGAAATCAATTTTGTGCTAAACTGCAGCATATTATTTTAAAAAGACAACAGATTTCACTTATTCAGATGTTTAAAGAGACGACAAGTAGCAGATATTAACACAGTTTAAAAGCATTTAAAAGCATTTTAAACTGTTAGTGATTAGTGATGTCACTACATGATCATGTATGAATACACTTGGGAATCAGGAAAATTATTAGCCAAGAGATGTTGTAACAGCGAGCAATGACAGGCAGCAAATCTTACAAACACTTTAGACCTGTTTCGTTCATTCAGAAGGATTGCATCAGACTGCTTCTAGAGGTGTGATGACATCATACTGGGACAATTACACTTCCTACACAACACATACTTTGATCAACTAATCTTATAATAGTTGCTCAACTGCAGTGTAAGGCAGTAAATGAAGTTAGAATAAATTAAAAAAAAATATATAGCTAGCCACCTGACAGCGATAAATCGATGTTGCTGCAATATGGCAAGTCAAATAAACGGTTAGCATGCTAGCCCGGAACGGCTTATTAGTTCATTATAAACACTCGACAATGCTTTAGAATTCAATTCATAGAATTTTTAATATGCACAATTTTTATTATGCTACAACTATCTTGCAACTAAAAACATGGTAACTAATTAGCGATTGTCATATGGGTACGTAGCAACAACTAGCTTTGTTAGCAAGTAACGCGCCACTCACACTTCCTCCATTCCTTATCTGCTTGAACGAGTTTATCCACCAAGGACACATCTTTAAACCTTTTTCGTTGCGTCTCTCTCACAATTTCTGGATCGCCGCCTTTGTCTGTCCGAAAAAGGTCTAGATCAAGAACCATGATGCCGCACTGCTCTTGTATAAAGGCGAAATTAGGAAAACCGTGCACACAATTGGAACAGGGCTTCGCAGTAATGGGGAGTGATTCAGTGTTCCGTTCTGTCCGTCACGGGCTGATTCACAAATGACTTACTTTTAGACATTTAGTGCACTATATAGGGCGAAGGAGCCATTATTTCATACCCTATGTAGTTCACTTATATGGGCTGTAGGGACCTATTTGAAATTCAGCCTCGCGTTTTTAGGCATGCTTGAATATGTGCACATGCGCGATGAGTTGTGCTGCGTTCGTATTACCTTGTAAGTGGTAATTTGAAAGTTGTAGCAGTTTGCTTTACCCTGTTCATTGTGGAGAAGTCTATCTCACAGCTGGCGCTTGACACCGGAGTAATAAGTGCAGTTGCAAAATAAAAAGGTTGCTGTACATAACCAAGATACCTTTAGAAAGCTGACTCTTGAGAGTTTACTGTTCAAGACTCAGAATTACTCAGACTGTTATTTGTGAGTTTTGAGCAAAAAACAATATTAATCTCATAAATTGTCACGTGTAGCCTGATACTAATAATTAGCATCACGCTACACATAACAATTTATAAATAAAAAAAAAATCGCATGAAAAACACATACGAACCATATATTGTCGTAATTGTACATTTATTGGCTTCTTGTTTCATCTGAAAAATTTCTGTCTAAAGGGAGAGCGTTATACGAAACTTCATGTTCATCAGATCGCATAATTTATTGGAAAATGTATCAGAACGATGATTCTGTCTAAAAAATGTGAAGTAAACATGTGGGAGTCCATGCATATTTCTCCAAATGTACACACAACTACGCAACTATGCTCGTTAAACCTAGCCCACAGCCCTGCTTTCTCTTATAGCTGCTGGTGGTGCTGTTGCACTTGGTTTCACAAAAATCCAAAAATGATACTCTTTAAAATGTTGTTAACCACAAATAAGATGAAAATTTTTTTAATCTTTGAAAAACAGGGGGACTCTAATTGGGCCCGTATAACCCATTTATACCCATTTATATAAATGGGCCCTGCTAGCCCGTGTATACGAGCTGGCCCTGGTGCTACTGCTAATGCCCCTAGATAGAAATATTGCCATGCATAACGTTCTTTCATAGATGAGAGGCGTAACCTTCTGTACGATGTAATACATAATTTTAATTATATTTGTTTAAATTATTTTTGTTTTTATTTATTTACATTGAGCATTATCACCACTGCTGGTCCAGAAGTTCAAATCCTGTGTAAGCCGCTACTTTAAGGTTTTCACCAGATACTTTCATATTCTTTCCGAAGAAGTCATTAGGACAACAAACTACAGTATACTCTTACTTGAGTCTTTTTTTTTTTTAAATAAAATAAATGTATTTTTACTTGCTTTTTTTTGGCTCACCACCTCTGTGCACTCCTCAGTAATGTTTTATTCTGTTCTCAGATTACTGAAATAAACTGAGGTAAATCTCGGATTATTGACAAAATATGAAAAAAATTCGTGCAGTTCTCAGATTACGTTCTACATGTAAACACACTTATTGTGCAATTTACCTTTCAAAGCAGAAATTATAAGCAGTGGAAATGTAATAATTAAGCTTAAAATCTATAATAATTACAGGCTGATTTGTAAACAGTTTGACGCGATTGCATAGTCTGTAGTATACAGTTTTTGCAACGTTCCCAAAACCCTCCGTACCCTCACCCTTGCCACTTAATTTCCACGTATTGTAAGCTACAGGACTGGTGATGCAGATCGAAGACCTTTATTTTGACAGCCACGAGACCGGACATGTCATATTTTTTTTTTTTTGCACGTTGTCAAACTGTTTCAGCTATTGGACAGTTTTACGGCTATGAATGCTATGTGGAGAGTAGCGATGTCGGAAGAGGTTGGGAAGAAGATGCAGGCGGTGGTGGACCGGGTAAATCAGGCGGTCACCCGACGCCCAAAGGTTAGTTTTTAGAATTATTTAGCCAACACAGTGGGAGAAAAACATTCAGGTTAAAATGCTTTGTGGAACTTTATGCTCCGTGTCCTCAGTCAGTGAGCTACTTCGGTTGGTTTATGTAAGTGCTCAACCTTTGCACACACAATCGCTAAAGAGAAGGAGCTATTAATTCAGTAAGTCGTTTATATATTAATGTAATGTCGGCATGCACGATTAATACCAAGACTTATGGATCGTGCATATAAACTGTAATATTTAGACTGGTATTCAAATATTAAAGTTGGTGTTCAGAGCTTTTTGTACGAGTCTCTGCGATGTGGGCCATGACACATTC
The DNA here is from genome assembly GCF_027358585.1 of Pangasianodon hypophthalmus. Classification (NCBI taxonomy): domain Eukaryota; kingdom Metazoa; phylum Chordata; class Actinopteri; order Siluriformes; family Pangasiidae; genus Pangasianodon; species Pangasianodon hypophthalmus. Next base: position 16,711,751 of record NC_069725.1, read on the forward strand.
CAGTATGTTTAAAAAAAAAAAAAAAACGTAAATATGTTTGATTTTTTTATAGTTTTTTTTTTAAACAGTTTATCGTTTCCGGAATAACAACAAAAAAATGTTGTCTCATACTTTGCTTATCCAATTTGCACTGAACGAAATGATCTCTATAACAAACTATACACAGCCAGGGATCCCTTTATCTGTATAATATGCATTGCGCCGCTGCCAAACAAACTTAGGTTCTAACTCAGCTCCCTTAATCGCCAGGAGTGGTGTGAATCACCAACACCTTCAGCAAACTAAGAACGTGTATATATATATATATATATGTGTATATATATAACATTGATTATCTCGTTACAGTGGCACCTGTCAAAGGATGGGATATATTAGGCAGCAAGTGAGCAGTCAGTTCTCGAAGTTGATGTGTTGGAAGCAGGAAAAATGGGCAAGCATAAGGATCTGAGTGACTTTGACAAGGGCCAAATTGTGATACTAAACGACTGGGTCAGAGCGACTCCAAAACGTCAGGTCTTATGAGGGTGTTCCCGGTATGCAGTGGTTAGTACTTACCAAAATCGCTTACCTAGGGAAGAGATGGCACCAGGATGCACTATGGGAAGAAGGCAAGCCGGTGGAGGCAGTGTGATGCTCTGGGCAATGTTCTGCTGGGAAACCTAGGGTCCTGGCATTCATGTGGATGTTACTTTGACACATACCACCTACCTAAACATTGTTTCAGACCCCAAAAGTACACCCTTTTGTGGCAACGGTATTCCCTAATGGTAGTGGCATCTTTCAGCAGGATAGTGTGCCCTACTACACTGCAAAAATTGTTCAGGAATGGTTTGAGGAACATAACAAAGAGTTCAAAGGTGTTGACTTGGCCGCCAAATTCCCCAGATCTCAATCTAGTCGATCTGTGGGATGTGCTGGACAAACAAGTCCGATCCATGGAGGCCCGACCTCTCAACTTACAGAACTTAAAGGCTCTGCTGCTAATGTCTTTGTGCCAGAAACCACAGCACACCTTTAGAGGTCTTGTGGAGTCCATGCCTCGCAGGTGGTGTTAAATGTTATGGCCTATTGATTATATATATATAATTAAAGCAAATATTTCAAAGATTCTACTTTTCACTGAATAATATAATTTGTAATGAAAATCGATGTATTAAATTTAAAAAAAGAATGCAAAATAGAAGCATTTTCACTACCAGTCTGAGACTTTTGGACGCCACTGTATGTTGCCACAGATGACCTGGTTATTTGCACCTGTGGGTCTTGCATTTTGGAATGAAGAGCAGGTTGAGAATTGTTACCCAGCAGTCCAAGAGACATACTGCAGCAAAAACAGTGGGAGAACTACATACCTTGTAGATATGGTTACATCTATTGACCTCACAGCGTTCCTCAGAGTATTCTTTGAAGGGAAACCTGCAATTGTTCCTTGCTATCCACAGTATGCTCCCCTTTTCAAACAGACGTTGCCTTGGCCTACAGGCGAGCTGACCCCTACTATAACCTGCCACTATGAGGAGTGTCTCCTCCTCAGGGCCATTATCAGAGCCTAGGAAAATAGAGGACAGACTTAACTGACAGAGTTCCATGTAGAGTGATTTACAGTAATTATTGTGAAAAGAAATAAAACAATGATTAACAGTCTCCATGGGTTTCATTTATCAACTGTGTGCATGCACAGTTTTATGTGTAAACCATTTATATGTGCAGTTCTACTCACAGAATGTGATTTATCAAGTATTCTTCTTGCATTTGAGGATTTCCACACACTTCTGACAATGTGTATGCATGTGCAAGTGGGTAAATTGATGAGGCACTCTGATCACACTTATTGTCACTTATTTCAGTATAATTGACAGCGTAATTACTGATTTCGGTGCTTACAACAAGATGCAGAGAGTTGACATAAAAAATATTAAGTAAAATCATATAAAAGACAGAACAACAGATTGATTGGGATGATGCTTTACTTGAGGATTTGGCATAGAGAGCTTTGGAAAGGAAGGAACATTTCAAGAAATAGGACACAGGTCTGGCATTTCCCAACAATGAGTTTAATAATGACAGTATCTTACATGCATTCCGAGAGCTTATGCTGCAGTACATTACATTTCCAAATACAGCAGCAGAAAAGAAAACTTTCATGCCACTGCAGGTTTTCTACAATGGATATTAAAGTTCAACACACCCCAGTTAAAAAGGCAGGTTTTTGTGATGTAAAAATGAAACCCAGATAAAACATGTCAGATCTTTTGTCACCTTTAATGTGATATAGCAACCAAAAAAAGTCAAATGAAAAACAAATTGAAATACCTTAGTGACATAATAAAAACTTATCAGAGATGCTTCCAAGAGACCTACAGCAACATTTCAGCAAGAATATGTGGCAAGTACTGGTTGCTCCCTGCATGTGACAACAATCTCTGGTATTCTTCACATGTCTGGGCTATGGGGTAGCTAGATGGAAGCCTTTTCTCATGAAACCAAAAAAGCATCCAAGCTTGCCTAAATCAGCCCAAATGATTTTGCCACATGGTATTATGTGATGAGACCAAGGTAGAACTTTTTGGGCATGATTCTGTGATCAAGATGCGCAAACTGCAGGGGGATGAACTTGCAGGGCTATTCATCCTTGGGTCATTCCCACGCAGCTGCCGCACGCTTGAAAATCTCTTTGAGCATCATGTGCTGGATGGTGGGAACAGTCACAGCAGCACCAGCTTCCGGGGCACCATCAGTCCTCACCGTGCTCCTGAGTGAGGGCTTCAAAGTGCAGCTGTTGCTCATTGTGCAAGTTATAAAGGGCTGCTTGTTGGGTGTGCTGAGGCTGGCATGGGACTTAATGATTTTGCTTTGTGGGGAGGCTTCCTCGTGGCATCTGAGTCCTCCTCCCAGGTTTCAAGTTCATTTTCAAATTCAAGCCCTAGCTCGTGCTCCGTGCATATGTCGTGTGCAAACTCCACCAGCTCTGTCTCTCAATGGCTCACAGCACCTACTGAAAGAAAGAAAATGCACATAAGTTATCCCTATCGATAGGTAGTGTGTTCCATAGCTTTGGGGCGTAACTGACAAAAGCTGCATTCCCGATTTTCCTTTGGCTGTTGCTGGGAACTTCCAATAAACCAGCAACAGATGATCTCGGTGTTCTTGAAGGCACATAGTTAACAAGGGACTTAGCAGTGTAGCTTGGTTCTAGCTCATGAAATGCTTTGTATATAAGGAGGAGGACCTTAAAATCAATTCTAAATGTTACAGGCAGCCAGTGCAAAGCAGCTAAAACTGGAATGGTCCGCTCTCTCCTTTTGGTTCTGGTTAATAGCCAAGCTGCACAGTTTTGAATGAGCTGAAGTCTGTTAGTTGTTTTTTGGGAGGCCAGTAAAAAGTGCATAATGTTGATGAGTGGCTTCATTTACATGTTGTGTAAATGAAGCTCCATAGCTTTGGAGTCATTCTTTTTATTAATAAGATTATTCAGGTCTCCATTCAGAATTAATCTATTATATCTAGTGAAACCAAGTGAGATTGAAAATTCCTGAAAAAATAGTGGTGAATATCTTGGTGGCTGATATAATTATGAGCACTGATGATTCTGCTTAGAGCTCAAGAGCAAAATTGAATTGAATTGAATCAAATCTTTAAGTGGTCCTAGGTACAGGCCAAAAGGTAGGACTTGTAGGGTGTAAGTGGTTTGGCAATTTTTTTTTTCTGCTTTCTTCCTGGCTCCATAGGAAACCAGGTCTTTGACAGAGGGCAGTCTTACTCGACAGTATAGTACATTGTAGTCTGTTCAGCTCCTTGCTGGTTGCACAACCAAACCAGACTGTTACTGAGGTGATGTGGACAGATTCAAAGGTTGTAGAATTGGGTCAGTAGCTCCTGTGGTAAGTTGTAATTTCTCAGCTGATTCAGGACTTGTATTCTCTGCAGGGTGTTTTTGCAGTACAGTCAATGTTGGCTACCCTCTTCAAAGTCCTGAGAGATAGTAGTTCCCAAAAAATTAAAGGGCTCCACAGCCATCACAGTTTGGCCAGTAAAGTAAGGTGAGGCAGTGGTGGTGCCACCTCCATAATTAACCATTAGCTTCACAGTTTTGAGCATGTTCAGCTCTGGATTGTTCTAGGTCCACCCAAGTAACAGTCATTCAAGTTCCTGTCTGTATGCAGCATCTCAGATGATGCTGATGATACAACTACCAGTTTGAATACCCACTCTATGACACTCTATGACACTCTGACACTAGCAGTGCATTTGCTTCAAGCTCCTCTAACCAGCTAGTAGGCACAGAATGTGGAATATTTGAAAAATAAATTTCAGGATATTCACCAATGGTGAATGATATCTAATTAAAGTTAGCAAACACTGCAAGTAAAATCAGATAATATCTCCAGCACCCATAGAGATGAACATCTGAATACGAAGGCCTGCAATTGACTAGCTAATGCAAGGAAGCAGTGCACACAAGGATAAAATGACTCAAGACACCAATATGTTATTGAAAAAAGATCATAATACACTATATGGCCAAAAGTATGTGGACACCTAAACATCACACCCATATGCGGGCCTTCCCCAAATTGTTGCCACGAAATTGTAAGCATGAAATTGTCTAAAATGTTGTTATATGCTGTAGAATTAAGAGCTAAACATCCCAAACCTGTTTCACAAAGTGCACAAAGTGAGGTCCATAAAGACATGGTATGCCATGGTTGATGTCGAATAACTCAAGTGGCCTCACTAATGCCCATGTGGCTGAAGCCACGTTTGAACATCGAGAGGAAAGCATTCCCAGAAGTGTAGAGACTGTTATGATAGCAAAGTGTAGACCAACTTCGTGTTAATGCCCACGGTCAGGTGTCCACATACTTTTGGCCATATAGCGTATTTTCAAACTTGTCACTTTGAACATTTTTAGCCTACAATTTTGTGTGCATGAAAAAAAAATTGTATGGGTGTATTCAAATGGTTGAACATGTAGATTGTGAATGTGTAAAAAAAAAAAAAAAAATTGTGTATGCAGGTATAATTTGCAGCTGTAAAAAAAATTGTGAATCTGCAAATAAAATTTGTACACAAACTATTCCAACAATGACCTTTCACAAAATCTCTAATTTGATGTGCAATTCTGAAAATAAGAAGCACAAGCAATAACCTTTCAGACCCTGTTTTTGGGGCAATCGTGGCTCAATGGTTAAGGCTCTGTTCTACTGCTCAGAAGGTCCAGCCCTAGCACTGCCAAGCTGCCACTGTTGGGCCCTTGAGCAAGGCCCTTAACCCTCTCTGCTCCAGGGACACTGTATCATGGCTGACCTTGAGCTCTGACCCCAGCTTCCTAACCAGCTGGGATATGTGAAGAAAAAGAATTTCACTGTGCTGTAATGTATATGTGACAATGTATGTCAATGTACTAAACAAATATGTTTTCAGCCTAGACTTAAACACTGAGACTGTGTCTGAGCCCCGAACACTAATTGGAAATCTGTTCTGTAACTGTGGGGCTTTGTAAGAGAAAGCTCTACCCCCTGCTGTAGCCGTCACTATTCAAGTTACCATCAAACAGCCTGTACTTGGCGGATCATAGAAGACCAAAAATCTGCTCAGGTACTGTGGCCTGAGACCATTCAGTGCTTCACAGGTCAAAAGTAGTATTTTTTTAATCAATACGAAATTTGATTGTGAGTCAGTGCAATGTGGATAAGATAGGGGTGATGTGGTCATGTCTTTTGGTTCTAGTAAGGACTCTTGCAGCTGAATTCTGGACTAACTGGAGCTTGTTTATGCACCTACTGGAACAGCCAGACAGTAAGGCATTACAACAATCCAACCTAGAGGTAACAAAAGCATGAACTAATTTTTCTTCATCATGTAGTGTAGTATTATATTTCTTATCTCAGCAATATTTCTGAGATGAAAGAAAGCTATCCTAGTAATATTATCTACATGAGCTTCAAATGAAAGACTAGAGTTAATAATCACACCAAGGTCTTTTGCACATGATGAAACAGAAATGAAATGAAATAATTTTGCCCAGAGGTAGCAAATACACATTTTTACATAGCATATAAAGAAAAGAGCGGTAGGGTTAAAATAGAACCTTACGGAACACCCAGCTTTACTTCAGGAGCCACCATTTATGTCTACAAACTGATAACAATCTGTCAAATAAGACCTGAACCAGGAGAGGGCCATTCCCTTAATGCCAACAACATTTTCTTGTCTATCAAGGAGAACAGCATGATCAGTGGTATCAGAAGCTGCACTATGGTCAAGCAACATAAGCAAGGAGACACAACCCTGATCGGAGGCCAACAGTAGGTCATTTACCACTGTAACCAGTGCTATCTCTGTGCTATGATGAGGCCTAAATCCTGACTGTTACATTTCCTGAATGTTATTCCTATGTAGGTATGAGCATAGCTGATGTGCTACAACCTTTTAAACACTTTCCAAAAGTGCCACCATTAGACCAATCGGGCTCACCTCTCTTGCCCCTGAGTATTGAGTAGCTAAACTTAGTAATGGGAGGGAGTACTACATACTGACCAAGTTTCATGTCTGTAGGACTTTCGGTTTGGACTGCACGATCAGTTTCACAGAGAAGAAGAGGAACAAGAAGATGGAAGATCTTAATGAAAACAATATGAATTTATAATATGAGCTTAACTTTAATCAAACTCTTGGGGTAGCCTTCCACAAGCTTCTCACAATACTTTTGCCCATTCCTCCTGATAGAACTGGTGTAACTGAGTCAGGTTTGTGGACCACCTTGCTTGGACACACTTTTTCAGTTCAGTCCACAAATGTCCTATGGAATTCAGGTCAGGCCTTTGTGATTGTCCTAAATTAGACTTTTTCATGAAAGTTCACTGATAAAATAATTTGTGTATAATTTTAATTTTTTGCATATTCACAAAATGTTTTCTACACATCTGCAGATAATTTTATCTGCACACAACTTTTTTTTTTTTTTACACATTCACAAATTTCAGTTTACTTGTTCAAACATTTGAATACACACATACCAGTTTTTTCACAAGCACACAAAATGTGACACACAATTATAGGCTAAAAATGTCTGAAAGTACAAGTACATTCCATACACCTGTAGCTCTGACTCTGCAGTCAGATTAAAAAGAAGCCACAGGCACTGCAAAGTGGGTAGCTACATTATATTTATATATATAATATATAATTTTTTTTAACATATTTTTACAGCCTGAAGTGCACAGATGAGAAGGAACAAAGGAGTGATGTGTAATAGTGGTATTTATGGCAAATACTGCATCATACTTCATTGTGGCCCCTTTCACACCTGGCATTAACCTGGGTGATCGAATCACAAGTGGACAGCCAAGATGCATAGCCATTTACACCTGGCGTTATGAATGTGCCTTCATGGACTACTTGTGATCAGATTTCATACATCGTTTCTACTGGAGAAAGGCTGTCATTCATTTATTACGTCAGTCTTCTGCTGCATTTTTTTTTCTGCATTTTTTTTTTTTCAGGCAGAAACGTTCCACAGATCCTATCTCATGTACCTTCATGTATTGTTTTACATGTTTTAATCATGTGGTCTGCTAACAAAACTTAGAAATGAATGAGAAATTAGACAACATATGAAGTAATGAAAAGCAACTGCTTTTGTCTGGTGTTATATCATCATCTTTATCCATTAGCCTAGAGGCAGAGAGCTCAGGGCGATTTGCAGATAGTCTCGCAATGATTACATATACCCTGCTAGGGCAATGAGACAGTCCATTAGTTGGTCGTTGGTGCTGTCTGAGACGCATTCACATTCACACTACAAATGTGATGTGGCCATATGTGTCCCCGACCACCTCCGAATCGGGTTTGAGTGATCGGATCACAATGCGTCTTCGAGATGTATTTGACCCTGTTCACACCTATATTTAGCGCTGACCACTTGTGATCCGATCACCCAGGATGCAGGTTGTCAATTGGTGTCACACTACTCAGGGGAGTTTGACCTTTGTAAACAATATGGCCACTGTATGCCAATCGATTTTAGTGAGGCGGAGCCTAATGTACTTAAACATTTTTAACTTGTGATTGCTTGTACTGATTTGCACAAAACATGACAAAGCAAATGTAGAACAAGATTTTGAGGTTATATGCAAAGCTTGAGGCATGGTTATGCATAAGAGACAAAGCTAAATTTAGATAACTGTTTCTCAAATTTGGTATACTGCATTTCTGTGCAATTCTCTAATTGGCTGTTTGATGATGACTTGATTACTTGGCCAAAACATGGCCAACACTGGCCAGTCAGCTTTCAGCATTCATTTGACAGGGTAAACGTTGAGCTATTGCCATTGAAACCTGAAAGTTTTGTCCCTCTCAACACCCTAGTAAATGATGCTGTCTCACTCAGTTTGTGTTTTTGAAGGTTAGAACAAGCATATCTCTTGTAAAATAAGGTGTACGGTGTACAGAAACGTCTTCTACCCCATGTTTTGTTTCCTTACACACTAAAAATTTGCCTTTTGAACCATTTAGCAAAAAAATATGCAGAAAATAATTTTGAGAACTTCTAGGATTTTTGCCTTATCTTCTTAATTTTAGTGTTGCATTACTCAATAAAATCTGAAGCTCAGTAATGATCAAAAACATGTTGAGATTTGTGAACAATATGGCTGCCATATGCCAATCAATCATTGCAGTCAATCATTGCAAGGCCATTGCATGTTACAAAACTCATTAAACTGTTTGGTGGCTGGTAATGGAATTATATAATAATTTTTGCTGTTGACGCTATTGGATTAGGTTTTGTTTGTCTACCTGCATTTTGTCTGGTTTAGCTAAACGTTACTAATTTTGACCGTTTTTAGTTTTGTTGTTACATCTACAACTGTTGCCCTTTGGCTATGTTTACATGCAAATATTTTCACCAATCTGGGTTAATTCATTCCAAATGTGGATTTTGAATGAACTGCTTACATCACATGTGCCATAAATATTCAATAACAGACAGATCTGTTAGTGTGTACTCATTTATGCTGGAAACTGTATATCGTTACCTTTATTTTTAAGAAAAAGCAGCAGGGTGGTTCTCAAATCAGTGAGTTCTGTTTGTTACAAGCTGGAATGTTAAAATTTAAAATGCCATCCCAAGACCAGAATACCTAAATTAATATGTTGGGTTGTTACCAAATTAGCTCAGACGTGAAACAAATAACTCAACTATACTACCCAATATGTGTAACCCATAAAAAAATAACAATAAAATAACAACCCAACATTTTTCAACGTTTCCTGCCCTGATACCATTTTCTCAATTATTTTGTCTTTTGAATAAGAGTTCAAAAGACAAAATAATTGAGAAAATTTGTATTTTTGTATTGTATTTGTAAACAACATGGCCATCACATGCTAACCAATTTTTTAATAAGTGAGCTTAATTTATTCAATCAGCTACAACACATGATAATTTAGATGGATTTGAATGAAATTGAAAGGCTTATTCAGGACTAAATGCTAAGGCCACATGCCTGGTTGGGGCATGGTCATCCACAGGGTGCGGGGTTAAATTCAAATAACGATTTCTGTAAGTTCTCGCCGTACTGGATTGTTGGACTAATCTGTGAGTGGATTTGTACTGTTGACTGGGCTACATCAAAAATATGCCCACGGTCAGCCAATCAGTTTGCAGAACGCACTTCACAGTGTTAGTATTGACGTGCCACCACAGAACTTGAACAGTAGGTGCATCTAGTTTGCTTTAGTATTCTGTGTGACTTGCCAAGAACGAGCACCTTGTGGTGCGATATACAAATGCTGGTTGGCCCCCGAAGATCTCTGCTTTATGAAGGTGCATTGGCACCCTATTGTTATTCTACCTTCTCTTCTTCTTCTTCTTCTTCTTCTGGCTAGGGTGGCTTCTGGTAAAAAGTTGTGAAATTTGGCACAATGATTTGGGGGTCTAAGGAAAATTCTGATCAAATTTGGGCCAAGTGTTGACAAAGCTCTAGTGCCACCATCAAGAACTGTAACAACTTTAATTTTTACCTTATATCATTTGAAGAATTTGTGCTAAATTCACAGATCAAGTTCCCTATCATTCCCTCAAATATGCTGACTTGAACGCACACCAACATCTGAAATTCAAGTGTACTTTCTGTTGACCATTGTGGATTTTGTTAAAAACTGTTTTTTCACTGCTCCTCCTACAAAATTTGTCCAATCATCACCAAATTTGGCATACGTCATTTTGAGACCTATCTGAACAAAAATTATTAAAGGAATATTGATATTCAAATCTGTTCTCCTGTAATGCCCTGGCAAATCCCTGAAACTACAAATCATTCTTGAATCCCTTTACCTATAGTTATGACTCTGCTTTCCAGTGATTGCTTATGCAACAATTGTAGCCTGTCTATGAATGTGCGGTTCACAGAGTCTGGGTGCTTGGCCTTCTTTATTGACCTAATTATTGTTGTTATTATTTTTAATTTGTTTCAACTGATTATAAGTTTACCCATTAATATTTGTAATAGTAAGGAGCTAATTGTGTGGTGTCCTGTTAAAACCCTTTCCAAAGTCAAATTTGGATATTTTCTGCTATATATAGTTCTGAAAACTGTTTTACTAAACTGAAATATTTCCTTTTTGCACTTTTTTTCATCCATAAGTAAAATTATGGCATTTCAAATTTTGGTTACTCCCAAAAGTAAATCGGGATAAAATTGAATTTAAAGATTTCATTACAATTCTACTGAAAGGCACCCCACCTATCTCTACATTTATAACCTAATCTACTTGTAGAAAAATGTTTGCAACAAATTTTAAACAATATGTTTACAATGGGAAATGCTGATTATCTCTTTATATCACTTTATTGACATCATCCCAATCAGTCTCTGTCTCATCACCTGAGGTAAAAGTCATTTGCGGTATTTAAACACAAGTCATTTAAACACATCATCTTTTCACTTGAGTGATCACTGTTCAAGAAAATATCAGTGGGGAAATAATCATTGATTAAGCTCATGAGTTCTGTTTAAATTTTATTCAGTCATTTAACCATTTTAAAACTTTGTCTTCTGTCATCTGTACAGAGTGTATAAAGAACTCTTCTCTGTTTTGATGATAATGTAACTGTACGGGAGCTTTGCAGAAATTTTGGTAGCCGCAGTCTGATTACAATCTGAATTGATTAGACTTAGGTCCATTTAGCAATGGCAATTATCCAACTTCCAAATCATACCATTCATTGCATGAGAAAAGCACACTTTGCTTGAAAATATCATGTCATGTAAGACACAAATGCAGTGGTAAAATAGTCAGTCTTTCCTAAAGATACCTAAAACCTCACCAGCACACAGCCAAAGCAAGGGTAGAAAGTAACCTAAATTTTTTTAAAAAGAACTTGTTTTATAAAATGTATTTTCTTAAAGTAAAGATCAAGGTACGTATGTTATTGACAGAAAAACTTTTTTTTTTGAGTGATCCAGAATTTAACTGCAGCAACATCTGTTGGGTTTTCCCAGATCGTCATACAATTATAAAGCAAGATAACATAGGTTTTATTATTGTGAAGCATGTGTTATGTCTCCTTTTCAAAGGTTTACCCAGGAAAAAAAATACACTGACTAATCAAAGCTAGTTGTTGTTGATGACACTTTATAAGGAACGTAGTTCATGCAATTTTAAATGATATTTTCCTATTTAACATTGCTTTTCATCTCTTTTCCGACAGACATTACCATGCATTGCACCTAGGTTAGTTGCTGTGAGTAAAACCAAGCCTCCAGACATGGTAGTTGAGGCTTATAAACATGGGCAACGCAACTTTGGAGAGAACTATGTAAGTAAATTTATATATCACCTTTGTATTCTGGCTCTAATGATTCTATAATGTATGTATTTTGCACCTCCTCATAGGTAAATGAGCTTGTGGAGAAAGCCTCTCACCCTCTGGTATGTAGCCCTTATTGGAGGTGACTTTAGTCTTGCTTGGATAGAAGTCTCTAACAATAGATGTCGGGAGACTTTCAGAAACTTGTGAATTATGACAAAAATATATTCCCATCCACCTTAGATTAAATTTGAAGTCTCCTAGTGTCTTTTATATGTGTATTCTTGTTAGAGGTCATGTCTGGCAACAATAAGACTACTAGTGACCCTAAATATCTATGTCACTTTTTCAGCTCATGTGCTGTGTTTTTAAAATATTTTACTCATATTTTACTGTGTCTGATCTTTTTATCTTAGATTTTGACATCATGCCCTGAAATTAAATGGCATTTCATTGGACATCTACAGAAGGGCAATGTTAATAAACTCTTAGGTAAGCAGGTTAGCTCTGTCATAATGGGTTTACTTCATAAGTTTATTGATTAAAAAAAATGCTTTCTTTGCCTTTGTTCTTCTAAACAGATCCATCTTGAACATGTATATGAAATTTATTCTAAATTTCATTAGAATAAATACATTATATTGAGTTTTGCCCTTTTTTGAATTGGCTTATAGGTGTTCCAAACCTTTACATGGTCGAGACAATCGACTCTGTAAAACTGGCTGACAAACTTAACAGCTCATGGCAGAAGTTACGATCTTCTAACACCCGGGGGTTACAGGTCATGGTTCAGATCAACACCAGCGGCGAGGAAAGTGTGTATTCATTTCACAGACAGCCTGTTATATTCACCTGTGTTATATAATATTCACCTGTGTTTGTCTCACTGCATACTTCAAGTACCTTTAAGCTCTGTAGTTGATCATGAGTCTTAAAGAAGAAATGCAAGGATGTCTATATATGCAAAAAGCAATTTCTGCATTTGTACATGCATACTTTTTCTTATAGCACAATAGGTTGATACTGGTTATTATGCTTAGCTAACTGAGCTACTCTAATTCTTTATTTATCTGATAAGGCATATTTGGAAAATAGGGCTGGGCAAATGTAAACTTAATTATAACAAAATAAATTGTGATTCCCAAGTACATCACTCCATCTATAAACTTTGTCTAAATGTGGCTTAAAAACAAAATCCAGACGTCCAGAGTCAGATCGCTTCATCACCCTGTTTGATTCTGTATTGTAGTCATCACCGAGTTAAAATAAAAAACATATTGTCTTGATTTAAGAAGGATTCACTTCTACATTCTGTAAAAACTGAATGCCTCTTAAGGAAATTCTTTGATTCGATATTTGATAACATTGTCCTCTCACCCAGCCCTACCGGAAAACTAAGGTTATTGAGGTTAGTGCCAGCAGAATGGCAAATTGTGTACCCCAATGTTCCATGTATGAACTGGAGCAAGTATACTTTAGAGATTGGTCAGCAATATTCAGCTTCTGACATCCAGAGCTGGACTAAGGCTATTTTCCTCAATGAAGCACAATATGCTTCATTGTCATACAAGATTTCATAACCTGAATATTAGTAATGAATCAGTGGTGTAGGACAGTAATCATTGTTAACTTTATTTGTTCTTTGTGCTCCATTAGGTAAACATGGCCTGCATCCTGATGAAACTGTTGATACGGTCAAACACATTGTATCTAATTGTCCTGCTCTGGTCTTCTCTGGACTCATGACTATTGGTCGTTATGGTTATGATCTCAGTGAAGGCCCCAATCCAGACTTCCAGGTATAGTTTTTTAATATAGATATATATATACAGTTACTATGTAAATTGGTAATTATGTAAGTCGGTGTAAATTATTATTATTTTGTCTTCTGGGAAACATGTAAATATCATATGTAGCTTATGAAGGTCAGTAATAAATGAAAAAATTAAGATATTTACATTTACATAAGATAAAAATTACATAAGATATTTACTTGTTTCCCAAAGGACAAAATAATAACAATTTACACCGATCATCCTGTTCAAAATTTTACACCCCGTCGGCTCTTAATATATCATGTTGCCTTCTTGAGAATCAATTAATGTTTACACCTTTTGTAATAGTTGTGTATGAGTCCCTCAGTTCTCCTAACCATGAAAAGATTGATCTCGAAATCATATAGCCACTGTTGGAAATGGATCAAATATGCTGGAAAACCAAATAATGTGGAGGATTTTTCTTTATTATTATTATTATTATTATTATTATTATTATTAAGAAGAGTGGCTAGTTTAAGTGCTCAGGACAAACAAGGGACTGATGAATAACTATCACAAAACATAACAGTCGTTTATCATCCAACAACACGTAGTATTAAGAATCAAACATATGTAAACTTTTGAACTGGTTTGTTTGTGTAAATTCAGTTATATTGTGTCTTGTGGACTATATGCAAACATGTGCTATGTGAAATAGCTTATTCAGGGCAGTACTAAATAAAAACAAAATGCAATTTTTATGATCCCTCTTATTCTTTTTAAATTATTAACATTTTGCAGATTCTGCAAGGTGTATGTAAACTTATGACCTCGACTGTGTGTGTGTGTGTGTGTGTGTGTGTGTGTGTGTGTGTGTGTGTGTGTATAAGTTGATGGTTCATTCAGGTCATGATCTGAGAAACTTGAGATTTCATTCATTCTCTGTTCAAAGCCATTTTCACCCCATGTGTGTTTATTAACTTATTAATTTAACCTTCACTTTGTTTAGAAGGGCATTAAACTTTATATTAAATGCACCAGTTCAGCTAGAATCTGGAGGTACTATTCTTGCATTTGTGTTGCCAGGGACTCCCTCGCTTTGTCGTTGTTTTTGAGAGATTTTCTGGCAATGTTGATTGTCCGGCAGGCTGGTTGGCCTTAAGTAGCATCTCAGAACCAATGAGGATGATAAACAGAGTGAGGCGTGAACCCGACAGAGTCTCGTAAGTGGGTTGCAAAACTTTGAGCGGTTCACAGTGGTGCGAAGGAGGGAGTTGGATGCTTTGCAGGAACCAGTATGAATGCAGAGCCTCAGAGCAAGCGTGACGTTGAGGGGTGAGAGAACTTCTAAAGCTCTTGGTTGATGAGACTTCCTTCAGATGTGGATGGAGAATCTCTTGAGCTGTTAGTTGAAGAGAACCCTTCTGGAGTAGTTTTGTGACAAGAACTCTGAAGATGTTAAGAGACCTCTCGTGATGAGGATGGATGATACTCTTTGAAGATGTTATAAGAGACCTCTCATGGATATGTTGGTAGTTGAGACTCAGAGTTCCCTTTGTGTCAGTGGATTTTAACCCTTTCCAGTTGGGCTGACCCCAAAGTGTTTGCTCCAATCAGCAGGATCTTGGGGCAGGCTGTAAACTGCATTCTCCTCCTCTGACACTAATTAGCATACAGGGCTCTGAGTAATGTGCCTTTTCTAACTTTCCACAAGGTTAAGTTTGAACTTTGGTCAGGAATTTGGTAACATGCATGTAATACATTTTACTCAAATTCATGTTATACTAACCCTTAGGAAATTTAATAGTGATCACACACATACGAAACATGACATACCTGCTGTTATTGATACCCTCATTAACACTATGATACATGTTCAATGATCAAAAGCATCATAATGGCCTGGTGGCTATAGGCATGATACATATAAGGAATGACCCTAAGAAGGCAACACATTTTCAAACTATGGTGCAACATTTTAAAAGTCATTGTCCTTACAGGAGATGGAAGGAAACTTGATGCATTTGTTAAAGCTGGGTTCTGTGGAATGTGTGACTGATGATGAGAACAGGGTGATAATTGTGTTCCTGGGGGAAAGAACAAAGGGTCTCAGTCCAGGGTCTCAGTCCTTGGGTGAGAAGTTATCAGTTTTGCCATCTTGTTGGGTGAGCCATCTGGTCTTGGCCAACGGCCTAAATCAATGAGTTTAACAGAGGGTCCTCTTGGCTGAGACGGTTCAACCTCTGGTCAGGGATGTCCTATCACTTGGTGATTGTTCACAGGACAGTTGAAATCCAGCAATCAGTAAACAAGCGATAATCAACTTGAGTCCACAAAGATTCAGAATTTTATGACTTCCTTGCTTTTCTTGCCTGTTCGCTCAAACTCTACAATTCTTGGCATGGATTCCACAAAATACTGGAAACATTCCTTTGAGATTTTGGTCCATGTTGACATGACTGCATCACGCAATTCCTGCAGAATTTTCAGGTACATGAAAGTGTACCTGAAAATTCTGCAGGAATTGCGTGATGCAGTCATGTCAAGTAGAATCTCCCATTCTACCACATCCCAAAGGTGTCCTATTGGAGTCAGATCCGGTGACTGGGAAGGCCACTGAAGAACACTGAACTCATTATAATGTTTATGACACCAGTTTGAGATGGCTTTTGCTTTGTGACATGGTGCATTACTGTGCATCATGCTGGAAGTAGCCATTAGAAAATGGGTACAATGTGGCTATGAAGAGATGCACATGGTCAGCAACAAATTCTGACCCTACCATCTGTGTGTCTTCAACTGGCCAGTTTTGGTGAGCCTTTGCCCAATACAGCCTCAGCTTTCTGTTTTTGGCAGACAGACGTGGAACCTGATGTGGTCTTCTGCCATACACATATACATATTTTGTGTTCATTAAGCGTAATCAGTAAAGGTTAAATATTTACCCAACTTACACATGTATGTATCTAATCTACCTAACATTCTGTATGAGAGTTTTTCATATACTGCTACTTTGTCTATTTCTGCAGCCCATACTTGAAATGATGTTCCTACCCTACTCCATCCTCTGAAAATATGGTTACCGCCCGTCTGTAGTCTTGGGCTGTAGGAGAACTGAGTTTTGAGGACTTCACAAATATACTTGTGAATTTGCATCCAGAATTGTGGAATTCTAGGGCAGGAGCATAAATAAGATCTCTTTCCTCTATTTCACATCGCCAGCATTCTGCTGTGTTCTTTAGACCTACTGTATGTAGTCTGCTAGGAGTCAGGTAGAATCTGGATCTTAAATTGAATAAGGTGTTTTCTAAGATCTTTTGACAAATCTAGTTAGAGCATATTCTATTCCTTTTTTCCTCCTTCAGTGTTAAGTCCCTCTCTCACACACTTTTAACAGCTAAAAGAGCTTTAGTACTGGTGTTTTTTGCCGGTATCTCAGCTAGTTGGACTGCTAGGTTCATCCACAGATTTTGCATAATAAACGCTGCACCTCTATGATGTTCTTCTTCTTTCGGCTGCTCCCATTTGGGGTCGCCACAGCAGACCATTGGTCCGCATTTTTGATTTAGCACAGTTTTTATGCCTGATGCCCTTCCTGATGCAATTCCAGATATAAATTTTACATTTGTAAATTTAACCCTAATGAGCAAGCCAGAGGTGAAGTTGGCAAGCAAAAACTCCCTGAGACAACATGAGGAAGAAATCTTGAGAGGAACCAGACTCAAAAGGGAACCCATCCTCATCTGGGTGACACCTTATAGTGTGATTTTAAATCATTTCTCTTCCATAACTGTATAATGCATATATAGTCAAAAGTGCAATTTTGTTAACAGGAAGTTATGAGCTGGAGACAGCTTAACGGGCTGAAATTAGACTTGACAATAGTATCAGGAATCGCCTATAGATTCCAACTATCGCGATAGCTATCAAGACAGATGATCCAGTCTGACGATCAAGTATGTTGTATCACATAACGACACTATACCAAGGGGGTGCCCTTTCTGGAGAAAGTGACCAGTACGCAAGGCGGCTTAAAGAGAAATCATAATAATAATAAAATAGTTTTGGCAATCCTAATCCCCATCTGGCAGTTGGTATCTGCAATTTGCCTAAGTAGATGTTATTTTTATTATTTTGTCAAGCTGTTTAAAATGTGACAGAGGAATATGGAAGTGAATTGAATAGGTAATTAATCTTTGGCATACAGTTAATCTTCAGAGCATTAACCTTCCCTGAAATAGACAATTATAAGTGGACCATCTATTGAGATAACATGATTTTTTTTTTAAAAAACTAAGGGGTCAAAATACTCTTATCAAATCAGTGATAGATGTAAAATTGTGGGGGAAATGAGATGCCTGAATTCCCTGTTTAGGCCAGTGGACTAAAAGGGATTGGGACTAAAAGTGGAGACAGCATCAATTTATGCACATATTCTGATATATACTGACATATGTGCATCATGTTATACCCCTGGGAAATTCTGCTTTTTTTCTTATAGTAAATGCTAATGGCTCTTATCAAATCAGAGCCAAGCAGAATAGCAGAGGTGAGAGATCTCTGCAGAAAACAGAAAAGCATAAGGGGCTGTTTACATGACAACGTTTTCAGCCAAAAACAGGAAATTTTTTATGCGTTTTGCCTGTTCATTTACACGACAACGGCGTTTTGGGGACTGAAAACGCATATTTTTGAAAACGGGTTTCAAAGTGCAAGTTTTTGAAAACGCCACCGTTATCGTCTCCATGTAAACACCCAATACGGGAATCTTTGAAAACGATGACATCGTGCACATGCGTAGTACGTGTTAGGTATGCAGACATGCGCAGTACGTGTCTATTGTAAAAGCAAGCGCGAACAACTCCTGGCCTGGCATACGTAATACAGCGTTTTTGGCCGTTATCGCGGATATGTGTAAACTTTGTCGTGTATACGTGAAACTTTTTGAAAACACAAGAGAAAAACTTTTCAGTTTTTGACTACATCGTTGTCGTGTAAACGTAGCCTTAGATTAGTCAGGACACAGTTGGGGTTTTGTGGTAGAGTATCGTGACTCTGTGTTTAGCTGCTGGTTAATTCATTTTGAATGCGGCGGCACGTGCAGACGCAGCGGCTCTTCTCAGTCCCAAAAATATGGTGTTTACATGTTTACCTTTGTGTAAGTCATTGTGTTTCAGTAAGTGTTCGTCGTGTTTGTCTGTCTCTAGGCACATTTATGATCGGTCGTTTCTGTTAGATATAAACAGAACTTTTATTTGCGAGTTAAATTCCACACACACTGCAGAGCTTCAGAGCTTGGGATTACTCCGCCGGCCTACCGACCTTGACTTCTGCACTGTCTCCGCTGAGGAGACGCCGCAGGCATCCGAGTTAGGCTAGCGGCTAGCCCACACAAGCCGGCTATTCCAACCATCCTGCTCGCCAAACTACGCTCGCAACGTACTCTCGACAATAAAATGGACCACATACGGCTACTGAGAACTGCTCAACGAACTGTCAAAGATTGTTGTGTCCTTATATTTATGGAAACGTGGCTCAACGACAATATTCCTGACTCTGCCATTCAGCTGGATCAGCTAACATTCTACCGAGCAGACCGAGCGGCTGAGAGCGGTAAGTCCCGCGGTGGCGGGGTCTGTGTTTACATCAATGATGCTTGGTGTTGTGATACTGTGGTAGTCTGCAGACACTGCTCTCCCCTTGTGGGGTTTATAATCGTCAAGTGCTGACCTTTTTACATTCTGAGGGAGTTCACAGTGATTTTGCTGGTCGCTGTTTACATTCCACCCAGCCCTAACAACAACGATAGGAATGAGGCACTCAGCACACTGTACCATGCCATCAGTGAGCAACAGACAACACACCTGGATGGATTTCTCATCCTGGAGATTTTAACCACGCAGACCCTAGATCAGTGCTACCAAAATTATATCAGCACATTGATTTTCCAACATGGGGAAACAATATTTTAGACATGGTTTACACAATCTACAGAGGAGCATACAAAGTCAGGCCTTTCTGACCACACTACTGTTATGCTAATGCCAGCATACAGACCAAGGGTGAAAGTCACCAAACCAGCTCAAAGACAGGTTTGTGTATGGCCAGAAGGTGCCTCGTCATCACGTCAAGGCTGTTTTGCCACCACAGACTGGGACCTGTTTAAACAGGCAGCCACCTACAACCAGCACACTGACATTCAGGAATATACTGAGACAGTCACTGCCTACATCACCCAATGCATTGATGATGTAACTGTAACCAGGACCATCACCACCCATGCAAATCAGAAGCCATGGCTGACAGGAGAGGTCCATAACCTGCTGAAGGCACGAAATGCTGCCTTTAGGGCCGGCGATGATGACGACCTGAGAACAGCTAGGGCCAACCCCAACTTTAAAGACAGCAGAGACACAAGGAGCCTGTGGCAGGGAATCCAAACCATCACTGAGTACAAACCCCCACCACAGACCTGCGATAATGACATCTCTCTGCTAAATGAACTCAATAATTTCTTTGCATGTTTTGAAGCACACAACACCATGCCTGCACGAAAGACTCCACCTTCTCTTGATGACCAGGTTCTGTGTATTTCTCCAGCCAGTGTGAAGAGATCCTTCTCTAAGATCAACACCTGGAAAGCAGCTGGTAAAAAGAGTTTAATTGGTATTTTCACTTCACCCTGTCAACTGCTTTATCAGCAACTAGTGAAATAGCAGCTATTGGACATTGAATATCAGCAACTGAGCACATAATATTAATAAAATGCCTAATATTATCCATTGAACTGCAGCCCAGAATAAAGCCAACCTGATCAGTACGCATGAGTAATCTATCTGCTATCCATTCAAATACATATTGAGCAAAGGAGGGGTTAGTTATTTTGTTCTACGGATAATTTGGGTAATTTGGGAACTCTAATGACATCAAATACATATGTATTTCTTTGTCGGTGGAGGTCAGGGTTGAATTGTACAGATCCCTGTAGTATTCTTTAAACACAATATTATTTTTTTGCATGCCTCTTTTCCTTTTCAGCACAGCTCTTCACAGGCTCAAAAGGGAACCCATCCTCATCTGGGTGCAACGGATAGTGCAATTATAAAAAAATCCCTTCTATTATTGTGTACTATATGGACAAATAGTGCAATTGTGCAACCAGTAAATTCATCACTGTTTTTGCAAGAAGTCCAGCTGGTTAAAATCTATCCACTGTCCACTGATGGAGTCCTGAGTACGAAGGTGCTCGTGGCAACTGCAGCCCCAAAGCCACTACAGCAATCGCAGTCCCAAGCCATTACAGTATAGCTCCCCATATGTGATCCCCATGCCATCTCCACAGCCCCCAGGTGGCGCCATCCCCAGCAATCCAAACAGTCCTTCAGGCAATCCATATGGGGCCACCCCCAGCAGCAGCGAGCGAACTCAACCGCTGAGAACTCCAATCAGAAGTAGGGCATCAGGATGGGTCAGGCAGTGAGGAGGAGCAGAAGGGGTCAGGATCACTGGCATCACTGGCATCTCACACGTGTAGCATGTGTAGCTCGACAGAGAGTGAGGGAGAGAGAGAGAGGGAGAGAAAGGAAGAGATTGTTAGGTGAGCTTTTGTCCTCTAATGGTTAAGCACGATGTACTTTGCATGCAGAGTGCAAGCAGGGACTCCAGCAAGACTAGCTATGACAGCATAACTAAAAGGGAGAGCCAGAAGCTAACACAGACAATGAGGGCACCCTGGGACATATGGCAGACTCCACTGTCGACAAACCTGAGTGAACGTGTGAGAGTGGGGGGCGACAGGATCCAAACATCCCAGTTCACCACAACACTCTATGCCTGTGAAACCCTCCAGACCTGCCCCTGTACCTAAGAAAACTATTCACAAAAGGCTTGACTAAACAAATATGTTTTCAGCCTAGACTTAAACACTGAGACTGTCTCTGAGCCCCGACCTCGGTCATAGTCAGTGCTGTTTATATTCCACCTCAGGCAGACATGGACACTGCCTTATGTGAACTACATTAGGCTCTCACTCAACACCAGACTCATCACCAAGACACTGCAGTTATTGTGGTGGGGGACTGTATCAGTGCCGACCATAAATGCGCAGCGCCAAATTTCCACCAACACATCACCTGCCCCACCAGGAGCAAAAGGATTCTGAACCGTTACTACACTCCATACAAAGAGTCTACAAGGCACAGTCTCATCCACCATTTGGGAAGTTGGACTATGCCACAGTCTTCCATATGCCTAGATACAAAGGCTGAAACAGGAAGCTCCGGTTCAGAAGGAGGTTGCATGCTGGACAGACCAATCGGTGGCCGTTTTGCAGGATGCTCTAAATGACGCAGACTGGGACATTTCAGGCATAGCTCCAGTGATATCAATGAGTTTACGGAAGCAAATGTGGGATTTATCAGGAAGCTGGTGGATGATACAGTCCACAAAATCACCTTCAGACCATTTCCCATCCAGAAGTCATGGGTGGAGAAATCCATCCACAAAGTTCTGAAGTCCGCAGCGCTGCCTATAACATGGGGCCACTGGAAACGAGTACAAGGCTGCATCCTACAATGTGTGCAGAGAGGTGAAGGAGGCGAAGTGGCTCTTTGGGAGGAAACTAGAATCACAGTTCCAACAGGGTGTCTCTAGGAGCCTGTGGCAGGAACTGAGAACGACAACAGATTATAACGCCATCCTCCAGAATGGAGAACGTGGACAAGTCCCTGGTAGATGAACTGAATGCTTTTCACACTCGCTTCGAGGCTGCAACTAACAGCGCTAGAGGTGCTAACAGCACTAGCAGTGCTCACAGTGCCAACAGTGCTAATGGCAGTATGCATGTGGAATATGTCAGAGCAGGTAACACTTTCATTATCTCAGAGCATGATGTGAGGAAGGCATTCAGAAGAGTGGACACCAGGAAGGTAGCAGGACCAGATTGCATTTCAGATCGGGCCCTTAGAACTGTGCTGACCAGCTAGCACCAGTGATCGCTGACAAATTCAACCTCTCCCTGGCACAGTCATTAATTCCCACGTGTTTTATTATTGTTTCATTATCACTAGTACCAAAGAAACCCCAGCACACCCGCCTCAATGACTTTTGCCCAGTAACCCTGTCCTCATCCTGACACCCTGGACCCATTAGAGTTTGCGTCTGTCCCAATTGCTCAACAGATGACGCCATCAAACATCTAGTACACCTAGTACACATAGCCCTGACTTGTCTGGACATCAGGAAGGGAAATTATGTTAAAATTTAACACACTAATCCCTTCCAAACTCACCACCAAGTTGGAGGACGTGGGACTTAGCCACTTTGTCAGTGGATCTCCAAATTCCTGACAGGCAGACCGCAAGCAGTATGGGTGAGCCGACATGTCTCTCCCTCCTTCACCTTCATCACTGGAGCACCCCAGGGTTGTGTCCTGAGCCCCCTGCTGTACTCATTGTACACTTATGACTGCATGGTCACTTCCAACTCTACCACAATTGTAAATTTTGCTGACAACACTGTTGTGATGAGTCTATTCTCTAATAATGATAAGAAGGCCTACCTGGAGGAGATTAAAAGCCTGGAGAACTGGTGCCAGAAGAACAACCTCGGTTCACGTCAGCAACAACCTGACCTGCAGTCTATCTACAGCAAGCGGTGCTGGACCAAGGCCAGGAAGATAATGAACCTCAGCCATCCTAACAATGGATTCTTTTCTCTGTTACAGTCAGGGAAGTGCTTCCACTCTCTGAAGGCCAACACAGCGAGAATGAGGAAGAGCTTCTTCCCACAGGCCATTTGTGCCCTTAACCATGACAACACCTAGGACTATTTATACATACACATACAAATACATACCTTAGATTTCTTTGCACAACATCCACACACCCAACATTCCTGTCAAAAAAATATTTATTATTTTGTTAGCTTTTTCATTGCAAGTACCTCAGCTCGATGTTGCACAGCATTGTATTGTGCATACAACTGCTTATACCACATACAATTCATATATTATTTGCCATCTATCTTTTATATCTTTATATTTATATTTTTGTATTTTTCTTTTTCTGTTTTTATGTAAATTCTGTTTTATGTCACTGGCCAGTCATAAAAAGCATTTCACTGCACTCTGTATGGTTGTGTGTGTGACCAATAGAATTTGATTTGAATTGATTTAATGTCTGCCGAGGCAGTGAGCATATACCCATCTGGGGACCTAACTGCAGGGATAAGACCTGCTGCTTCTCTCTGTTTTTAATATCTAGCAAGAACACACTGAACTCATGTTTGTCTCAACATAAAAATTGTGTCTTAACTGTCTCTCTGAATGTAGAATCTTGAAAAAAGTGATGAGTTGTACTGCTACCTGTCTGAACATATCCTTACATTACATGGGATTAGTTCCAAACCCACCCAGGCGTGATCCGAAATTTAAATGTTGCCAGTGTAGCACATGGAAATGGAGGGAATAAGTGTCTTGGTTATTAAGAAAAAATCTACTGCTGCTGAAAAAAGTATAATCCCACACCAAATGCCAATAAGGCCCAGTACTTTACACATCCATAGTAACGTTAGTGTTGTCTTTGCAGTTTACTTGATATTATTTTGCACTACTTCGGTCAAGGGTTGAGAACATTACCAAATTGAAATCCCCCCAAGAATATCATGAATCCCAAATGCTTGTATTTGACCTTTCAATTCTGCAAAAAAAAAAAAAAAAAAAAAAAAATCTCCTTTGGAGAGCTCATCTCCTTTGGGTGCATAAATATTAACCAGAATAATTTTTCCCCTGCATTTCAGCACGAATAATACAAATTCTTTCCCTGTGATCTTTAATCTAGTTGACACATTTGAATTGTAGATGTTTATTTACAAGTGTTATAACCCGTTTGCCCTTACTTGACCCAACATTGCAGAAGACCTGTCTATCCCAGCCTCCTATATAGTATATAGAATAGTTTTTCTGATTCCTCTGGGGACAAATGAGTCTCTTGGAGAAATGCTGCATCCCATTTTTTTATGTCTAAGACTCATCATTATGTTCTTCTTCTTTATAGTGTGATAAAGTTCCATGTGGCGAGACCATACTTCCATTAAAAGCTGCCATGTCTTATATGCTTAGAAAGGAAATTACATAACCAGAGTGCCACCCACTATTGTTGGCAGGTTAGACTCTGACGAACATGGTTCCACACATCCGTTCTCACAGATGGCCACCAGGCTACCTCCATGATCTTTTTCAGCATTTTCATTTGGCCTAAATGGCCCCTGAATGAACTGTCATGAAAATATGCTAGAAAGGATGGGACCAGTGTTTCAGGGTCTACAACTTGGAGGTTATACTCACCATATTTTGATGGTGTGTACCTGTACAATGCATCTTGCAGTTCTGTGTAATGGACTTGTCCTTTTCTAGGCTGTGGGCTTGACTCCCTTAACGCCCCCCCACACTAGGCTATCATTCTGTCATCCTTTAGAGGGAGGGTGGTAGCTCAGTCCATTGCTTACCAGCAACTGCAACAGCAGTGACCCCCATGGATTGATGGCCTCGTGACAAAGCATCTGGCACAACATTGCAATACACTTTTTTGTAGTGGACTTGGAAGGTGAATGCTTGCAGTTTTAATATCCAGCAAATCTTGAAGTAGCCTTTGGGCAGGTAAATGCATTATGGTCAGTGAAGACATCAAAAATAA
This sequence comes from Pangasianodon hypophthalmus, assembly GCF_027358585.1. Classification (NCBI taxonomy): domain Eukaryota; kingdom Metazoa; phylum Chordata; class Actinopteri; order Siluriformes; family Pangasiidae; genus Pangasianodon; species Pangasianodon hypophthalmus. Next base: position 16,737,016 of record NC_069725.1, read on the forward strand.
CTCCTTCCAGATAGTGACGCTGTTTCTTTATGGGCCAAACCACTGCCAAACTTTCTTTTTCAGCAGTAGAATACTCCCTCCAACTCCTTTTTCTTTAGGTGATTCAATGGAGAGGCTATATCTGCCAGCCTTGGGATAAACTTATGATACCAACGGACCATGCCTAAGAACATATGAAGGCTCTTAATGTCAGTAGGGACAGGAAAGTCAGAAATAGCTGCAACTTTTTTTTTTCCAGTCAATAGCCACTCCTTTCCCACTCCTTTCACTCTTTTCTATGTTGTCCAGAAAATTGTGTCTGGAAAAAAAAATGGTTCAAGGTTAGGTTGGCTTCATACAATTTCCTAAGCACCAGGTCCTTTAGATGACTGTGACCTTGAATATGTTATCAATATAGTCATCAATATGGGGGAAACACACTTTGCCTTTCAGGTCCCCCAAATACGTGGTCCATTAATCACTGGAAGGTGCTGTCAGCATTCCTCAAACCAAAGAGCATGACCCGGAACTGGAAAAGTCCCATGTGTGTAGTCACTGCTGTCTTTTTCTTACTGTCTTCACCCATCTCAGCCTGCCACTATCCACTCCATAAATCCAAAGTACTAAAATATGCAGCTCCATTCATATACTCAAGGATTTCATGGACCAGGTTATTGGATACACATCATGATGTGTCTTTGCGTTCAGGCCCTTGTAATCTACTGAGAATCTCCAGGAGCCATCTGCCTTGGGGACCAACACACCCGGTGAAGCCCAAGCTGATGAGGAAGGCTCAATGATCTAGTCCATTACTATTTGTTGAATGTGCTCCTGTATGATATGTGGTAGGCCCTTCTCCTAACCAGCAATGGCCTAATAATCTCTGGTTAGGGGAGTGCTTTGTATTTTGTTGGTTATACAGCAAGAATTCCTGAGCCATATACAGAGGCAAATTATCAGGTGCAAAGGATGAAGAAGGGAAATTTAAGAAACTTTAAGAAACGAATTTTCAATTTGGCATTATGTATTCACCATGACAAGCGTTGAGCTTTTGCTGGCTGGCACAGAAAATCCAATCCCAAGAGCAGTGGTAGATAAAAACTCTCAGTCTCCAGAATGTATGGTTCAAGTGCACACTGAATGTTGTGTAATTTATACAGCTGTAAAACCTTTCCAAGTGCCCTACTCTTGACCATTGACAGTTACAAATGTTTTGGTGTAGCATTTCTGTAACTGGTCATGTTCCCTGGAAATCTGTTTCCACAACTTTTTACTTGTAAGTGTAGTGCAGCCAGTGTCTACTACATCCTCCATCTGAGTCCCCCGGACTGCAGTGGCAATCACAAATAGCATTGGTGAGGTTTCAGCAGACACCACATAAGCCATTTTAACCCTTTCTTGATTTTCCTTTGCAGGCTTTTTTGATATTGCAGCAGCTTGCCCACTTTTCTGGATCTTGTTCCAGTACTGTTTGGACGTGGCCTGTCTTCACTAAAGTGACAACTTTTACTAGTTGTTCCACTGTGTTGACAACTCTTCTAAGGCTGCTAGCCAAACGTGGGTTGCACATATTAAGACTGTGGCATACAACCTCCTCTGCTGGCATGTCAGAACACCATTTTAAACAGCGTAATCTGTAATTGCACACAAAATCTCTGATGCATTGAACACATGCAGAAAGATGCTCCTCAATCTCAATCTGATAGTCAGTGGATAGAAATGCTTCCAAGAAGTCATATTTAAATTCTGCCCAGTTGTTTATTGTGTCTACCTACCAGCCATGTGCTAGCCCTTGAAGGACTGTGTTGAGGGTACCCAATAGCTCATGTTAGAGGCCAGAGAGAAAGATTTCACAGCGCTCCACAAAATCAAGACTCACCAAATGGATGGTGAAGTCTGGGACAAACTTCTATTAGCAAGGGAGACCACATTTTCTGAGGATGCTGCAGTGGGAGCTGAATGAGCAGTTGGCCACCAGGTCAGGTGGCTGCAAGTGCTTCCTTCCTTTCAATTTAATAAACTCAGTTTATTAAAATGATATGCAGCCTCATCTCTTAAGACTTCAGTGTGGGTCGCCAATTCTTTTTCCCTGGATAGCGTGCTATCCAAGGCACATTTCTGTTTTTCTTCAAGTGTCTCTAATCTTTCTTGCACCACCACTAAGAGATTTGGGCTTTCTAGTGTCTCTTCCTCCTACACTTCCCTCAACTGACTTGATACTTCATTTACAGCGGAGCTATGAGCCCTCTTAGTAAGATGACAATCATCCACAGGTGGCTCAGCAGAGATCACAGGTTCCTCTTGCTGTGATGCCATGTTGCTTCTGTGTGTTTGTATGCAACTTGTAATATATATTAAGGTCAGGTTTGTGTATACAATGTGTCAGATAGTCACAAGAGTGGATGGAATACTCAAACTGTGTTAAAGAATTACATGAAATATATATATGTACAAATATATTGAATTCAATTCAATTTTATTACTATAGTGCTTTTAACAGTAGACATTGACACAAAGAAGCTTTACAGAAATAAATACATTCAAATTAAATTAAATCAAAATAAAGGTGATGGTGGCAAGGAAAAACACCCTGAGACGAAATCTTGAGAGGAACCAGACACAAAAGGGAACACATCCTCATCTGGGTGATAACAGATATTGCAATTATAAAATAAATTTTTTTTTTTTATAACTGTGTACTACATGGACAAATAGTGCAATTGTGCAACCAGTAAATTCATTGCAGTTTTCACATGAAGTCTGGTTTGTTGAAACTATCCACTGTCCACTGATGGAGACCTGAGTGCAAAACTGCTCCCGGCAACCGCAGCCCCAAAGCCACCACAGCAACAAACAAACTCAAATGAAGCAATAATGATGTGCGAAGGACAAACAATATGATAGCAAAACTAAAAGAAACACAAAGTTCATGTGGTGTACGTAAATGGAAAACTTTGTGTGTGGGAAGAAAGAGTGGAGGAGGGATCCTTTAAAAACTCCAACGTGGTTGGAGGTCCAACGCCGCGATCCCTAAGGAAAGTTATAATGACAACCTTGCAATTTAGCAGTTTCTGTTCACTTTGCAGGATGCAGAGAGATCAAACCGTTGCAGTCGTCAGCTTTCTTCATTGCCATTCACCACATACAGCGCAAGTCATCTACTGCATTTGGTTTCATTCATAAATCCACATGCCACCAGTAGTACAAACAAAACCCACCACTTATCTCTCCAACAAAGCCACCATTCACCTGTATCTAGCTTCGCTCTCCCCCTTGTCCAACTTCCTAGTTGCACTTTTATTTTCTCTTCTCAAAGTCCTAGAGTTCTCAGCAGGTATCCGCATAAAAGTCCTTGTGTATTGTGTAATCTTTATAATTTGAAATTATGGGCCAATTTCAGATTATAAAGAGTACAAAACCGCTTTCCATGACAATATACTTGACACAAAAACACAAACATATACAAAGGCATACATACACTCACTGTCCACTGTATTAGGAATGCCTGTACACCTGCACATTCATGCAGTTATCTAATCAGCCAATCATGTGGCAGCAGTGTAATGGAAAAACCATGCAGATACAGTTAATGTTCACATCAAACATCAGAATGAAGAAAAAGTGTGATTTCTGTGACTTTGATTGTGGCGTGGATATTGGTGCCAGATGGGCTGGTTTGATGTTTCATAAATTACTGATCTCCTGGGCATTTCAAACACAACAATGTCTAGAGTTTACACAGAATGGTAAGAAAAAACCCATTGAGTGAGGGACAGTTGAGGCTGAAGCTCTTGACCTTGTATCTGCATGATTTTTTTTTTGCATTGTGTTGCTGCCACATGGTTGCCTGATTAGATAAATGCAGGAATGTGCAGGTTACAAGTGTTCCTAATAAAGTGGACAGTGAGTGTATATATACATATATTAGTTAGGAGTTAACCTGTTTGTAACAATGTTAAAAGAAAAGAAGCTGTGTTTACAAAAAAAAAAAAAAATCCTTCAGTTTAAAAATGACTCTGTGTGTAGATTCTGCTAAAGCGCCGTCAAGAGGTTTGTGAGAGTCTGAATCTTCCACTGGAACAGGTTGAACTCAGTATGGGCATGTCCACAGACTTTGAACATGCGGTGAGTTTTTAGATTTCTCCCTCATTTGATTTGTTTTTTTAAACTCATTACCTAAATTCTGTTCTTTCAAAGTGATTCTGAATTCAAGACAGACATGTAAACTGAAACTCTGATGTAATCCACATCATCCACATTTAACACAGCCATCCACATTTAACACAGCCATGTCTGTGCATTGTATTTCTTCTTTCAGATTGAGGTAGGCTCCACTAACATCCGTGTTGGTAGCACCATTTTTGGAACACGGGAATATCCAAACACTCCTAGCCCCAGCCCAGAAAAAAAGCCAGAGGTCGCATCCGAGGAAGTAGCAAAGAAGATGGAACGTCTTACAGTAAAAGAGCATTAAATAATAGAAACAGAGATAGACACACTGAATCTGGATGGTTTAAGAGAACCCAGCCACAATACATATCTTAATTATAGGCCTGGTATTCTTAGGAAAGGGTCAGACAGAAAAGTTGAAGGTAAGTTTCCTCTCACGTAGACACACATTTGTCCAATTTCAAACAATTTTCATGTTATATTTACCATTAACAGCATACTGAATAAAAATTTTATTTAAAAAATTTACTAGATAAACACATTTTGTATTTCTTACCTAAACTGTTAACAAAGTATAGCTTATGGTCATTGAATGAAGTGTGGATTGCAGTGTTTTCTGTCAGTAGACCACTTTCTCTGTCTCTCAGCATGACATGATGCTGACCTACAAAAAAAAAATGTTGATGTAAATGCACATGTATTGCGTAACTACTTGTCTGTTGCTGTGAAAGCTGTTTTAAAGGAACTGGTATTTGCTATTATTAAAAAGTTCCTATATAGAAATTTTGCATAAACTTTGAAACTGAAAATTGAAAGCACAAATTCCAGAGAAATGGTGGATATGTGTGATTTAGAACTCATACATTTTGTTAATTGTGACTGTATTACATTTAACCAGAATTTGTTTTGGATTTATGATATTTTTATGGTGATAAATAAAACAAACTATTTACTGTGTGCAAACACCTCTGAAAGGTAAATGGAAAATTGCTAGTTTTTCCTGCCACTTATCCACTGTCTTGCATTTAGTGGGTTGTTGAACAGTAAAAAATATGCACAAGAATTTGAAAGGCATATATTTTCATGTCATATCTCACCAAAACCAATTAGACATGATAATATAAAAATTTTTAATGACCCAAAGTCCAACAATGACAAAGTTGTCCTTGTCAAAAAGTTTTTTATTAACTGACCCCAGCCACTGGGGTGGTACAAGACAGTGCATTCCCAGTGCCGGTCCCAAGCCCAGATAAAATTGGGGAGGGTTGTGTGTCAAATTAGCAGACCACAGCGGACCAGTGAGCTGCTGTGGTGACCCCTAAGGGGAGCAGCCGAAAGAATAACGAGAGCTGAAAGGACCTGATCTCTCCTCATAAGTAGAAACTTTTCGGGGAAAAAAGGCCAACATTAGCAGTTTCTGCCATTTCATGCCAAAAAGCAGCTACGCTGCTAGCTGAAGAAGGTAGTGACAACTCGCTAACTAGATTTATAAACAACAAATTTCTTAAGTGAAAGCAGAGATAAAATAAGATATACTAGCGTGTAAAACTGTTTTGTATTAGGCTACTCAACTAACCACAGCTGCAGCGCCAAACGATTCTGACTGGTGCCGATATGTTTGTTTGACGTATCAATCGTTTATTACCATTTCAGTGACTGGCTGTTGGCTGTAAGGTTTCGCCCCTTTGAGAGCTCTCCCTATCATCATATGGAGAATCCCTGCATCTGGGCAGGACAAGCGAAGAGTGCATTGTCCAGTAAACATTGAGAGATTTTTTTCTATGTTTGGACATATGTTTATAATAATAACTCTGCAACGCAGTGTCATAGAAACACGATTCCACTTTCCTCTGATTCTTTGGGTCATGTTGGGACAGCATGTTAATTTCTGCCACATTGGATTTTCCACCATTTGAATTTTTTCAAACCTTTTGCTATGCTGGACAACTAGTCCATAATGCACACGTTTAACAGTGAAGTCAAACAGGATGTGAGGGCAAATCTCAGTAATGATGTGTCTTATTCAGAACAAACTTTGTAGGTGAGTAAATGAATTGTCCTAACAAACTCCAAAAAGTTTTGTTTGACTCTCCCCTAGGGGGCACTATAACTCACAAATTAGTAAAATGGCTCATAACTTTTGAAGTGCTGAATTTCCAATTCTGAGTCTTTCTATTGATTACCTATAAAGTATAGTGATGTAAAGAATTTTTTGATTTGCCAAACAGGAAGTTGGGTATATTGAAATCAAATTAACACAATTCTTTTGCTTCTTCTCCTACAAATACGTGATTGGGACAGATTGGGATAGGGAAAGGAGAGTTATAGAGTGGATAATTTCCATACATCATGATAGATTTTCCTGGCTTCACTTAGAATCAGGAAGAAGTCTGTGTTCGTTCTGCTGCCACAATCTCTGTACTGGCCGGGGAAGAGAATGTCAAAGAAACACACAAAGTCAGTGTTTGAGTTGCAAAGCTCTTCATAGTTTACTGAGGCAGATAGGGAGTATTTATACAAAAAAAGGTGTAGTATTCTGAGTTATCTATATGCAATATCTGCAGAAACAAAGGTGTCAGACACAGGCGTTAGCAGAGAACAGAAGTGGCGGTTGACGTGTTTCATCACAGTGTACGAACTCTAAACATGTTTATTAGAACAAAACAGAAGACGAACAAACGGTCAGCACAGAGAATGATATAGTAATGATATAGAGTGACATATCACACCAGAAATGTACACAAACCACTGTGACCATGTTTCCCATGCAGAGGCCCAGAAAAAAAGAAGAAAAATGGGTCTTTTCCGATGCCTGAATTTTTAGGGATGGTCTTTTGCATGCCTTTTGCATGTCTTTTGCAGGTCTTTGCATGTAGATAGACTGGAAATTGTGCTGAAACCTGTAAACTCTGGTTGATGATATTAGCTCTTCTGTGAGCACCTTGCTGGTGACAGTAAAGACACCTGCTGTATTGAAAACAGTTGAACAAAAGTTAAGTTGACCAGATTTCTGAAATGAAATCCAGGGACATTTTTTCATTTGGCAGGTATGTATCATTAAAATAACCAATGATAATATCTATGAAGTAAAAAACAACAGGGACAATTCTGGTCCCGGTAATTTAACTGGTAACATAAACAGTGTCAGAAAATCATAGTTTACAGTACGATGGTGAGTGAAGTTTAAGTAAACTATGGAACAAACAATAAAATTGTCAAACTACAATGGTCCAGTAAAGTGCATTTAATTATTTTCCCATTCACAATAAGAAGCAAAAAAAAAATTCTATATAAAGAAACACTGATATAGGTAGGTTCAGGGTTCCTGGGGATCCTCAGCGTCCTGGATGTCAGGCTAGAATAAAAGTGAAGTGACGTGTGGCCAAGTATGGCAACCCTACTTGGAATTTGTGCTTTGCATTTAACCCATCCAAGTGCACAAACACACACACCCCCCATGAACACACACCCAGCCTTTTTTTTTTTTTTTTTTTTTGCTGCAGTGCCTGGGGAGCAGTTGGGGGTTCGGTACCTTGCTCAAGGGTCTAACTTGTGGTATTGAGGGTGGAAGAGATCACCAGTCATTCACTCCCCCCACCTACAATCCCTGCCGGACCTGAGACTCAGACCCACGACCTTCGGGTTACAAGTCCGTCTCTCTAACCATTAGGCCACGACTGCCCAGGGCTTAAAAGCAGGGACAGCAGCCAAAAAAAACCATAGAAGTACATCTGAACTACATCACAACATAATAGCATATTAAGATTATTATGAGACAATTACCATAATACTTACACCAACCTAATCGGCATACTTCTCTGAATAAGGTGCCAAATTGGACAAAAGATGATTGAAAAACATGAGATAGAATGAAGAGTGAGATGAGATGAATGAGATGATGATTAACAGACTGATAATAATCCAATAAATAAACTGATACATTGAAAAAGCTGAAAAGAGTTAATCTATTCTACAATCGTGACATTTTCTCATTAGAAGATTGAGATGACTACCATTACTTGACCATTCAGCCGTCATAATAACTAATGTAGCTTGTTGCACAGCCTTTAGACAGCCAAGTTAGCTAGCTACAACAACCTTACCAAAATTCATCTATTTCATAACTTTGTTCGGCAGATATAGTAACTTATAATAGTGTATGGCCATTAAGTAATAAGTATCTCAAACAACTTGCCTTACCTTGAAGGTGGTCCAGCTGGCTTTTTTTTTTTTTTTTTTTTTTTTTTTTTTTTTTTTTTAAAGATTCGAGCAAGTAGATGAGGAGAATTAGTGTGAGAAGATCATAAAACTGCCATAATGAGCAGCCCCCTCTGTTGCCCAAAGTAGTAATGACACAATAGGTGCATGTCAACCAGAAACCTCTGCTGTTCTGTCTTTCTTCTCACTTACAAGACTTCATTCATAATTGGGGCGGTTTTGAATGCACAGCAGGTGCCAAAATCCCAAAATTGGGGAATGTGTGGAAATCAGGGACGTCTGAGCACCCAAACATACACTATATTACCAAAAGTATTCGGTCACCTGCCTTGACTCACATATGAACTTAAGTGCCATCCCATTCCTAACCCATAGGGTTCAATATGATGTCGGTCCACCTTTTGCAGCTATTACAGCTTCAACTCTTCTGGGAAGGCTGTCCACAAGGTTGAGGAGTGTGTTTATAGGAATTTTTTGTCCATTCTTCCAAAAGCGCATTGGTGAGGTCACACACTGATGTTGGTCAAGAAGGCCTGGCTCTCAGTCTCCGCTCTAATTCATCCCAAAGGTGTTCTATCGGGTTCAGGTCAGGACTCTGTGCAGGCCAGTCAAGTTCATCCACACGAGACTCTGTCATCCATGTCTTTATGGACCTTGCTTTGTGCACTGGTGCACAGTCATGTTGGAAGAGGAAGGGGCCCGCTCCAAACTGTTCCCACAAGGTTGGGAGCATGGAATTGTCCAAAATGTTTTGGTATCCTGAAGCATTCAAAGTTCCTTTCACTGGAACTAAGGGGCCAAGCCCAACTCCTGAAAAACAACCCCACACCATAATTCCTCCTCCACCAAATTTCACACTCGGCACAATGCAGTCCGAAATGTACCGTTCTCCTGGCAACCTCCAAACCCAGACTCGTCCATCAGATTGCCAGATGGAAAAGCGTGATTCATCACTCCAGAGAACGCGTCTCCACTGCTCTAGAGTCCAGTGGCGGCGTGCTTTACACCACTGCATCCGACGCTTTGCATTGCACTTGGTGATGTGTGGCTTGGATGCAGCTGCTCGGCCATGGAACCCATTCAATGAAGCTCTCTACGCACTGTTCTTGGGCTAATCTGAAGGTCACATGAAGTTTGGAGCTCTGTAGTAATTGACTGTGAAGAAAGTCGACGACCTCTTTGCACTATGCGCTTCAGCATCCGCTGACCCCTCTCCGTCAGTTTACGTGGCCTACCACTTCGTGGCTGAGTTGCTGTTGTTCCCAAACTCTTCCATTTTGTTATGATAAAGCTGACAGTTGACTGTGGAATATTTAGGAGCGAGGAAATTTCACGACTGGATTCGTTGCACAGGTGGCATCCTATGACAGTTCCACGCTGAAATTCACTGAGCTCCTAAGAGCGGCCCATTCTTTCACAAATGTTTGTAAAAACAGTCTGCATGCCTAAGTGCTTGATTTTATACACCTGTGGCCAGGCCAAGTGATTAGGACACCCGATTCTGATCATTTGGATGGGTGACCGAATACTTTTGGTAATATAGTGTAAGTATGTCTAAAACCACTCAAACCGAGCTGCTAGCCTGTATGCTGGATGACTGTGTATTGTCGACTTTCAACTGCCTATTACAGGGTCACTATAAAAATTCTACAGATAGTAGCCTATGCATGATAGCCTCACACTGAGTGCCATCCGATGAGTTTTGAAGCATTTGGCTGAATCTGAGATAATATAGCCCTATACACGTCAGAATTCATCCTGCTGCTTTTGTCAGCAGTCACATCATCAAGAAATACAAGGCAGCCATACATGTCTGTGCAGAGTTACTGTGCTGAAGTCTTCATCTGATTGTTGACACAGATACACCTAACTGCTGTATGCTGTTCTTTAGCTGGCAAACTGTTGTGAAGGGGTTTTTGTTCACCAGGGAAAGAATTCTTTTGTCATTGACCACAGTTGATTTCTATGGGCTTCAGGGCTTTTTGGTGTTCTTGAACTCAACAGTGCATTCCCGAAAGCTAGAGCGTAAATGGCACCAGACCAAACTCCTAGCATTTAAAATAGCATGGAAAGACAGTATTTTAGCCTATAAAAAAGCTCTAAGGCAAGCTAGGTCCACTTACTTATCAACACTTATAGAAAATAATAAAAGTAATCCTAAATTCTTATTTAACACCATAGCAGAATTAACTAGGAATAAGACATCAACAGACATTTCCACAATAACAGCATACAAAAGTAATGATTTCATGAAATTCTTTGATAGCAAAATTAAAAACATTAGGCAGGAGATACAGGCCCAAAGTCCAAATTATACAATAGACTGGGAGGATAGACTAACCATAGATCAGAGCTTAGAAAGTTTTACTCCTCTTGAAGAGAATGATTTAATCTCGCTCATCTCTTCTGCTAAATCATCAACCTGTCTATTAGATCCGGTACCAACACGTCTTCTTAAGCAAATAGTTGGAACCGTAACTGAACCCCTGCTTAAAATAGTTAACTCCTCACTGAGCAATGGGTACGTTCCAAAATCACTTAAATTAGCTGTTATTAAACCACTAGTGAAGAAACCAGACCTTGACCCTAACAACTTAACTAACTATAGGCCGATTTCAAACCTTCCCTTTCTATCTAAAATATTAGAGAAAGTAGTAGCGCAGCAGCTAATTTCATATCTACAAAGTAATAATATCTATGAACTTTATCAATCAGGTTTCAGGCCCCACCACAGCACAGAGACAGCATTAGTCAAAGTAGTCAATGACTTGCTATTAGCCTCTGATCGGGGTTGCATTAGTCTATTAATTTTACTCGACCTTAGCGCAGCGTTCGACACTATCGACCATAATATCCTTCTTCACAGACTGGAAAAGGTCGTAGGAATTAAGGGCTCAGCCCTCGACTGGTTTAGATCTTATTTAACCGATCGCTATCAGTTTGTAGATTTAAACGGTGACCACTCAGCACGTTATCGAGTAGAATATGGCGTTCCGCAGGGTTCAGTCTTAGGCCCACTGCTTTTCACGTTATACATGCTCCCTTTAGGTAACATAATCCGCAAACATAATATTAGCTTCCATTGTTATGCTGATGACACACAGTTATACGTCTCAGCTAGGCCAGATGAGAATAGCCAGTTAAAGAAAGTTGAGGCATGTGCGATAGACATAAGAGACTGGATGCTAAGCAACTTTCTCCTGCTAAACCCAGAAAAAACAGAGGTTCTGGTACTGGGACCACAAGCTGCTAGAAGTAAGTTTAGAGATCACACTGTTACTTTAGATGGTCTCTCTGTTTCAAGTAGTCTAACAGTAAAAGATCTCGGTGTGATTATAGACTCTAATCTCTCATTTGAGGCGCATGTAGATAATGTAAGCAGGTTAGCATTTTTCCACCTCAGAAATATTGCTAAGATTAGAAATATACTTTCGCTAAGTGATGCTGAAAAACTAGTCCATGCATTTATCACGTCCAGATTAGATTACTGTAATGCTTTACTATCTGGATGCTCGTCTAGATGCATAAATAAGCTTCAGATAGTTCAGAACGCAGCAGCGAGGGTCCTGACTAGGACTAGGAAGTATGAGCATATCACGCCAGTCTTATCTACATTACACTGGCTCCCAGTAAGATTCCGCATCGATTTTAAAATATTACTCCTAACCTATAAAGCATTAAACGGTCTCGCTCCGCAGTATTTAAGCGATATGTTAGTACCTTACGTTCCGCCGCGCCTACTTCGCTCAAAGGATGCAGGCTGTCTATCAGTACCACGCATTGCCAAAACCACGGCAGGGGGCAGAGCTTTCTCTTACCAAGCCCCAAAATTATGGAATAGTCTCCCAGTTAATGTACGTGAAGCAGACACGGTCTCAGTGTTTAAGTCGAGGTTGAAGACTTATTTATTTAACCTAGCATTTAGCGACTAGTGTTTTTATCAAAGGAGTAGATCTGGGGGACTCGTGGATGTTGAGTTTTATCTCCACACGGTGACTGTGAGTGTACCTAACCACTTTCCTTCTCCTTCTGCCGAGCTACACTCCTGAGCTGCCGGTGATCCAGACCTCCCCCCCTTCACTCTGGACCTGTCCACCGGCAATGCTTCATACTGCCACGAAAACGCTTCAGCTGTTTTCCATGGACTACACCAACACACATTGTGCTCACACACACGCACACTACAGTGTAAACCCATATGAGGATGGGTTCTCTGTTGAGCCTGGTTCCTCTCAAGGTTTCTTCCTATCACCATCTCAGGGAGTTTTTCCTTGCCACCGTCGCCCTGCTTGCTCATCAGAGACGGCACACACACACACTTCACTTTACTTTTGTTTGTGTAAAGCTGCTTTGAGACAATGACCTTTGTAAAAAGTGCTATACAAATAAAAATGAATTGAATTGAATTCTTTCTTTTTAAGAATGTAGCAAAGTTGCTTTGGCCACATCTAAGTTTTTGCTATCTCTCTGATGGGTTCATTTTGATTTTTCAGCCTAATGCTTGCTTCACTGGCAGTTCTTTGGAATTCATATTGAGAGTTAACAGCAACAGATTCCAAATGCCACACTTGAAATTAATTCTAGACCTTTCATCTGCTTACTTGTAAGTGTAATAATGAAAGAATAACACACATGGTCATGGAACAGCTGAGCAGCTAGTTGTCCAAGTACTGTTGGTCTTTTAAAAATGAAGGACCGCATATTATTTCAGCAATAAATATTGCTGAAATTCCTATACTGTTCACTCGATTTGGATTTAAATACCCTCAAATTAAAGCCAAAAATCTACGAGCTCATGTTCAATAATGTTCATAAATAATCATATATTTGGTTTACTGTAAATATGAGATAAATTTGACTATAGATAAGATTATATTCTAGACAATATTCATTTAAGTCATTTTTGGAGTGCAGAAATAGCAAAGCAAAAACAAGATAATTTGTGGATTAAAAAAAACATGAATATGATAACTAAGTTTGTGTGGTGGAAAATAATTGGATTTAATAAAAATGGTTCATTTAAATTAATAATTTTGGGGTTCATGTGGGTTTTATTTAATTCTGTGTAGAGATTAATTTAAATTTTTTTTCTGCTGGCAGCTTCAGACAAGTTTAACTTTCCAAAAATTGCCATTATAAATCAGTACAGTATGTAGTATGATGTTGGCACCCATTACGTTGCGGCCAGAGATTGGGGCATTTAAACCCAGAGATGACGTCAAAGCATGTTTGCCATGTGCTCAGGGTTGGGATTGTACCTGCGTTCATTTGTAAGCGAATTTGTTACTTGAACCGGTAAGTGTGGGTTATGTTTCCAGCAACAGGTAGTTTAGTAGTAGACGTTGTGTGCGGTCCCTTGATTCATATAGTTTTAATTATAGTGCCAGGATTAGTGGATGATATTTTCTATCTGTCCAGCCTCTACAAGTTAGATTCAAGAAACATCTATCACTATGTAGTATGTATTGTATATTTTAAGTGGTGGCATCCAGTAACAAAGGGATTGCGGGCAGTGGTGGCTCAACGGTTAAGGCTCTGGGTCACTGCTCAGAAGGTGGGGGGTTCAAGCCCCCACTGTTGGGCCCTTGAGTAAGGCCCATAACCCTCTCTGCCCCAGGGGTGCTGTGTCATGGCTGACCCTGTACCCTGACCCCAGCTTACAAGGACAAGCTGAGATAGGCAAAGAAAAGAACTTCAGTCTGCTGTAATGTATATGTGACAAATAAAGGCTTCTTTAACTGTTTTTAGGGGTGGTCTCAGATGATTACTGCTATTCAGGCCTTGCTATTCCGAAACACGCCATCGCATCTAGAGCCCTATTTTAAAGCTCACCGTGATGACCGTATTGCTCAACTGAACAGTGCACCGACCTTCACGGACTTTGCGTTTTCACGTCTCCACCCGAAACATTGCTGAGATGCAGCTGGCGTGTTTCGGAGCTGGCCTAGCTCCCAGCTATGCACTGCAGTCTTTCTGGTGCAAGTGTATTAAGTTGCTTTTTTTCCCTGCTTCCCTTTTTGGTTTAGAGAGTGAGTGGTTTATTTATTTTCTTTTGTTTCTATTTTTCTAGCTGGTTCACAAGTCTATTGATTTAATTTCAATTAGCTGTGTTTTCTGAGTTACTCCTTTGGCATTCGTTTATATTTCGGTTTATTTATTTGAGTTATCCCCTCTTATCTGGATGTTCCAGTAGATGCATAACCAAGCTCCAGTTAGTCCAGAATGCAGCAGCAAGAGTCCTTACTAGAACCAGAAGATATGAACACATCACCCCTAACTTATCCACACTGCATTGGCTCCCAAACAAATTTCGTATTGATTCTAAAATACTACTATTGACCTATAAAGCACTAAATGGTCTCGCGCCACAGTATCTGAGCGAACTTTTGGTCTTTTGTGATCTGCTATACCTACTTAGATCAAAAGGTGCAGGCTATTTGCTGGTACCTCGAAAGTGTGGGCTACAGCTGGGGGTAGAGCATTCTCTTACAAAGCCCCACAGTTATGGAACAGCCTTCCACTTAGTGTTCGGGGCTCAGGGACAGTCTCAGTGTTTACAGTGAGGGAAAAAATTATTTGATTCCCTGCTGATTTTGTACGTTTGGCCACTGACAAAGAAATGATCAGTCTATAATTTTAAAGGTAGGTTTTAAAGGTAAGTCATGTTTTGTGAAGGGGTCAAATACTTATTTTACTCAAATGCAAATCAATTTATAACTTTTTTGAAATGTGTTTTTCTGGATTTTTTTGTTGTTATTCTGTCTCTCACTGTTAAAATAAACCTACCATTAAAATTATAGAATGACCATTTCTTTGTGAGTGGGCAAACGTACAAAATCGGCAGGGGATCAAATAATTTTTCCCTCACTGTAAGTCTAGGCTGAAAACATATTTGTTTAGGCAAGCCTTTTGTGAATAGTTTTTTCTTAGGTACAGGGGCAGGTCTGGAGGGTTCACGGGCATAGAGTGTTGTGGTGGACTGGGATGTTTGGATGCTGTCGCCCCCCCACTCTCAAGCGTTCACTCAGGTTTTCCGACGGTGGATTGGCTGGCTGCCTTATGTCCCAGGGTGCCCTCATGTCTGTGTTAGCTTCTGGCTCTCCCTTTTAGTTATGCTGTCATAGCTAGTCTTGCCGGAGTCCCTGCTTGCACTCTGCACACAAAGTACATTGTCCTTAACCATTAGAGGACAAAAGCTTACCCAACAATCTCTCCCTCTCACTCCATCTCTCTCTCCCTCACTCTCTGTCGAGCTACACATGCTACTTCTGAGATGCCAGTGATCCTGAACCCTTCTGCTCCCCGGACCTGCCTGACCCATCCTGATGCCCTATTTCTGGTTGGACTTCTCATTGGTTGAGTTCACTCGCTGCTGCTGGGGGTGGCCCCATATGGATGGCCTGAAGAACCGTTTGGATTGCTGGGGATGGCGCCACCTGGGGGCTGTGGAGATGGCTTGGGGATCACATATGGGGAGCTATACTGTAATGGCTTGGGACTGCGATTGCTGTAGTGGCTTTGGGGCTGCAGTTGCCACGAGCACCTTCGTACTCAGGACTCCATCAGTGGACAGTGGATAGATTTTAACCGACCAGACTTCTTGCAAAAACAGTGATGAATTTACTGGTTGCACAATTGTACTTTTTGTTCATATGGTACACAAAAATAGAAGGGATTTATTTATAATTGCACTATCCATTGCACCCAGATGAGGATGGGTTCCCTTTTGAGCCTGGTTCCTCTCAAGGTTTCTTCCTCATATTGTCTCAGGGAGTTTTTCCTTGCCACCGTCGCCTCTGGCTTGCTCATTAGGGATAAATTCACATATTTACAATATATTTTTTTTAATCTATTTATTTCTGTAAAGCTGCTTTGTGACAATGTCCATTGTTAAAAGCGCTATACAAATAAAATTGAATTGAATTAGTAGCCAGTAGGGTTCTGTGGCCCCCTCCCTCTTTATTGCTGTTCCCACATGTGTTTGATGTGGAATGATCTCTAATTTGATTCATTTATTGGGTTGAATTTGATGTATTCCTTTGATTCTTTTTGTTAGGTTTCTTTGGCGCAGCCACATTGTGTCCTTTATTCCATCAGTGTGCAGGGCTCCTCCCTTCTTGTGTGCGCAGTGTGCGTACACCAAACCAAACTTCTTATTACATCCCAAGTCAAGAGTGTGTTAATCTATTTTTTGTACACAACTAATTATCGAATAAAGGGATTTTGTATACAATTGTAATGAGTATGACGTTTTCAGGTAAGGGCCCTATTGTCACTTGTTCACCCGCTGTTCCCCTACTTGGGGTGGCGTAGTCAACACCAATCTCCATAGCCCCCTCTTGTGGAGATGTCACAGACAGGTAGGGGGCACCCTTATATTAAAGCTCTTTTACAGAAGGGCTGAAAACCATGAGTATGTCACTTCCACGAACAAAAGTCATCCACTCACCTTTGTCAGGTCTAACCGACACACAGATCTAACTCTGTTCTAACTGACACACTCGATGGACTGTGAAAGACACAGACTTTCTTGCTCTCAGGCTGATCACTGCCATTTGATGTGGCTCCAAAGAGGGGGCTCACATTTCTCTCTGGTTTGAACCCTCATTGTGAGATCATAAAAAGAGGATGGCTTACATCCTGTGGCTGTACAATGGATAAAAAAGTCTACACACTCCTGTTAAAATGGTTTTTGTAATGTAAAAAAATTAAACCAAGATAAATCATGTCAGAACATTTCCCACCCTCAATGTGAAATTACAAAGTATAAAAATTAAGTGAAAAATAATTGTAGAGAAAATTTTTAAAAAGTTACAATAACCTGGTTGCATAAGTGTGCACATCCTTGGGGATGTGGCTGTTTTCAGAAGGAACCAATCACATTCAGTCTCATGTTCAAAAGTAATTATCATACAGTTGTCATCAATTGAATTATTCTGATTAACCCCAAATAAAGACCAGCTGTTTCTGTAGGATTTTCTTCATATCTTCATCAACAAATATAGAAAATGAAGCACCACAGTGACATCACGAAGAACTGGACAGCCATAACTGGAGCTTTTATCAAGGTGGAGGGAATCGTGAATAGCTACAAATTCCAGCCGATTTTAGTGCAGGACCTTCAGGTGTTTGCTAGTAAGCTGAAGTTGAAAAGGAATTTCACCTTTCAGCATGACAAGGACCCAAAGCATATATCCAAATAAACAAAGGAAAGGCTTAACCAAAAGAAGATCAATGTTTTTGAATGGCCTAGCCAGAGCCCAGAGGTGAATCCAACTAAAAATCTGTGTGGTGACCCGAAGGGGGCTATGCACAGGAGATGCCCTCACAATTTGATGGATCTACAATGTTTTTGCAAGGAAGATGTGCCACGCTGATAGACTCTTACCCAAAAAGACTGAGTGGTGTAATAAAATCAAAAGGTACTTCAACAAAGTATTAGTTTGGGGGTGTGCACACTTATGCAGCTAGGTTATTGTAAGTTTTTTATTTTTGCTTTTTTCCCTAAAAATGTTTCTGACTGCTTTTCACTTAATTTTTATACAATGTAGTTTCATATTGTGGGTGGAAAAAGTTATGACATGATTTACCTTGGTTTCATTTTTTTACATCACAAAAACCTGCCATTTTAACAGGGGTGTGTAGACTTTTATATCCATTGTAGAACAAACCCAAATCATCACCCCTCCATCACAATGCTTGACAGTTGGTATGAGGTGTTTGGTTTTCACCAAACATGGTACTGTGCATGATGACCAAACATCACCTTGGTCTCATCAGTCCAAAGGATATTGTTCCAGAACTTTGGGTATGGTCAGATGCAATTTTGCAAACCTAAATCATGCTGCCATATTCTTTTTGGAGCGAAGGGGCTTTTCCTAGCCACCCTTCCTTGAAAGCCATACTTGTTCAGTCTTTTTCTGATTGTGTGAACATAAACATTTATTGTGCTTACAGAAACCTGTAGGTTACATGATGTAGCTCTTGGGTTTTTCTTTACATCTCTGAGCGTTAAATGTCAGATTCAACTGAATTTGCTGGGAGCCCCACTCTTGGGAAGATTGGCAACTGTCTTGAAGGCTCTCCATTTGTAAACAATCCTTCTTACTGTAGAATGGTGAATTTTTTGGAGATGGCCTTATAACCCTTCCCTGATTTATTAGCTTCTCTGAAGTTATGGCTGATGTCCTTTTTTCTTGGCATGATGTAGACACACACAGATGCTCCAGAACACCAAACTGACAAAAGTTCTGCTTTTATAGACGTACTCACACTTCTTGATGATTAACTAATCTTGTGCATTTCATTAGTAACGCCTAGCTGCTAATTACTCTCAATGATTGTGTAAGTAGTAAGGGTGTACTTATTTTTTCCAGCCTGATGTCTGAACATTGGTTTACTGTTTGGGAAAAAATTACTATGTATTGAAATTTGTTGCGTTTTTGTTGTCACCTGAGGTTGGTGGTTTGTTCATAGAATTTGGTGAGGACCACAAACTTGTTATTTAGGCCCTGATAAATAAAAACATACAATTGAAGGTTTTTCCTCTTTTTCCCATGACTGTAGGAAAAGTATATGCACTTCGTCTTTAATGCAAATTCTTGTCTTTTCAGGGGAAAAAGTTAACACTGGTGCACACTTCTGACCTGCAATTTCAGATATTAACTGCAGTACTCTGCTTTCAGAATAACGATCATGTTCATTAACATAAGAATCGGGGGTACACTATTCATATTTTCATCAGTGGTTGCTTTTATTAATAGAGCCGCTGCTCCATATAGCCCATGAAGACTGTTTGCTGTGGACAGAGGGGCTCTCCAAAAATGTATAATTTAAATTATTTTCAATATGTTCAATATGTATGGCCCTCATTTATCAAGATGGATACGAACAGATTTATTCATAGTTTAGACAAGTTTTAGTTTAGACAACAAATTTAGTATTAATGAAAATCCTGTAAATTTGGAAGAACATTCATATTCTACTCAATTCATTTTTATTTATATAGAACTTTTAACAATGGACATTGTCACAAAGTAACTTTACAGAAATCTGGATATAAAATTTAAATTAAAATTTAAAATTCTTCTGTAATGAGCAATGCAGAGGTGATGGTGGCAAGGAAAAACTCCCTGAGACGACAAGAGGAAGAAACCATGAGGGAAACCTCAAAAGGGAACCTATCCTCTTCTAGATGACACCGGATAGTGTGATTATATAGAATTTCTCTTCTATAACTATAACTCATGCTCCTGAGTGTGTGTAAATTTACACATAAATTACACATGACTAATGAAAATGTTGACACTACTAACTTCAAATCATATAATCTGCATGGATTACTGCACTTTTATATATGGAATATACACCAATCAGCCATAATAATAAAACCACCTGCCTAATCTTTTGTAGGTCCCCCTTGTGCTGCCAAAACAGCTCTTACTCACTGAGGCATGGACTTCATAAGAACTCTGAAGGTTTGCTGTGTTTATCTGGCACCAAGATGTTAGCAGCAGATCCTTTAAGTCCTGAATGTTATAAGTTGTAACCTCCATGGTTCGGACTTGTTTGCCTAGCACATCCCGCAGATACTCTATCGGATTGATATCTGGGGAATTTGGAGGCCAATTCAACATAGCCAAAAATAACGTTTTCAGCAATTTGTGCTGCAGTAGTTCTTCTGTGGGATCAGACCAGACGGGTTAGCCTTCACTCTCTACGCGCATCAGTGAGCCTTGGGTGCCCATGACCCTGTCACTAGTTCATCAGTTGTCCTTCCTTGGACCACTACCACTAACCACTGCATACTGGGAACACCCCACAAGACCTGCCTCTTTGGAGATGCTCTGACCAAGTTGTCTAGCCATCACAATTTGGCCCTTGTCAGAGTTGCTCAGATCCTTCACTTGCCCATTTTTCCTGCTTCCAACACATCAACTGTGAGAACTGACTATTCACTTGCTACCTAATATATCCTACCCCTTGACAGGTGCCATTGTAATGAGATAATCAATGTTATTCACTTCGCCTGTCAGTTGTTTTAATGTTATGGCTGATCGGTGTATCGTCAAGTTCACAGCATTTATCTGGAGCGACTAGTCTTATTGTAGTCTCTACCAAAAGCACATCCTCATGCTAGTTCACTAGGTCAGAGACTAAGAATCAAGAAAAGTTAGTGAAAACCAGTCATTTTATATTTACACACACCTTTACTAAAAGATTGATAAATGAGTCCCATTCTGTGTTTTTTGTCTTTCTTAAATAATCTTTTTCCATTGTTATTAAAAGATCATCTTTCTGGAAAATCGTATGGTCATTGTAATGAAATGCCTCTTAAGCACCCCAGAGGCACTTTGTGTGCATTTATAATAGATTCTGATAGAATGTCCAGCAAACTTTTTGTGGAGGGAAGGGGTCTGTCTATAAAGAGAAGAACCACGTAAACACATACAAATTGTCCTTCATAGCCCACAGTTTTACAAACAGTTTTCTCAACCACATAGTAAACTTGTGCTGATGCCATTGTTTAAACAAATAAGTTCATTATTTCACTGAAAACTGGACCAAAAGATCACTCTATTCTCCTTTCTTGCTGTTTTGGGACTCTGTTCACTCCCTGATCCATCTTATTTCAACCTACAAGCAGAAACTAAAACCTGATATGCTTGTAGGCAGCATGGACAAGGAATGACAAAGATATATGCTACAGGCTCGTTTTGCTTGGAGTGTTTTTGAAATTGCAAGTAGTTTGTTTGAATTCACTGCCAGTATGACATCTTTTTGAGAGCATTTGCTTTCCCACCAGGACTCGCATCAAAATTAACAATGACAAACCCAGGTTTACTGCAGAACCTCTGTCAGTCCAAGGAGTTAGCCTGCAAGAATGGGAACAGTACAATAAGAGACAGAATGCACTGACTACAGGGGTTAGAGCAGCCAAAAATGCTTCTCCTAAAAGCTGAAGGAGAAATTCTCAGCCAGGGACCCTGTATCAGTGCATTCAGTAAATCAACAACTACAATAAGTCATACCCCTACCCTGCAGAAAACCTCCAACTGCACAATGACATACATCATCTTTTGCAGATTTGAAAAGAACCTCACACCCACACTAATTCACACTCTGCAGACTTAACAATGCCTACTCATCCCTGCACCCAGCCATCTGTGCACACCGTCTTTTCCACAGGTCACTAGAGATGTCTGGCTTCCTCCTGCTTTAAACTCAACACTAATCCTTGTGCTAAAAAACAAAGAAACAAACAAAAAAAAAACTGCACCCCAAGTTTCAATGATTAAAGGCCTGTCTCCTTGTACAATGACTCCTGTAGTTATAAAGACAGCGTTATATAAGGAGACGTTTGAAGAGCAGAAAAACTGTCCAGTTCAGATAAGTCAGTGCCTGATCATAATCTGAACAGATTCATGTTATTGGCCGACAGGAGTAGAACCAGTGGACCCCTATCTCAGAAGTTTCTGAAATACTCAAACCAACCTAACCAAACTAAGTGCCTTATACAATCATATTTTTCACCAATCTGATGTTTGATGTGAACATTAACTGAACCTCTTGACCTGTTTCTGAATGATTTAAGGCATTGCACTGCTAACACATGATTGGCTGATTGGATAGTAGTATAAATGAGCAGGTGTATGGGTGTTTCTAATAAAGTGAATAAAGTGAGTGTATTTCTAGTTAGCTGATTAGGATATTTTTTTAGGATGTTTAAACTGCCCATACTGTACATTTTCCTTAACATCAATTAAAATGCTATAATTAACTTTCACAATTATAACTGATTTTCACATGACCATTTTCCAGTTTCTCTTTATATCTTAGAAATCACAGGCTGTTATTTATGTATGTATGTATGTATGTATGTATGTATGTTTGTTTGTTTATTAATTAATTAATTGTTTTAAACTGTGTCTCTAAGACCGATATACAATATGTTAAATGACTTGTGTTCTGATTGGCATATTATTACATAAAAAATAGTCTAGGACGAAACATTCCTTATCAACATAAATGGGTGGGTCTTAACTGCTGTGGACTGATTAGCTGGGATATGTAAATGTGAGTCACAACTATGAAGGGATGTTTTTGCAGCTGAGCTTAGACTGTACGGATTGGGGATGAAAAAAACTTTGACAATGTTTACATGCTACATCAACCTTTAACTCAAAAAATGAAAATGTTATTGGTTTCCATGACATGGGCACCTTCTATCATCATAGATCATGCATTTATAATTATGTCTCAACATTGTACAGTTTTGTTTTAGCCATCAGAAAAGATAGTTTGTGCATCCACAAGTTACAGTGACAGGAAAAAATAGCTAAATTAACATTAGACGTTATTTATTCATTCATTCAAAATTTTTATGGAAATTTTAATGTTAATGGTTTTTTAAAAGTTTGTCTTTGATATTTAAGACTTGGTTTATTCTGTTTATGGAATTTACTGTGAACTGGCTTTTTTTAATCATGATTTTTTTTAATCAGGGTCTTCTTGTTATTTAGCGTGATAGATAGATACAACTTTATTGCACAGTGCAGGTTCTCAGCAACGAAATGCAACAAAATGTGATCATCCATTATGTGGTGTAACCAATAATGGCAATCACTGTATTAAAATTCAAAATAAGTTCTGTGACTGAAACAATCACTGATGCAATATGCTCAAGTGGATACTATTCTTGGACATTTTATTAATCACTTTTATGCATTTAAAAAAGTGGATGAACAGGGAGGTAGTGCAGTTAGAGGACATGCAGCACATACAAGTTCATGACTTAATAATAATGCTTTGTTTTTCTACAATTTTTTACTGTACCTGTACTTGTACATGTAGCATTTGTCACCATTTAAGCATAATAATGATGTATTATTTGAATAGTATTATTTGGAGGGAACACCATGGTCACACCACATGATCATTATTAAGCATTCGTCAATTTTTTTTGTTATTTAATATACTTAAAGTGCAGATATCCACTTCAAATTTACACACAATATACTTATACTTATTTATAAATATGACCAAAAATGTGTGTTTATAAGCATACACAAAGATATCTTTAAAAAAAAAAAAATTATTTAAAAAAATAAAAAAAATAACTCAATATGGGGGAAAGGCACCAAAAATTACCAACATTAGTACTTTGTTGTAAAGCTGTTGTTGATAAATATAGCTTTGAGATGTCTGTGGTAAGAATTAATTAGGTCTGTGTAGCGATGTGGTTTAAGGGTTGCTTTGATTGGACCATGCTTCCACGATAGAGGGCAGAAAACCTTGGCAGTGTGCAGGTTGTAAATACAGGCAAAAAAATTTTCATTTGTATCAAAAAGCTGCTTTTGGGCTGCTCTGCCCACATAAATATGAGGTAATTTGCAAACTAGTCTAAGGTTTTCATCATTGTTGTATCAACACAAATATGGTGTAAAATAGAATTTAAACCACAAGAAATATACATCGTGCACACAACATTACAAGGTGCAGGTTGGGTAACATAAAAAGCTGTGCAGCACCTGCCTCTGAGGAGGAACATACATTTTTTA
The DNA here is from genome assembly GCF_027358585.1 of Pangasianodon hypophthalmus. Classification (NCBI taxonomy): domain Eukaryota; kingdom Metazoa; phylum Chordata; class Actinopteri; order Siluriformes; family Pangasiidae; genus Pangasianodon; species Pangasianodon hypophthalmus. Next base: position 16,760,943 of record NC_069725.1, read on the forward strand.
AGAATTATTGTGAATTAAATTTTCTTTAAAATTTAAATGCAACCAAATGTAACCATGATTAGATTTAAATTATTATTTTATGGAACCACTTCTTCAATCAGTTGATATTTTGTATTCTGCATCTTTTTACTACTCTCCAAGGAGATTTCTGAAGACCACCTGATTACTTGAAAAACTTTTTTTTTTTTTTTTTACATTAAATAATAGTATGTTGTGTGATTTTTATGTGAAGGTATATATTCATACCAAGTGATTTACATTTTCATAATTAATTTAATAAAAACTTAAAACAGGACACTGAAAGGTATGTTGCGTTGCATTCTATCACCTCAGAAACATAGCCAAGGTCTTGGATGTTCTGCTAATAATGAGAATCTTATACATGCCTTTGTTTCAGCTTGTCTGGATTACTATAACACACTCTTATCTGGTTTACCAAAGAGCTCTATCACTACTTTACAGAAAGGACAAAATGCTGCTGCACCAATCTTGACATGCACTACACTGAGAGATCACCTGTTCTTAAACAGCTGCACTGGCTACCAGTGTTTTTTAGAATTGATTTTAAGATACATTTAGTGATTTACTTTTAGTAATGCATTCATGGCCTTGCTCCAATATAAATTCATTGTTGGGTATGTCCCAGCAAGAGCTCTCAGATTAACAAACAGAAATATGTTAGTCATACCTGCTAAATCACATTGCAATATCAGTTTCAATTGTAAACGTGGAACTCTCATTGGAAATTAAGATAGTATAATGTTTATCAATATAGAAAAATCATTTAAACCTCAATCTTAACTGTCAGATATAACCAAGGACTCAAATTTGTAAGACTGCAGTTCCATAATAGTGATATTTTCAAGCAATTCCTCCTTGATAAAGACAAGGAACCAGATCAAGAAAATGAAATTTACTGGTTGCTGAGTGGTGCAACAGAAAAAGTGTTCACCTTATTGTCTGGAGATCACAAATTCAAATCCTGACCATGCCATCCATGGCTGGGAGCAAAGATAGAAAATTGGCCATGCATTCAGGGTGGGAGGAATGCCACTCATTCTCACAGCAACACTAGGCATCTGAGAGATCATGCTCTGAATGCATGTTAGTGACAGATGGTACTATCTTAACGGGAACATAGATTTAACTATAGCAGAGAGTAAACAAAGTGTGTGGCATGCCAAACAATGTGTGTATACTCACTGAGCACTTTATTAGGAACACCTGTACACCTACTCATTCATGCAATTATCTAATTAGACAATCATGTGGCAGCAGTGCAATGAATAAAATCATGCAGCTATGGGCCAGCAGCTTTGAGTAATGTTCACATCAACCATCAGAATAGGGAAAAAACGTGATTTTGACCGCTGGCATGATTGTTGGTGCCAGATGGGCTGGTCTGAGTATTTCTATAACTGCTGATCTCCTGGGATTTTCATGCACAACAGTCTCTAGAGTTTCCTCTGAATAGTGCAATAAAGAAAAAACATCCAGTGAGCGGCAGTACTGCGGACAGAACCACCTTGTTGATGAGAAAGGTCAACGGAGAATGGCCAGAATGGTTCGAGCTGACAGAAAGGCTACTGTAACTCAGATAACCACTCTCTACAATTGTAGTGAGCAGAAAAGCATCTCAGAATGCACATGTTGAACAGTAGAAGACCACGTCAGATTTCAGTTCTGTCAGCCGAGAACAGAAAGCTGAGGCTGCAATGGGCACAAGCTCACCAAAACTGGACAGCTGAGACTGGAAAAACGAAGCCTGATCTGATCTGATGAATCTCGATTTCTGCTGAGGTACACAGATGTCCAGTCGAGGCTGGTGGAGGTGGTGTAATGGTGTGGGGAACGTTTTTTGCCACACCCAATGTGGCAAAAAAATCATCTCTTGAATCAATCATCTCTTGAATGCCACAGCCTATTTGAGTATTGTTTTTGACCATGTGCATCTCTTCATGACCACAATTTTACCCATCTTCCCACCCAATGGCTACTTCCAGCATGATAATGCACCACGTCACAAAGCAAAATTCGTTTAATACTGGTTTCATGAGCATGACATGATGAGTTCAGTGTTCCCAGTCACTCGATCTGAATTCAACAGAACTCCTTAGGGATGTGGTAGAACGGGAAATTCTCAGTATGAAAGTGCACCTGAGAAATTGGCAGGGATTGCGTTATGCAATCATTTCAACATGGACCAGAATCTCAAAGAAATGTTGGTGTGGAATGTGGAATCCATTCCACAAAGAATTGAGGCTGTTTTGAGAGCAAAGTGTGGCTCTATCCAGTATAGTGTTCCTTATAAAGTGCTCGGTGAGTGTATATATGCATTTGGCTGTATTGGTCGAATTATGCAAGGTTGCAACAGCTTTTGAACATGTATGTTAATATGAGCAGTGTGAATTTAAATCATATTCAGAACACACCAAGTCCTATGGAATGATTTACTGAAATACAATGTGAAATGTAAATTAACCATATAGATTTGAAACCCTACGAAAAGGAGAAAAAAAAGCAAGAAAAAGATCAAAGGAGCACCTGAACTTCTTGGTTTAATCAACTAATTGACTGAGTGAGTAAAGGCCATGACCATGGTAAAGTTCTCAGTCAAATGCTTTACTTACAGTTAGAATAAACTTGCAAGTGAAAAACATGTCCTGCATATAGTGGAATTTATCCTGCACTACACTGACGTTTCTGTGTGGCCTATCTTGAGATTAGATGAGACAATGAAAGGTCAGGGTTCCCTTTTTAAAGACCTGAATCAGATTACCGGATTAACAGTGTACTGTTCAGTGTCAGAATGGAGCCCCCAATCTGTGGATATCTGAGTTATTTACATGGGCCTCACATTTCGTTGTGTCCAACAAATTCACAAAATGACACAAACATGAAAATAACAATATGTTGTACATTTACATGTGAGATGTAGCAGCAGCCCTTGTGCTTGTGTGAAAACAGCACCCCCTAGATTGTCTGTGACAAGACAATCAATATTACTTTGATACAATGATGGGAGCAGCAGCTAACTTAAGAGAAGCCTCAGGTATTAATCTCTATAACCGTCTATAACCATCATCTGTCTGGCATACCCACAGTTTGTCAAACATGAAGTGTCTCTCTCAGCAGTACTGTCTTGGCAATATTTATTCCTTTTCTGGTTGATTTGAATGGAAAAACCTACAAGCTGAGCAGGGTAGATTTGGGTCTTGCTTCCCCTTATATCAAGTTATTTTGTTCTGCCCAGATCTTCTTTAACTCTCATGCCAGATGGTTACAAACCACCAATCAGTATCCTTGCATCTTGAATAGCTAGTAGTAATGCTGCACCAGCTGGGAGCTTAGAGTAGCCATTCTCTGAGATGTTTTCTATCAGTAGGTAAGCTCCAGGCTTCTGCAAAGCCACTCCATGGAGATGGGAGAAGAGCAGTGGCAAGTCCTTTGGAAGAGTATAATGAGAGGCCAAACTTAACATGGTGGGGATGTCTGACTTCCTTGAATACTCAAAAATGGCAGTCATGTATTTGGAGAGGTCCTGACCCAGAGATTTGGCACGGAATATCTCTTCTCCAATCATGGCTATAATGGCTAGTGAGGTATTTGCCCTTTGGTCCACTTCTTCTCTCTGGTTATGCAGTCTCTGGTTGAGACCCTTGGAGCAGATGACAAGCACAAAGTCGCTCTCCTTTATCTTTCTGCAATACCACCCCAAATCTCCCTCCTCTGTCATACTTAAGGCATCCCACAGATCCAAATGTACCTGATGGGTAATTTATCATCATCACACTATCATGAAAACATATACATAAACACTGATCACATATTCTGCTACTTATTAATGTTTCAAATGTTATAAGATACTTTAACTGCTTTAACACTGTTTTTACCTCAGTAGCCATATGCTTTTGCACAAACGTTGCCAATTGTAAGACAACCCTCACATGGGCAGAACCATCACTGCTTGAGTAGCAAATCAGGAGTCGAGGGGGATTGGTCCTGTTGGCTACTGGTACAAACTGATACTCTGTATATTCATCATAATATTCCTCAGTTATGTCTGAGAAAAAAAATAAATGCGTTAGAGAAAGACTGAAGGGGCATTAGGGAAAATAACCACCAGTAATTTTATAGACATAGTACTTCTATGTACCATATGTGTAACTATGTATTACTTGAAAATGTAATTTAAAAAAGACATTATTTGGTCACCTGATGGTATCTCAGTCTTTGCTGTTTTTTTCTTCTGTTTTTTCTGCCAGTGAATAGCAAAGATGACTGCTAAGGCTGCTAGTAGAATACCCACAGAGAAGAGTACTGCTAGAGAGACACCCTCCTTGTGTAAAGCTAAAGGCTCTGGGGAGTAAAAGACAGGAAACAATGGAATTCAGAATCTTTCTGCACTACAGTCTATATTTTCATTTACAGTGTGCTGGAGCAAAGGCAAATTGTAATGTTAACTGATGGATGGCAATTATAAAACAATGTTGAACCAATATAACAATTTCAGCAACAAAATACTCACCAGATACTTTATTAGGAACACTGGTACATATGCTCATTTATGCAATTACCCAAACAGCCAATCATGTGGCAGTAGCACAATGCATAAAATCATGCAGATTGTCAAGGCAAGAGCTTCAATTAATAGTCATATCAAATATCAAGCAGTTTCTGATGTCCTGGGATTTTTTTTTTTCCCAAAACATGGTGCAAATAACAAAAACATCCAGGGAGGTGGAAACACCTTTTTGATGAGAGAGGTCAGAGGAGAATGGCCAGGCTAGTTTGAGCTGACAAGAAGGCCATGCTAACACAAATAACTAGTGAGCTTTTGTGAGCTTCTGTGAGCTTTTGGAAAAGCATCTCGGGCACAAGGCACAATACCTTAAACCTTGATGCGGACTGGCTACAACAGCAGAAAACCACATCAGGGTCCACTCCTGTCAGCCAAAAACAGGAATCTGAGGCTATAGTGGGCACAGACTCACCGAAACCGGACAGGTGAAGATTGGAAAAAGACCAGGTGACATCTTTTCCCCCAACTGTCTGGTTTCGGTACAGGTGTACCTATTAAAGTGGCCAGTATGTGTATGAACAGAGAAAAAGTTTACCTTTCACATTGTGCTGTACTTGTACAAAGAAAGTTTTCCTAACAGCATCCTCAATATCTGCTGCAATCTAAACAAAAATGAATTTTAATGTATATCTACATTAAAGGCACAACACAGAACTATTATACAATTAGGGTAAAGAAGAAAAAGATTAGGCAAAGTTGGGCATGAAATATTCCTCTAGCAAAGCATTCCAAGAATTTTTCTTTCTGCATATTGTAATGCATACTACGATTACAGCAAGACCTGTATGTGACTAGTGAGAAAAACATGTAACAGTTCTTTAGGAGAGAAATATTCCAAGTCAGGTGTGTGACTTTTATTGACTTTGCTTATGACTCACCTCACAGGTATAGTTGGTTTCTATGTGGAGATTGAGCAAACGGAATGTATGATGAGTGCTGTTTACACGCAAGTCCTAAGAGGTGAAACACGACAAATAGTTCCAGACATTTTAAAGAGCCTACTAACAGTATGTTCATTTGAATATAGTAAAACAATTTTGTATTGTATTTTTTTGCATTTAATTACAAAATTAATAGGATAACATTTGTTTACATTTTTGCAGTCTGTTCAAGAATGAATGACAAGATATGGCATTAAAATAATTACTGGCTGAATAATTTCAAAGCTGCGTGAGCCCCCTCCATAGCATGATGAAAAATAGCGATTGATCCCCAACTTCTTAGGTGCCAAGTTAAAAGTCACAACAATATCCTTGTTTTCCTGGTGGACTTCAATATATCTCGGATACCAGTCTTTAAAGACAGACAGGAAATACAAAAAAATACATAATGCTCAATAAACTCTACATTCAGTAAGCACTAGACTTTTGTAAAACTTGAAAAAAGAATGTTCAACAAAGCAAAAATATAAACAAGAAGCATGAACTTATCTAAAATGTAAAATATTTAGAAGCAGTAACAAATGATGTACTCAATTACCTGTTTTGCAGTGCTCCAAGCCATTTTTCTCAGGACATGCTGTAAAGAGGTGGACCAAAGTTGAGTAATTTATTTATTCTAGCCAGTACTAGATTTTTTTTTATATAAGTAGCAAGAAAATTATGTAATGTATTAGTTTTCTTTAATCCTGATTGACTTGAATGTTGAAGATATCATGTTTAAACAGACAGTATAATATAATAAGTATACAGTAACAGTATAATAACTAGGTTCAAGAATCCGTACAGCGTGTGAAGAACATTTTGCTATGATAAAATTTGTCCCAGATCTCAGGAACTGGAAGGGCCATCACAGTCACGGCATACTGGGTTCCCAGAGAGAGATCTGTGAAAGGATCTGAGTAATACACCTGCACAAACAGGGGCAAAATGAATAAAGTAGTTATCAAAAATGTTTTATTTTTACCATTTTGAAGATCAAGGCATACATGGTTTATCATTGTACACAATTATTAGACAAATCCATTTCATCAGTTTATTTGGTTCAAGATAGGCAGGTATTGCTGTACCCTTTGAGCATGCACAGCGGAGAGTGACATATTGTTTTGAAGGAGGAAGAGCTGACATGTGATCTGAGTGCCACCTAAAGTCTGGAGGGAAACTAGGAAACCACGCAAAAAAGCAATACCTGCAGCACATTGACAAAAAAGCTATCTTAGGAAGAGACAAATACTTTGAATAATTATAGAATTTTACTGAACTATTAATAGCATGAACAGATAAACATTTCAAGAAGACATACAATTAAACAGAATATTTAAGCATTTACGAATATTTAAAGTAAGTGCCAATTTAAGGATAGGCTGCCTTTTACTTATTACCGTATTGGCTAGGCCTCCAAGACACAACAACAGTCTCATATTTAGGGTTCTGAGTTTCTGAAAATTCGATGGTGACATTCTGCGGAGCATGTACATAGTGCTGGCAGACCTCAGGACTCTGCAGACCTAAAAAAGAATGACACAGCCATGGCATACAACCTGGCCCAAAGCAAAGTGTCAGCACTGCAGGAAAATATGCAAGCATAAGGTGCACTTAGAAAGTACAACCTGTACACTTAATCATGTAAAGGAACAGGATGCAGATATCATGTTGAAGATATGCGGTCTACACGTTGCATGTTACATGTACAGAAACAGGCTGCACCTATAGCCAGCCATATTTTTTCAATATTCTTGCATTTACCTTGTTTAAAAAAAAAAAAAAAAAAAAAAAAAAAAAAGACTTGTTTGCATGTTCACACTGCCTGCTATTTCTAAAAGGTCATTAACTGCATCATGAAAAAGAAAATCAAAATGTGATATACCATATGCAAAACAAGAATAAAATATCTGGAGACAGTAGATATCCTTAGTGTCTTCAGGTCTATATTACACTGATAAATGAATCTACACTATTGTCCGAACTTCCATCCACATTCTTCCAAAACACTTTCTAAATTTTTGTACATATGCAGACCTTTAAATTTTAGACATATGCAGACTTTCCTTGCCTCTAAAAGAAACGCACCCCCTGTATTGTTTTCATTCCTGGCCTGTCCATAACCCCAGCCAGACTTAGTAAATTAAAGTTATCTGTCTTATTTCTTGTAGTACTCTAGCAGTTTATAAAGGTGGCCGTACTGTAGCTTTTAGCCTTCTACTACAGGGAAAATTATGCTCCTATGTTCATGATATCCTTCTGCCTGAGCTGCATGACAGAATTGTTACACATCTCACTGCTCCTTACAGAATAGTGTTGGCCTGGAAACATTTCATTAAGTGTGTTTCAGGTGTGTCCAAGCTACCTGCAAAGAGACCAGCAGAGGTGAGGCCAAGTGTAGTTTCAACATCATCTTTACTGATCCTGCAATATTCACATCCTGGGGATCCCTGATCAAAGTAATAAAACCATGACAAACATCTTATTAAAATGCAAAAGTCTGCTAACAGTAGGCTGTTAAGTTACAGCTGCAACTGGTCTCACAGAGCAAAAATAAATTTGAATATTTATACAAGATAAATATTATTTACGTAAACCTACAAAAACATAAATCACTAATTAAGCATGACACCTTCATGTTCTAGAATTCTCCACCAATTCTCTGTATATAAGAAACACGAGATGCATTTGCTGCTTGCCAGCTACCACTTGACAGATTATTGTGAGGATTATAGATACACAAAATATGGAGAAAAATATCTAAATTTAAATAGGTAACAAAATTTGATTTTGAAAGATGTTGTTCGGTGCTAAGAACTGCACAGATTAAGACACAACCTACCAAATTATTTCAGACAGGCAGCTTACCTCACAAACACACTGCAGTGTACAGTTCTGAGGTCTGAACGATGTCTGGAACCCCTGGCCTATCACAAACACAATAATCGACAAGAACAGAGACAGTCTGTCTCGCCACATTCTATCCTATGTTCCCGTTGATTTCCTTGGCCTTTTAGGACAGAGAATTTGTTTCAGAATAAAAACAGTAAAGACGCTGAGTAAGTACAAAGTGGCAGCACAAAAAAGAAAGAGAAAGAATGTCAGTTAGAAAGTTCTTCAGAACACAACAACAGGGGTTGGAGGAGTGGTAGCCTCAGGCAATAGGCGTTTACCCACAAATTGCAGTCCAGGTATTTCTTGCTATACAAGCAGTTCTTGTTGAACATTTGCTGTGCAGAGTGGCTAAATATACACTTGTTCTGACCTGGAACACAAATCTACAAACATAGCAAATGGTGTTTCTGAACTCTAAGACAACTTTATTTAATGGCTGACACAGTGATACAGTTGCTGGCTGGTACAGTGTTATATGTGAAAATACATTATATCGTTAAGCAACACAAATAATATTACACACAATAAACTGCCTGGCACATTAATAAAACTTACAACAGAGCAATACTATATTTATATTCTGTGTCCAAGAAAACAGAATTCACAGGAGGTGGAACTACCAGAATATATGTAATTACTAAAAGACATTAACTTGAAAAATATAAGTTGAAAAATGATCCAAATACCAAAAAAAAAAAAGCAAATAACTTTTATTTATTAATGACATTGCACTAATGCAAAAGGTTGGAAAGTAATGGATATATTTACATCCTAAAGGATATTTCTAAACTTTACTCCCTTAATAAGATCTATTTAAGTATCATAAAATTTACATTTATTCCACTGTGTATAAGCTGTTTGAGACAAATTTGCCTGTATAGAGGTACATTTCATTTTAGAGATACACACAAATTTTAAAAAGAGCAAAAGAAATCTTTAAAATATTGCATGTTGTTCAAATGCCATCCTCTGGGGAAAAAAAAAATGCAATATATTCATAAAATCTGAACACCACATGGATGCAAAGAGCCACCTCATCGGATCTAAAAAAGGAGGAAAAATATATATGTCTTAATATAGAATACAGTACTATTCATTTATAAATAACATACAGTGAAGAACACAATTACATTTAATTATACACTGACTACACATTAGTGACTAGTTAAAAGACAGTGTACAAGGTGTGTATTTATATTTCTATTAGTCATTTAAGAGCCAAAGTTATAAAAATGTTATGGATGTATCCTCTGTGTTGGAAAGAGAAATATGTATCTGCCATAAAAAAGGGCAAGCAAATGCATTTTAAATCAAAATGTACTTTCAATACCTTCAAGAAGCATAAAACTTATATTTACCGTGTATTTGTCCCATTTTTTTTCAGGATCATAAGGCTCCCAGCGGCTGGCAGGAAATATGTGTTTGTTTTTTTCATACCAGCTTCTCAGAACCACTTTTCCTGCATGAGACTTCAAACATTCACACACACGCGCACAAACACAAATTAAAATCTATGGACGTGACTCCAAGTGAAATAGATTCATGTCAACTGTTCTTTCCAAATGAGGAATGTTTTTGGTCTTAATTTATAGATCACGCCATGACTTTACCTCGTCTTTCTCAACCGTAGCATCATTTACCAATCGGATATCATCATGAACATCAAAACTGAAAAGAGGTCCTGGATTAAGACACACAAATTTGTTCTCAGCATTAGATGAAAGTGCTAAAGTTTGAGGCATGAGTAATATACACTCACTTCCCACTTTATTAGGAACACCTGTACAACTGGACATTCATGCAGTTATCTAATCAGGCAATCATGTGGTAGCAGCGCAATGCAAAAAATCATGAAGATACAGGTTAAGAGCTTCAGTTAATATTCAAATCAAACATCAGAATGGGGGAAAAATGTGATCTCAGTGACTTTAACCATGGTATGTTTGTTGGTACCAGAAAGGCTTGTTTGAGTATTTCAGAAACTGATGATCTCTGAGATTTTCACACACAACAGCCCCTGGAGTTTACAAAGAATGGTGTGAAAAACAAAAACATGGGTACATGTTGATAAGAGAGATCACAGGAGAATGACCAGACTGGTTATCATGGGCACAGACTCAACGAAACTGGATAGCTGAACATTCTTCAGCTATCCAGTTTCGTTGAATCTGTGCCCATGATAACCAGTCTGGTCATTCTCCTGTGATCTCTCTTATCAACAAGGTGTTTCAGCCTGGAGATCCTCTGCACACAGGATGTTTTTGTTTTTCCACACCATTCTTTGACCAGGTGATGTTCACCTGTCTTCAACTGTCCAGTTTGGGTGAGCCCTGTGCCCATGATAGCCTCAGATTCCTGTTCTTGGCTGACAGGAGTGGAATCCAATGGTGACTTCTGCTTCTGCAGCCCATCCACCTAAAAGCTCGATGTTATGTGTATGATGAAATGTTTTCTGCTCACCACGGTTGTAAAGAGTGATTATTTGAGCTACTATATCCTTCTTGGCAGCTCAAACCAATTTGGCCATTGACCTCTCTTATAAACAAGGCCTTTCCACCCACAGAATTGTCACTCACTCAATGTTTTTTGTTTTTCACAACATTCTGTGTAAACTCTAGACACTGTTGTGTCTGAAATTCCCAGATGATCAGCAGTTTATGAAATACTCAAACCAGCTCTTCTTGTACCAACATTCATGCCACGATCAAAGTCACAGAAATGACACTTTTTCTTCATTCTGATGTTTTATGTAAACATTAACTGAACTAATGATTTTTTGCATTGCACTGCTGCCACATAACTGCATGAATGTGCAGTTGTACAGGTATTCCTAATAAAGTGGATGGCGAGTGTGTATGTATACACTGATCAGCCATAACATTAAAACTACTTAAAGGTAAAGTGAATAAAATTGATTAAAACTTCTCATTACAATGACAGGCATCAAGGACTGGGATATATTAGGCAGCAAGTGAACAGTCAGTTCTCAATTTGATGTGCTGGAAGCAGGAAAACCAGGCAAGCGTAAGGATCTGAGCGACTTTGACAAAGGCCAAATTATGAGGGACAAATGACTGAGACATCTCAAAAACCCAGGTCTTGTGGGGTGTTCCCAGTATGCAGTGGTTAGGACCTACCAAAAGTTGTCCAAAGAAGGAAAACTGGTGAACCGGCAACAGGGTCATGGGCGCCCAAGGCTCACTGATGCACGTGGGAAGCGAAGGCTATCCCACCTGGTCCAATACCAGATAAGAGCTATAATAGCACAAATTGCTGAAAAGGTTAATGTTGGCTATGATAGAAATGTAGCCACAGACTGGCCAGAGTGCCCATGCTGACCCCTGTCCACCACCGAAATCGCCTACAATGAGCATTAGACCTTTACCCATGGAGCAATGGAAGAAGGTGGCCTGGTCTGATGAATCACATTTTCTTTTACATCATGTGGATGGCCGGGTGCATGTGCATCATTTACCTGGGGAAGAGATGGCACCAGGATGCACTATGGGAAGAAGGCAAGTCGGCGGAGTCAATGTGATGCTCTGGGCAATGTTCTGCGGGGAAACATTGGGTCCTGGCATTCATGTGGATGTTACTGCGACACTTACCACCTACCCAAACATTGTTGCAGACCAAGTACACACCTTCATGGCAAAAGTATTCCCACTGTCCTCTTTCAGCAGGATAATGCACCCTGCCACACTCCAAAATTGTTCAGGAATGGTTTGAGGAACATGACAAAGAGTTCAAGGTGTTGACTTGGTCTCCAAATTCCCCAGATCTCAATCCAATCAAGCATCTGTGGGATGTGCTGGACAAACACGTCCGATCCATGGAGGGCCCAACTCGCAACTTACAGGACTTCAAGGATCTTCTGCTAATGTCTTGGTGCCAGATACCACAGCACACCTACAGAGCTCTTGAGTCCATGCCTCAACGAGTCAGTGCTGGCAGCAAAACAGGGACCTATGCAATATTAGGCAAGTAGTTTTAATATTATGGCTGATCAGTGTATGTAATTTTATGTATGTATGTGTATATTATATTATATATATATATATATATATATATATATATATACACACACACACACACATATACACACATATACACACACACACACACACACACATTAAAACTCTGGTCAGAATGATTCAAATAGTCTGAAATACTTAGGTATTAAAATATCAGAAGCTTGCTTACCACTTTTGCCTCTAGCTTTTGTCACAATGAAGTCATAGAAGCTGTGGTGCTGGGGTGGGAAAAAAAAAAGCTTTCTATTTCAGGGCTAAACTGAAGGCTGATAATGTATGTGATTTGAGAACTTATCAGTACAGCATCTTGTCTAGATGAATTATATGTAATATGTCGCCTGTGTAACATGTACCAATAGAAGTAAATATTTTAGTTGCACCCAGCTGTATTCAGAAACAATGGAGTAGTGAACAATAGTAAAGCAAAAATTCAAGAGTATCTGAAAGTCCACATAATTTTTTGCAAGTAAAAAAATATATAAACATGTGGTCCCTGGTTCAATCTCTGGTTTACTCCCACCTCTCAGAAAATATGCTGGTAGCTGGATTGGCTACTCTAAACTGACACTAAGTGTGAATGAGTGTGTATGGTGGCCTGCAATTGACTGGCGTCCTATTCAATGTATATCCTGGCCTGATGGCCAGTGGTTCAGGGATAGGGAAATGAATATATGTACATACACACACACATGTACAGTGGGTTTGAAAAGTATTCAGAACCCTTCGATTTTTGCACACTTTGGGTTAAACATTTAATTTAAAATGAATAACATTTATTTTTTCCATCAATGTACACATAATAACCTGGAATGACAAAGCAAAAATGTTCTCAGAAATTTTTGAAAGTTTATTAAAAATGGAAATCTCTCATTTAGATAATTAGTCAGACCCTTTATTCTGTATTTTGTAGAAAAACCTTTGCCAGCTAATACAGCTATGAGTCTTCTTGGGTCTCAATATGCTTTACACACATGAATTTGGGCAGCTTCTCCCATTTTTCCTGGCAGATCCCCTCAGGCTCAGTCATGGGGAGTATCTGTGAACTGCCATCTTCAGGGCTCTCCACAGATGTTCTATGAGGTTCAAGTCTGGGCTTCGGCTGAACCACCAAGGGCATTCAGAGACTGGTCCCAAAGCCACTCCAGCGTTGTCTTGGCTGTATGCTTTGAGTCATTATTGTGCTGAAAGCTGAAATTTCACCCCAGTCTGAGGTCATGTGCACCTAGGAGCAGGTTTTTTTTTTTTCCTTCAAAGAGCCCTCTGTACTTGGCTGCAGTTATCCTTCCCTCTATTCTCACCAGTCACCCTGTCCCTGCCTCTGACAAGCACAACCACAGCATGATGCAACACCTGGAGTGCAAAGAGTTAAATTTTTGAAGAAAAAAAAACTGGATCATCCTGCAGGATTTTAGTAGAAGCAGAAGTTCAGCCACTGTTTTATTTCTGAGAATGTTGGTGAGCACCAACAGAATTCTCTTTGTCCTAGTGGTGGACTGTGCAGATGTCAGTGCATCCTTTGTCTCAAAAGTGGTAATATAGGTTATGGGACGATTTACAGTTTTCATAGGGAATCCACAGTTACAAAAAATCATCACACATTTCCTTACTTTTTTGAGAAAGTCTTCATTCTCCCTGCAGATGCATTTAAGTTCCATTAGGTGAGAATACTGGATGGGAAGAGTTGTATGGGATGATGGCTTTCAAGGAATAAACTTATGATTTCACGGACATGTCCAAAAAGTATATTCCAGGGCTGGGTGAAATGTGGAGAAAGAAGAAATGAACATCTGAAATTCTCCACGTGCACAGATAGCAATTTAAAAAAATGTTACCAAAGTACCTAAGGAACAGTGTGGGTACACGTCCAGTAAATTGTTAAAAGATTTTGCTTGACAGATCCAACAAAGAGGTTTAAGTGGACGGGTTTTAGTGCCCATAATAACGGCTCTTATCTGAGAGCAAAGATTAGAGTTAAACCTGAAGCAGTTAAGTGTTAATGCAAGTTCTTATAAACTTAAAAGAATGTCAGTAGTTGGGTCCTTTCTCAGTGCATTTCAGAAAATGTTTTAGGGCTCTCAGTCCATCTTCACCTGGGACGAATATATATAGACTTTTGATGTCCATAGAAAAAAGTAGAGGACTGTCTTGCAGGGACTATACTTTGAAGGGTTCAAGGATTTGGAGGAAGTGTGAAGCAGCTTTGACAAATGTAGGTCTGGACAATGTAAGGAGTGAACAATGGGCTGGAAAGTATCATCCACTGTGTGATATTATTTCTGTGGGCCATGAATTTGTGTATTTTGGGGAGAAATGGTTGCCTCATGGATTATCTGCTATTAGGTTCTGTGCAGAAGCAGGGAAATGTCTTGCTGAAATGAAGCTGGGGAGTGATATTATTGTCAACTGGTCTACAGAAGTTGGTATCAGAGAGTTATACCTCTGCTTTCCTGATGTAAATGTCCATTCTCCAGACAACTGCTCCACCTTTATCAGCTGGCTGTTCATTTGCTAAGATCTTCCAGTGCTACATATTCCTCCTTTGGCAGACTACAGCTTTTAGGTTTTTTTTCCAACTTTATTTAGCCAATTTCTCTTTTGCAGGTGTTGATACAGAAATCCAGTGGCTGAAATTGTCCTACTGAAGACAGTAGGAGTGGGACAGTAGGATGGGCTACAATAGCAGAAGACCATATCAGGTTCCACTCCTGTCCATCAAGAACAAGAATCTGAGGCTATCATGGGCACAGACTCACTGTGTTGAAAACTGGAAAAAGACCACGGTTGTAAAGAGGGCATATTTGAGTTACTATAGATTTCCTGACAGCTCAGACCAATCTGGTCATTCTCCTTTGATCTCGCTCATCAAGGTGTTTCTGCCTGCAGACCCAAGATGATTTTTGTTTTTTTTTTGTACCATTCTCTGTAAACTCTAGAGACTGTTGTGTGTGAAAATCACAGGAGGTCAGCAGTTTCTGAAATACTCAAACCAGCCCATCTGGTACCAACAACCATGCCATGGCCAAAGTCACTGAGATCACATTTTTCCCCATTCTGGTGTTTGATGTGAACATCAACTGAAGCGCCTGACCTGTATCTGAATGATACACTCTTAGAAGATGACGGAAGCTATTGAAGAAAAATATTTCTATATAAATCCTATAAACATTCAACCACTTGTTTATATCACGGTAACTGAGAATCTTAGAACAGATGGACCGATGGACACATGGACAGCCCTTAAAACATAATGCCTCTACCAGTCAATGGTGAAGGCATAAGAGGAACTCAGCTACATTCTTAGAACTTTTGAACCAATGGAACTAATGTCAAAAGCACATTACTTGCACAACTGATGAAGGATGTTTCTCAGTAAAATTTGCATATTATGCTGTTGTGTAAAGACTTTTTTGTGATATTTTGCATAGGTAGGGTACTGACAGAAGCTTTCTATATGATATCTGGAAAAGAAAAAAGAGTTCATGCAAGGTGTATAATGCACACTGTAACACAATGGGTTACTGGCTAGCTATCGCAATTAGATTTGCTATTAGTTCAATTCAATTCAACTCTGTATAGTGCTCTGAACAAAGGACATCTGTCACAAAGCAGCTTTACAGAAACATTAATATAAAATTTAAATTTATAAGTGCATCCCTAATGAGCAAGCCAGAGGTGACGGTGGCAAGGAAAAACTCCCTGAGACGACATGAGGAAGAAACCTTGAGAGGAACCAGACTCAAAAGGGAACCCATCCTTATCTGGGTGATACTGGATAGTGCAATAATAAATAATTTCTCTTCTATAACTGTATAATGTATAGTCAAAAAGTGCAATTGTGTAAACAGAAACTTATGGGTATGAGCATCAGAGTCATTTCTGAATTCATTATAGTTTTAACTTAAAGTCTACTTAATCGACCTGAAGTTATTAACTATTCAATGATGGAGACTTGACTGCAAAACTGTTCTTAGCAATTGCAGTCCTAAGGCTATCCAAGGAAGAACATCCACAGCCATCTTATTGATTTCTATTAGTAATAATAATATTTTCTAAATAAAATAAAATAATAAAAATTGTATTTATTTCACAATATATAGGTGAAGTGGCAAGGACATGCCATAGCTTTGGCAGCAGAACATTTTTATACTACTGTTTTCCCTTCACCCTGAGCTGCAGCCTGATTGTTGGAAAATTAAAAACAAAAAGCACTTGACGTCAAAAGGTTATTTAAAAGTGTTTTTAGAAACCAGATATTTGTGGTTAAAGAAAAAAAAATTTATAGCACTGAAGCATTATACTGTAAACATCAAACAATTACCAGCCTTTTCTATTCTCTAATAAAAACACAACTTTAAAAATCTTTAAGAACCCTGCTCAAAGCCTCACTAGTAATGCTAAAATAATGATTTCATCATCACTGTTTTATTAGGGCCTTATTTTAGGGATTCAATCAGATGGGTGTACACTATTTGACTGTGTTTGACTGTGCTTACATGAGGGATGATCAAATCCTCCTTAATGTACATGAGCTGCTCCACTCCAGCAGACCTGTGGGGCACAAAGATATTATTTAACAGTAGTAAAATCAGTTAAAAGATTCTAAAAAAAAATTCAATCAGAATGTATATAGTAGTGCTAAACAAATTTACACTTCTTTTTAACTTTGTACATATACATATGAACAAAAATGTATCTATTCATAAGCATAAACAAAGATATGCATAAAAAATCTACACTGATAATGAAAGCTTATTCAGACACTATTAATTTCCAACATTAGTACTATGTTGCAAAGCTGCTGCAGGCAATTACAGCTTTGAAATGTATGTGGTAAGAGGTTATTACTACTATTATTTAATATTGTGTCCAAAACGTTTTTCCCTATCAGTTCTGTTTTTAAAAACATCTTTTTATGCTTATGAATACATACTTTTTTTGTTCATATTTACTGTATAAGTGCAATGTCAAAAGAGACTATGTGTAAATTTGAAGTGGATATATGCGCTGGAATGATAGTATATTAAACAACAAAAACAAAAGTGTCCAAATACTTATTTCCCCTCACTGTATCATATGTAAAGTGTTACTGTTTATTTATTAATTATTTTTCTCAATACTTTCATTGGCCTGTAGTGAAGAAAGAAATTAAATAAACAACAAAAGAGATGGGGAAGAGCAGGTACACCAGAAGTCACGGGAGAAAACAGGAACCTAACACAAATAACTAATGATTAATTCCTACACTAGCAATCTTAGACTAATGTAACCATATAACCTAAAATTGAATGAATGACAGTCCACTTTTGGTTATTCCCCAATACAGCCTCAAAAGCTTAAACTAAAACCTTTTTTTGTTCTGCATTCAGAATCAGAAATAAAAAAAGTAGACATTTTAAAGGCAGAAAAACACTGAAAAACCTGTCCGTCCTGGGCTAATCATGCTTAGAAGTTGATAGAAACTTTTAAATTGTTTAACTTCTTTTTCAGTTAGTGAACACTCAGTTCTTGCCTCAACTCGCTGAAGTCTTTTCTCAGAACCTCCAGGGCTCTTTGGAGAAACTGCTGAATAGTATTGCCCTTCTTCATCTAGAGTGAGAGGTATGAAGACACACAAACACAGAAGTATGTTCCATTAAAAAAAACATCAGCATAAGACAGTATTGTTAACTTACTAATTTACCAATGCGTGTAAATTTTTTTTTTATTGTACTTTAATATGTTTTACTTACTTAAAAATTTTATACGCAATTACCACATACCATCCCCTCCAGAAGAACTGGAATAGCAAGGCCAATTCTTTTGTTTGTTTGTTTTTTTTCTATACACTGAAGACAATTTGTTTTAACATCAATAGATGAATAGGCATTTGTTGTTAAAAAAGATAAACCAACATGAAGAACAGAGAGCTGTCTATAGGAAAAAAGAAAGCCATTTTGAAACTGAGAAAAGATGGAAAATCAGTTAGAGCCATTGCACTAGCCATTTGAGCCATTGGACATAGCCAAAACAACTTGGGCCAAAACAAATTTGGAATGGCTAGAAAAAGAAAGAAACCACTGGTATACTAACAGCCAGACATTGAACAGGTAGGCCAAGAAAAACAACAGCAGTTGATGACAAACATTGTGAGAGCTGTGAAGAAAAAAACCAGAAAACAACAGCGACACCACCAACAACCTCCACTGGGCAGGGGTGAAGGTATCACAATCCACTATTCGAAAAAGACTTTGAGGGCAGAAATGTAGCCCAAGATGCAAACCACTCATCAGCAGTAAGAGCTGGAAGGCCACACACACACAAAAAACCACTTCGCTGGGTCACTCTTGTGCTTTCATATGGCTCTGTGCTTAATTTGTGCTTAATTGCATTGGAATCTGCAATTAAATACAGATTTGCCACATATCTTCTGTAACCAAGATTAACCCCTCCCAAAATAATGGAAAGGCCAAAGTGTGGAGAAAGAAAGGATCTGTTCATCATCCAAAACATACAAGTTTATCGGTCAAGCATGGTGGAGGAAGTGTCATGGCTTGGGCTTGCATGGCTACTTCTGGAATGGGCTCACTAAACTTTATTAAAGCTTTATTAAAGGAAATAAAAGCTCAAATTCTGATCTTTCATCTGATCTGTCATCTTTTGATCTCAACCCCAAATGTCTTCAGTGTATAGTAAAAACAAAAGAAAAAGCCTTCCATTCCAAACTTTAATTGTTTGCAGATGGAAGCAGGTTCTCTTGTAATATCCTCCTATATTTTGCTCTATTCATTCTCTCTTCAATTTTGACAAGATTCCCAGGTTCTGAGGATAAAAAGCATCCCCAGAGCATGTTGCTGCCACCACCATTTCACTGTAGAGTTGGTGATAATTGAGGTATGGCCTGCATTAGGTTTGCTCCACACACAGTGCTTTGAAACTTGTCTTAAACAAATATCTTGATCTTGGTCTCATCACACACACACACAAAAAACCACTTCGCTGGGTCACTCTTGTGCTTTCATATGGCTCTGTGCTTAATTTGTGCTTAATTGCATTGGAATCTGCAATTAAATACAGATTTGCCACATATCTTCTGTAACCAAGATTAACCCCTCCCAAAATAATGGAAAGGCCAAAGTGTGGAGAAAGAAAGGATCTGTTCATCATCCAAAACATACAAGTTTATCGGTCAAGCATGGTGGAGGAAGTGTCATGGCTTGGGCTTGCATGGCTACTTCTGGAATGGGCTCACTAAACTTTATTAAAGCTTTATTAAAGGAAATAAAAGCTCAAATTCTGATCTTTCATCTGATCTGTCATCTTTTGATCTCAACCCCAAATGTCTTCAGTGTATAGTAAAAACAAAAGAAAAAGCCTTCCATTCCAATACTTTCGGAAGAGACTGTATGTATCACAAAATATCCAGAATGTTTCACATATATAGAAGAAAACCTTGGGAAAAGGAAATTCCTAAACTAGTTGTTCTAATATTGGTGCAGTAAAGAAAAAAAAAAGGTTTAATGGGAAAAATGATTTAGAGAATAATATTTTGCTGTTATTATGCTGTCATTGTGGGTACCTTGACTGTTTTCCGGTGTCCAGATCCATCCCAGTAACTGAAAGTGATTTCGATTTCTTCACCTGAATAGGGAAAAAAAAAAGTCAACTTTAAATACATTTTGATACATTTATTTCAGTCTGTTAGCATCCCCTTTTTATTTTACTTATTCAGCAGAGTCAAGTTCTGGCTCTTTTTTGGGCCTCAGAGTTAAGGGTCCAATGTAGATTATTATTCAGGTGTATGCTCAGCACCTATTTGAGTCAAAAATACCAGTTACTGATGAAGTCAGGAGAAGAAGGGATCCTGTTCCTTCTAGAGTGAACTAGTGCTTCTTCTCTCTTACCATTTACTTGCTGTTGGATCTCTTCAAGAGAACCAAGGGATCCACTCACTGAAACTGTCTTAAGGTTATCAGAGCTTGTGCTCACCCTGGCTCAAGCATAACATATTTAGACATATCTTTAAAGTCAACAGATTCTGCTTTGAAAACCACCATCCATTACAAACCGACAAACTCTCATTCCTACTTGGACTCTTCACATCTCAAGCACTGCAAAATTTCCATTCCTTACTCACAGCTAATAAGACTTAAACGCATCTGCAGTGAGAATGAAGACTTTCGCCAGAAAAGTAGGGAACTGTGCACTTATTTTTTACAACTGATTATTCTCTAAGAACATCCTAGATCTTGCCATGGCCCATGTTAGCACTATTGAGAGAACAGATGCTCTGACCTCTACACATTCCACTACTAGGACAGAGAGAATTCCTTTGGTGCTCAGTAATCCCATTAATAAAACAGTGATGGACGTTATACTTTAAAACTTCAAAATCCTACAGGACGATCCTGAGACAACTTCCCTTTTTAAGGAACCTCCACTCATTTGCTTCAGACGGAAAAAAACATCAAAGTCCTGCTTTTTAACACAGCCACTAAAATTACAGGCCATAAAGAATATAGTTTATTACCCATCACTCCTTGTGCATCACCACAGGAGTTGTTTATCATCTTTCCTGTAAGTGTTTGGGAGTGATTTTTGCCTATTCATCCTGACAGATTTGCTCCGGGTTGTTCAGGTTGGTTGGGTGTTGTTTGTTTGCAATTTTCAAAGAGTGCTACAGATTCTCAATGGGATTCAGATCTAGACTTTTTTTTGTGGCCACTGTAGAAAATTTAACTTTTTGTTTTTAATACTCCTGCATTACTTTGGCCTTGTGTATGGGAATACTGCTCAGCTGAAAGGTGAAGTTTTCCCAAACTTTAATTGTTTGCAGATGGAAGCAGGTTCTCTTGTAATATCCTCCTATATTTTGCTCTATTCATTCTCTCTTCAATTTTGACAAGATTCCCAGGTTCTGAGGATAAAAAGCATCCCCATTATTTTGATCTTGGTCTCATCACACACACACACAAAAAACCACTTCGCTGGGTCACTCTTGTGCTTTCATATGGCTCTGCTTAAACAGTGATTTCTTTCTAGCCACCCTCCCATACAGTCCTCTATTATGCAGAGCTCTTAAACGTTTGGATTTGGATTTAAATATGCTTAAATTGAAGGTGGTTCATCTCTGACTCTCTTGGAACACATCAAGTTTTCTCTTATCTCACCCCCTCCCTTCTCTCCTCTATACATAATCTGAGCTCTCAATTGTGAGAGCGTGGTGGTGAAGACTTTCTGAAGTTATACTTTTTTTTTTTTTGTTAAAAAAAAAAAAAAAAAAAAAAAAACTGATCCGAAGATATTCCATCATTTTAGTCTACTTAAGTTTTGGATAATACCAAGTCCTTCATCTGTGACTTCAATCACTTGGAACTTGAGGTCCATTGTTCACAACAGGCAAGTGATGTAGTAGCCAATCAACACTGTAATGTCTACGCATCTAAAATGTTAGCCATTAGTGAAAAAACGTCCCAGTTCCCAAGTCCAAGCATGCCTCCAGCTTGTTAAGTAGACAATGACTTTAATACTCAAATTATCTGGCACTGAAAATGTTCAGTGTGTCTGAATCTAGAAACTTAACAGCCTGACTACTTTCAGCCGCCCTGTCAGCTTCAACATGAGTTTTGGAGTTTTATTATACACACTGAATTGTAACCAGTGTCCTGGTCCACAATAAGCTAAGGAAAGTTACTGTAAAACATTGTATTTTCCCATGTGAATCTGCAAACTCTGTCACTGATTTTATGCTTCACATCTTCGAAGCTGATGCTTTGCGCAAAGGTATATGAAATGCTCAAGGAATCGTTCAAACTGCAATTGTGATTTTCCAAAACTGGTTTGAGTGCAACTTAAAGAAGCTCAAGAGTAGTGTTTCCAACGTGCAATTTTGTTTACTCTAACTACACAATGGAGGTTATGTGGATGTGTTAATGACAAGACATATAAAGGCAAAAGAAGACTACTTTTCTGACATATTTTTGTGTTCCGCTGTTAAAATGTGAAGGTTCTATGTCTAGTTTTGACTCTGTAAGGAAAAACAATTTCAAACTTTTGTTCGCTGCCTTTATTTAGTCTGAGAACTGCTACTACATTAATGTGGGGTGTTTCCGGTATTCAGTGGCTGGCACCTACCAAAAGTGGTCCAAGGAAGGACAACCAGTGAACTGGCAACAGAGTCATGGGCACCCAAGGCTCACTGATGCGTGTGGGGAGTGAAGGCTAGCAGAACACACAGTGCATTGCAGCTTGCTGCGTACGAGGCTGCGTAGCTGCAGACCGGTCGGAGTGCACATGCTGACCCCTGTCCACCGCCAAAGTGCCTACAATGAGCACGTGAGCATCAGAACTGGACCATGGAGCAACGGAAGAAGGTGGCCTGGTCTGATGAATCATGTTTTCTTTTACATCATGTGGACGGCCGGGTGCAAAGTATTTTTTTATCAACTACTTTCCTCATATCATCTCAGGGAGTTTTTCCTTGCCATGGATAAATTCAGATATTTACAATATATTTTTTTGTGAATCCATTTATTTCTGTAAAGCTGCTTTGTGACAATGTCCATTGTTAAAAGCGCTATACAAATAAAATTGAATTGAATTGAATTGAACTTTGCACTATTGTTTTGATCTGTTGTATTTTTCACTTTCCTTTCTGCCTTATTTTAATTTTTTCGAAGTATGCTTTTGCAATCTTCCAGTAAGGTACGTTAAATAACATGGCAAACACTCAGCTTGTTCACTGTCTCGAGAGTAGGATGCTTAAGTCATTCTTCCTCCATCATTAGTAATAGCTTTATTTGTGCTAAATGTATATTAGTTAGCTCTCTGATGGAGAAGACTGCAGCATTAGATGTGCGCATCCAGACTCTAGAGAGGGTAAGTGAGAGTGAGAGTTGCCTTAGGGGAAAGTCTGGATGCCTTAGGCGGAGTTAGCAATCCCCCAGTTCCGGCATTAAAGCCCCCACAGCAGGGTGAAAGGGTGACGACTCAGCGGCATAAACGCAAAACCAAAGCTAATGCTAAGGCTTGCCCACGGGAGCACCACTCCTCTCCGCTTCACGTGTTTAACAGGTTTGCTCTCCTCAGTGAAGCACCCGCTGAGAAACCAGATCAATGGTGCTGGCAGACTGAGTAGCTGCACCGAGTCGTCACTCGGGTTCCAACATATTGAGACTGTGTCTGTTCCACCAGCTAAAAAAAATGTACAAATAATCAGAAAGTTTGTTTTAGTAAAGAGCTCTGGTCATAGGAGACTCTATTTTAAGGCACGTGAAATTATCTAGGCCTTTAGGGGCACCAGCCGCTTTACTTAGGTGTATACCGCTAGCCAGGGTGCCAGACACAGCAGATAATCTTAGGGTCTTAGGCAAGCACGGGTTCTCAAAGATAGTTATTCTTGTATAAGCTAATGATATACACCTTCGTCAGTCAGAGGTTACTAAGAGTAACATTGTAGAGGTGTGTAAATAAGCGAAGGCGATGTCCAATGCTGTAGTACGCCCTGGCCCCATCCCAATGCGGCGTGCTGATGTAGCTTACAGCAGGTTATGGTCGTTGAACTGCTGGATGTGCAGGTGGTGCTCCAAAAACAAACATGGGCTTTAGAGATTATTAGAGTAGTTTTGAGGGCAAGGCTGGCCTGCTAGGGCGGGACGGTATCCATCCCACATAGTCTCAGAACAGGCCTAGTTAATCTGTGTCAATCCAGGGAGTAGACCGGGTAGCTACACTGAGTCGTCACTCGGGTTCCAACATACTGAGACTGTGTCTGTTCCGCCAGCTAAAAAAATGTACAAATAATCAGAAAGTTTGTTTTAATAACCTAATTAACATAAAATTAAATCATATCGAATGCACAGCCAGCACCATTAATCTGAAGCTGTTAAATATTGGCTCTCTTATTTCTAAAGTGCTTATTGTTAATGAAACTATTACTGATCAGGAGTTTAATGTACTGTGTTTAACAGAAACACGGATTAAACCAAATGAGTATGTAGCATTAAATGAAGCTAGTCCACCCGGATACAGTCATATACGTCAGCACCGGCTAACTGGCAGAGGAGGAGGTGTCGCAGTTATTTATAATGATAATCTATGTGTCGCACATAAACCTAGTCATAAATTCAATGAGTGTGAAGTTCTTTATACGAACATAAGTAGCCACAAAAAACAAGACGATTCCACTAATTATTATTTACAGACCCCAGGGCCATATTCTGAATTCCTTTGTGAATTTGCAGATTTCATCTCTAACTTAGTTGATTCTTCAGACAAAGCATTAATTGTTGGAGACTTTAATATTCATTTTGATGACCCAGAAGACCCTTTGAGAACAGCGGTTGTGTCCATTGTAGATTCAGTAGGGGTTAATCAGAACGTAACCGGACCCAGTCATAGTGGTGGTCACATTGTTGATTTAATACTAACATTCGGATTAAATATAGAAAATATAGTCACATTTCCGCATTACCTCACTTAAAATGCGTCTTAATCATAATATATGTACCTTGCTATGCCACCGCGTCAAACGTATGTTCACGTCAGCAACTGCACAGAGTTCTATCAGTAATCTCTCAGAGTTACCAACCCTGATTGGATCACCGTCTGATCCCGAAGAACTTGACGAGGCAACTGAATGCTTAGAATCAACGTTCCACTACACGGTAGATAAGGTAGCTCCTCTTAAAAGAAAAATAATTAGAGAGAAAAAGATGCACCATGGTATAACGATCACAAATGCACCGTATAACAGACCACTCAAAAATTCAAACGTAAATGACATCAAACTAAATTGGTAGTATTTCAAACAGCATGGAAATTCACATATTTATAATTGATTTTGATTTAATTTAATTTGAATGTATTTATTTCTGTAAAGCTGCTTTGTGACAGTTGTTAATGTTCATTGTTAAAAGCGCTATACAAATAAAAATGAATTGATTTTTAAAGGCACTAGGATGCACTATGGGAAGAAGGCAAGCCATCGGAGACAGTGTGACGCTCTGGGCAATGTTCTGCTGGGAAACCTTGGGTCCTGGCATTCATGTGGATGTTACTTTGACACATACAACCTACCTAAACATTGTTGTAGACCAAGTACACCCCTTCATGGCAACAGTATTCCCTAATGGCGGTGATTTCTTTCAATATTGGATAATATGGCCTGCCACACTGCAAAAATTGTTCAAGAATGGTTTGACGAACATAACGAAGAGTTCAAGGTGTTGACTTGGCCTCCAAATTCCCTAGATCTCAATCCGATTGAGCATCTGTGGGATGTGCTGGACAAACAAGTCCAATCCATAGAGACCCCACCTTGCAACTTACAGGACTTAAAGGATCTGATTGTAACATCTGGGTACCTGATACCACAGCACACCTTCAGAGGTCAGTGGAGTCCATGACTCAGTCAGAGCTGTTTTGGCGGCACAAGGGGACCTACACAATATTAGGCAGGTAGTTTTAATGTTATGGCTGATAGGTGTATATGTATATCAGGGGCGCTTCCTCCGAGGAGGCAAGGGAGGCAAGGGAGGCAGTGTCTCCTCAAAAAATTGGATGAGAAAATAATCGATATTGCAAAAATAAAACGACACAAATATTACTAAAAATGACATTAAAAGTATAAAAGTCACTCGTTTTTATAAAGTAACACTGTCAGGTAAAGTTACAGCGGAGGCTTGCCTCCCCTCAGCCCATTGACTTACAACAGAGACCCCATAACATGCCGTGTGGGTTTAGTGGGGGGTAATTGACAATGAATGGGGGAAAGTCACGTGAGAGGAGGCAATGCTCAGATATGATCGGTTATGATTGGATGTGATAGGTTTGTTCGATAAATCCCGCCTCGTTTTTGTGCGAGCTCTCGGCCTGAATGGACAAAATGATGGTGTTATTGACTAATTATAAAGTAAGTAAACAACTCACATCACTGCTTTGTGTCACGTCAAAAATGAAAATTTTAAATGGCCTGAAAACGTGATGACTTAGTTTTTAGTGAGCATTCAGCTTGATCAAATGAAAGATATATCTTCGTGTCTGTGTTTGTGTTTACAGAGCTTTTATGAGGATGACCCGAAAATAAGTTGACTATTAAAAAGAACAGCTGAACTTCAGTTCACAAATAAAAAAATATTAGTAACACTTTACAATAAGGTGTCATTTGTTAACATTAGTTAATGTGTTAACTAACATGAACAAACAATGAGTTAGTTAATAAAGACACAGTTGTTCATTGTTAGTGCATGTTAGTTCACAGTGCATTAACTAATGTTAACAAACACGTTTGATTTTAATAATGCATTAACTGGGGGGTAGTGAGCTCTGAAACATACTAGCATGACCTGTTGCATAATTTAGCTGCAGATTCTCCTTTGGTTAACATCATCCTATGCATTAATCCACAGGTTTGTTGTGCTGCCAATGTATTTTATTGCAATGCTGCAGTTTTTGCATACAACAGTGCTTTTGTTGAGATTTCCTGCTGAGCTTTAATGAATCCAAAGTATCACCAAAGTTTTGATTTAAGATTCTCACTCTCTCTTTAGCTCACACACATGTAATAATGGGCGTTATGGTATTCGACAGCTTAGCTTCAACACACTTAACCATCTTGGTTTATCAAAACACAGAGTACAGATTCCTGTGAAACAAAAAAGTAAATAATTAATAATACCAAATATTTAAGATTCCCATAGAAGAGTACAAATAAGTACAATAGATTACAACAGCTTCATTCCTATTCAGATACATACAATAATTGTTGTTATTTTCAGATAATTTACCCTTGATTTTCTCTTGCTTACACTCCCATTCCTGTCTAAGCTCTTCCCGCAGGCGATT
Organism: Pangasianodon hypophthalmus; assembly: GCF_027358585.1. Classification (NCBI taxonomy): domain Eukaryota; kingdom Metazoa; phylum Chordata; class Actinopteri; order Siluriformes; family Pangasiidae; genus Pangasianodon; species Pangasianodon hypophthalmus. The sequence goes on from NC_069725.1 coordinate 16,788,194, forward strand.
TTCCTCCTCCTGGACACATGAAAACGCACAATGGCACACATGTAAATACACATGTAAACACAACCCAACTCGCTTAAACACAAAACAATATAGCCACATGTGGCAATCTGCAGGGCCCAAGCACCCTTGTCAAGTGACACAAACTATAACAGCACCATAAATTAACATACTTATCAGGTTTTGTGATTGTATCTCAATGCTGATGATAGCAATACGTAGCAAATACTATAAAATCAAAAACTATAAGTAAGTTCTATAAAAAGAAATAAAGTAATAAAAATGGGGAGATGATGTTGGACTGTCAAATCTCAGCGAGTTGCGGTACAGGAAAAGGTCTGTGGTGGCTTGCCACGTCAATCAAATTGCCTCAAAGTCCTGGCAAGGTTTATTTACATACCAGAATGCTAGTGAATGCTAAAATTCTGGTTTGCAGGACAGCTGACAAGGCTGCCACGTCACTGTGGTAGCTCGAACTGAACACAGCCCAACAAACATCATACAGGTTGTGCTTTGAAAAACACATTCTAACTTTCCTCTAAATAAATATATTTTGTCAAATGTTTTTTGTACAGTTCACTGGTACAAGTCCTGGTATGTTCATTGTTGTAGGTCTCTTCTCATTCATACAGTCTAACCTTCAGGTAGGGAAGTGTATCAAAAGTCAAAAACTTTTACCTCTCTTTCCCTGTCTGGAAGAAAGCTGGTGTCGACATCAGGGTTCTTCCCCAGCTTCTTTTTCTTAACTGGGGTGTCTAGCAAACAGCAACAAGTCAAATTAATAACGAAAGCTGAAATCTAATATTCACAGCAACAGACCTGAACATGCTGTCTATACAAAATTTCAACTACTAGAAATAAGTTCAAGGAAATTTTCAGGGTTATTGCTATGTGTGATGTGGTGATGGAAACTGGGAAATACACTAGAACACCCAATGAAGTCATATTTACAGGTAGGAAATTTGGGAGTCTGCATGATGGGTTTATGAGATGTTGTGCAAACTTTCACCCGAGTGAATTTTGTATTAGATATAATACCCTATAATTGGGAGGGATCATATATTTCATTTAAAATTAGACAATGAGCAAACATTTCTAACTTTTTAATCAATCAGCTCCAGCCCAGCCAACCTTTGAGTGCTAGGGCCTTGGGGCATTGGACCTACATTTTCAGAGTAAAAGTTATTTGAATATTATACCACCCCGTACAGCACTATGTGTCAAAATTAATAGGCATTCTCAAACCCATGCACTGTATGTGTATCACATTTGATGTCAACAGGCAAAAGGGCAAGAATTTATAAGAAGAAATAAATAATTAAATAAACAAACACCCCTTCTCAATACATACAAAGATGCATTAAGATAATTGGAATGTAATTGGAATACAATTAGGGAATTGGAATGTCAGGGGCTTGTACCACCTTCTGACTCCTTCATAAATTCCAAAAATATACCCCATATTTTACAGAAGACTCCTCGTTTACGTTTTATCGTAAACGACCATAAATTCATTCCATTACTAACTCTTTCAGCCAAGAGTTCAAAGATGGTCCACATATGTTCTTCCAGTATATGCTAAACAGGCATCTAGTATACAATATGCATAATTAGGGGTCCAAGCACAAAGTGCCTCTACCCCTATTGTAATTGTTAGGATTTTTAGTAGTCCAAGCACCAAAGGATTAGGTTAGGATTTTTCTTTTTCTGCTCATTATTATTTTTCTACTTTAAAATCAATTGTGCAGACCAAACCATAAATCCTAAAACTTAGTCAACAGGTAGAACTCCCTCCCGCTACTCAGGCAAGGTTAATGGGCCCAACTGGCTTAATGACCTGCAGCACAGAGTTTTACGTTTTGGTCCATATCTCATGAACCGTGAGCCCTACAAACAAATTAATTTATTTTTCCCTTGGTTTTCCCTTGGGCATATTCCCATAATATGCAAAATATACTTTTGTGAACTAGTCCTAGGGTTTTTGGCCATTCTTCACTAATTTGGTGTCAAAATACTCATGGCTCCAAACTAGACTATGGAGCAATGGAAGAAGGTGACCTGGTCACCTCCTGGTCACATATTTTCTTTTACATCATGTGGATGGCTGGGTGCATGTATGTCGCTTACCTGGGGAAGAGATGGCACCAGGATGCACTATGGGAAGAAGACAAGCTGGCAGAGGCAGTGTGATGTTCTGGGCAATGTTTTGCTGGGAAACTTTGGGTTATGACAATCATGTGGATGTTACTTTGACATGTACCACCTAACTAAACATTGTTGCAGACCAAGTACACATGGCAACAGTATTCCATAATGGCAGTGGCCTATTTCAGCAGGATAATGTGCCCTGCCACACTGCAAAAATTGTTCAGGAGTGGTTTGGGGTTTGGCGCTAGTGAGCCAACAATGGAGTATGATGTGTTGAGCCAAGCTCCTGTCTAACCTTTCAAAAATTGTTATTTTACTGTACATTTTCTACATTTTGATGTGAATATCATTTTCGAACTCATCTGAGATACCCCAGAGCAAGTTTGAACTGTGTACGCTACGGCAATGACGTCCAAGCTGCGTAAATACAAATACACCGGGTCCTCGAACGCTAGGCCCGACGCCCCCTCAACACAAGTTTTCACAGAACACTGTGACCAACCGCCCTCTCCACGGTCAGAGCTAGAAATCGACGTCGTGGACCTGAAGGCGGACATTCTGTCATCTCTGAGAGCATTTCATATAATGGAGACAACAAGGAATTCCTGGATCCAGAGAAGGCAAAAACTTATGTAAAGAACACTATCTTCGCAGCAGAGGCTGGAAAGTGATGTTGCATCCACACTTCTCCTGAACTGCTCTCTTCCCTTGAGCAGAGGCCACCATGTGGAACTTTTGACAGATAACTATGTTGAAGTGACTGCCCTTACTGGTTGTCTTTATTCATATAGTGTTTTAAGGGGTGGCATTAGGCAATTGCCTCCCTTTTCATCACTGGGTAAGTGCACACCTCTGTCAGTAATACTGGCTCCCATGGTTGTGTTTACATATCTGTATATGCCCTTTCATATTGAAACAATTGTTAATCCCATAATATTATCAATCAAGAGGTATTATGATTTCTTTACAAGTTGCGTGTAAGGCACTCTTACCCTAATTTATGTTGCTGTTTAACTATATTTATTTCATCTCCTCCATGAGGATGGATTTTATGACTCTGACTTATCAAAAGCAGCTGCCATAGATATATTTATTTTTAATTTTTTTTTATTTCTCTTTATGTATATATATGTTCATTTAGGTGACAGGGTTCAGGGACCCACCAGACCTGTAATATTTGTTTGTTTTGTTAACTGCCTTACATGTTTAATTTTTTACTGTTTTGAAATTTTGGGGCTTATTCACTGCATATTCTCCACTGCATTTTCTAATGGTTGATTCAAATAATCCAGGAAAGACTACAGGGTGTCTGGTCAACTTTGTAAGTTGGAATGTTGTCTTTAAATCATCTTGTGAAACGTAGAAAGGTACTTGCACATCTTAAAACTGATATCACGTTCCTCAAGGAGACATCTTCGCAGCACTGACCAGTTCAGACTCAGAAGTGGATGGATAGGGCAAGCATTTCATTCTAAATTTGGCTCCAAGGTGAGGGGGGTAGCTATCTTAATTAGTAGAAATATACCATTTGTGATGTCCAGCATAGAATCAGATCCTTCGGGAATCTATGTTATTGTAGTTGGTCAATTGTATGGATTCCCAGTTATTTTAGCTAATATTTACGCCCAAATTGGGATGATAGTGCTTTTTTCATCAATACTTTCTCCCAAATCCCTAATATGGATACACATCATCTCATCCTAGGTGGGGACACAAACTGTGTACTCTCTTCAAACTTTGACCGCAGCTCTTCCAAAATAATGCCTGAGTCAAAAGCAGCTCAAGCAATTCAACTTTTCCTCCAGGAATATGGCATTGCTGATGTTTGGCATTTCCGCACTCCTACATCTACACCTTTTACTCCTCTAAGACATTCTCACGAATAGATTATTTCTTTATTGATAAAAAACTTTTCCCAAAAGGTGGTTACTTGCGAATATCAGTACATAGTTATCTCCAACCATGGCCCCTTGACCATGGAGATGTACATACCTGGGGCTGAACCGGGTCATCGCCCATGGAGGCATAACCCATTGCTTCTCTCAGAAGAGGCCTTCGTAAATTTTATTAAATTTGAAATAAAATTCTCTCTTACCCACAATCAGACCCCGGAAGTGTCATCCTCAACCATATGGGAGTCACTGAAGGCATACTTAAGGGGGCAGGTTTCATATAGTGCTATGCAGAGAAAAGTTAACACTGAACAACTTAGGAAATTGACAGATGATATTTTAAAATTAGACATGAGATATAGTGATTCACCCTTGGACGACATCCTTAAACAATGCCTGATACTTGAAACTGAATTTGATCTTCTTTCAACACGTCAAGCAGAATATCTTATCCTAAAGTCCAGGCATGGCTACTACAAGTATGGGGAGAAGGCTGGGAAATTATTAGCACATCAGCTACATCAATCAATAAATACCTGAAATTATTGATGAACAAGGTCTAAAACATATTGAGCATTTGAAAAATTTCAAAAATTTGTGCTTTCATTAATACTACTAAAATTTATGATGAAATTTGTGCTTTCATCAATACTACTCTTCCCTATATACCTCAGAACCACCAGAAGACCAATCTGCTTTAGATATGTTTTTCATAACCTTGGTATCCCTAGAGAGGATCCTGAATGTGCTGCTCAGCTAGAGAATGATATCTCTTTTGAAGAGGTTAAAGAGGCCATTAGGAGTATGCCAAGTGGAAAATCTCCAGGACCTTATGGTTATCCATCCGAGTCCTTTAAAACATTTTCAGAATTATTTGCCCCTCTTCTTCACTCCTTTTTTAAAGAATAATTTTTCTCAAATTCTATTCCTCCTACTATGCTTGAAGCCATCACCTATCTAATCTTAAAAAAAGATAAGAATCCTCTTCAGTTTAACTCATACCACCCGATATCTCTTTTGTACACTGATATAAAGATACTCGCGAAGCTCCTGGCCCATCGTCTTGAGGTCTCCCTCCCTTCAATCATATCAGCAGACCAAACAGGTTTCATGAAAAACTGGCACTCAATCTTTAACATCAGGCACCTTTTAAATATTCTTTATGGTCCCAATCCACCAGACATTCCAGAGATTTTACTATCACTTGATGCTGAGAAAGGGTTCAATCATACCCTGGAAAAATTTGGTTTTGGTCCAAAGTTTGTAACCTGGGTCAAAATTCTTTATTCGTCCCAAATGGCTACAGTGCGTACCAATAATAACCTCTCTGTCTATTTTAAATTGCAAAGAGGTACAAGACAAGGTTGTCCGTTGTCACAGCTATTGTTCGCGAACCTTTAGCAATACGACGGGATATTAATATTAAAGGAATTTGTAGAGGTTATCAGGAGTGTATAGTATCACTTTATGCAGACGATTTATTATTGTTCCTGTCAGACCCTTTATCAAGTCTCCCTAGACTACTGGATATGTTAAAGATATTTGGTAAGATATCCGGCTACAAAGTAAATCTTCAAAAAAGTGAACTAATGCCAATCAATATGACTGGCAGAAATATTTAATTTCGTTCAACCCCTTTTATAATCAGCACAAAAAAGTTAGAATATCTGGGAATCTGGATTACACAATCATAAAGACCTTTACAAAGCTAGCTTCATTCCTCTGATAGCTGATCTGAAACAAGATATTAAACATTGGGATTTGCTGCCCCTTTCTTTATGTGTAAGGATTAATGTCATCAAAATGAATGTGCTACCAAAGCTCCTTTATTTGTTTCAAAATCTTCCTATATTTTTGACAAAATTCTTCTGTAACTCCATAGACAAGCTCATATCAGCCTTTATTTGGAACAAAAGAAACCCATGTATACGGAAATGCATACTGCAGAAGCCTCGATCCCAGGGTGGTTTGGTGTTCTCAAATATTTTGTTTTATTATTGGGCGGCCAACATTAGAGTGCTAACGTATTGGATGAGTGACATAAATAATTCCGGCGCTCCCAAATGGCTATTCTTGGAGAGTATATCCTGTGGGTCCACCTCCTAATCAGCTTTATTATGCTCCGAACTCCCATTAGCTAAGCCCATTTCTCATTACACTGTTAACCCCATTGTGATGCACTCTGTAAGAATTTGGAATCAGTTTAGAAGGTCCTTCGCTCTCCGTGGCCTCTCCCTTTTTGCTCCAATAGTTAAAAACCACATGTTCATCCCCTCAGTGTCGGATGGAGCCTTTGGTATTTGGTTTAAGAGTGGGATCACCTCATTACAGGACCTTTATATAGAAAATAATTTTGCATCGTTTGAGCAACTAGTAAATAAATTTCATATCCCTAGGTCCCACTTTTTTTTAGATATTTACAGCTGCAGAATTTTATAGCTTCACACTCTGATTGCTTCCCACAATATCCCTATATCTCTCTGCTAGATTCTATTTTCAAGTTGGGGAAAGATCTAAAGCAGATTATTGGTAAGATATATAGCCTTCTAAACGTATATAATTTGGCAACTCTGAATCATTTGAAAATTAAATGGGAAGAGGAGTTAAATGAACAAATCTCAGATACAATTTGGCAAAAAATGGTAGGATTCATTCATCATCCATTTGTCAACGATATGTTGTTGTGCAATTCAAAATAGTACATCGGCTTCATTGGTCAAAGGTTAGGCTGTCTAGAATTAGAGCAGAGCTAGATCCCACATGTGACAGATGTAAACAAGTTCCTGCAAATTTAATGCGTATGTTTTGGACATGTCCACGACTTCTACATTTCTGGCAGCCTATCTTTAATACTTTTTCTAAAATACTAAAGGAGTCAATCAATTCATCCCCTCTTATTGCCCTATTCAGTGTTATACCACAGGATATGCATCTAAGCAGTAAAAAGTGCAATATGCTGGCCTTTTGCACTTTGTTGGCCAGGCGACTCATCCTTTTTAGATGGAAAGACCCTCTTCCCCCTGTGTATTCTCACTGGATTGAAGAGGTTATGCAATATCTTAAACTAGAGAAGATAAGATATTCTCTTCAGGGGTCTGTTTTGAAATTTTATGATATTTGGCAGCCTTTCTTGACATTTGTAAAAAAAAAATTTAAGCAAATAATGTAATCCCATAATATGTTGTAAATCCCTGTATGTTTACTTATTTATTACTAATTTATTTAATTTACTTTAAATATTTTCCTGAAAAAAGATAAAGTGAATGGTTTAACTTAGGAGGGTTGATCTGGTGGGTGGGTGGGTGGGTTGATATGCAGGGTTGATGTTGGTTGTTCGTATTTTGTTTGTTCTTTATACACTCTGAAAACATTCAATAAACAGACCTTGATCAAAAAGGAGTGGTTTAAGGAACATGAGAGTTCAAGGTTGACTTGGCCTCCAAATCTGTGGGATGTGCTGGACAAACAAATCTGATCCATGGAGGCCCCACCTCAGGATCAGCTGCCAACATCTTGGTGCCAGATACCACAGCACACTTTCATTTACATTTACATTTAGATGAGGTTACTGGTAGTGCGGCCTCTGGCTTGTGCATGAAAGCTTCTGGGACTGTGAGAGGCAACAACAGAGATTGGTTTGAGGCACATGTCTGCAGCTTAGTCAGGAGTGGGGTTAGTGAAAATAAAAATTGGGAGGGAACGTGTATCACTTAACTAAACAAAAATATATACCATTAAAGTTGACACTTCCTAAATTAGTGTGTCTAACTGTTGCAAATTATGTTTCTCTAGCGGCCTGTAGCGGAATACCTTCAATATATCTTAGTAAGCCCTGCCCACAATTCACACCTTAAGGAAGACTGAAACTACTCTTGTTTAGTCACCTGAGAGAACTAATTAGCATAGACTAACAGACACTTCCAAACACCACAACAGAATCAACAATATACAATTCAACAATACAACAATTCAATAATACAACAATTCTAGTGGCAAGAATCTAGATCCAACTGAGCCAAGTAGATAGTACACAAAGTCAGAAACCTACCTTACCAGTAGAGAATAAATTCAAGATAGAACTTAAAGCACACTTTAGCACACCTTCAGAGGTCTTGTGGAGTCCATGCCTCGATGGGTCAGGCTGTTTTGGTGGCACAAGGGGGACATACACAATATTAGGTAGGTGGTTTTAATGTTATGGCTGATTGGTGTATGATGATGATAAAAAGTGAGTGGTAATTCGTCTAAAAAAATTCTTTCATGATTTGGAGCCAATTTGGCCCTCTGCATAGCCACACTACAGCACATCAGATCTTTCAATTTTTCATATCTATCACACATGTTCTAGTTCTTTTTTTTTTTTTTAGCAACTAGCAATTAGCATCTAAAAGAACTCAAACTTTCTGATTTATGAGATGTTAAAAATGAAAACATCATTTCACGCCTATATTTCTAATGTATATTGCCCATGTATGACAAAGTCTACCATAAATAGACGTCTCCAAAACGATCAGAGACTGACAAACTCCTACAGAAAATGTTTAAATGTTTACTTCAAGTTATTGTTGCTAAAGGTGGTTCTACATGTTAGTGAATTAAATGGTTTACTTATTTTTTTCCTCCTTGGTAATTATTTAGGCCTGGATAAATGAAAACATAGAATTTACAGAGGGCGTACTTTCTTTTTCCCCATAACAGTGCGTGTGTGTAATACACACACACATACACACACAGTCAGGTCCGGAATTATTTGGACAATGACGGAGTTTTTGTAATTTTGCCTTTATATACCACCACAATGGATTTGAAATAAAACAATCAAGATTTGATCAAAGTGTACACTTTCAGCTTTATTTTAAGAGGTTCTACAAAAATATGGCATTTACCATTTAGGAATTATAGCCATTTTAAACAAACCATTTTCAGGGGCTCAAAGATGTTTGCACAATTGACTGACAAGAAGTTATTTGACCAGGTGTGGTCCATTCCCTCGTTACTTCAAGACAAATGAAGCCGATAAAAGGTCTGGAGTTGATATCAGGTGTTGAGTTGGCATTTGGCAGCTGTTCGACTGGAGCTACCAATATGAAGTCCAAGGAGATCTCAATGCAAGTGAAGGAGGCCATCATTAGGCTGAAAAAAACAACGTAAATCTATAAGAGGGATAACAAAAAACCTTAGGTGTGGCCAAATCAACAGTTGGGTACATTCTTAAAAAGAAAGAAAGCACTGGTGAGCTCAACAACATCGAAAGGCCTGGAAGACCACGGAAGACAACTAAAGTGGATGATCGCAGAATCCTTTCCTTGGTGAAGAAAAACCCCTTCACAACATCAACAGAAGTCAAGAATACTCTGGAGAAGGTAGGCGTATCATTGTCAAAATCTACAATCAAGAGACGCCTTCATGAATGTAAATACAGAGGGTTTACAACAAGGTGCAAACCATTGGTAACATGTAGTCACCATGGGCATGTATGGCTGCCAATGGAATGGGCTCACTGGTGTTTATTGATGATGTGACTGCTGACAGAAGTAGCAATTCTGAGGTGTATAGGGCTATACTCTCTGCTCACATTCAGCCAAATGCTACAAAACTGATAGGACGCCGCTTCACAGTGCAGGTGGATAATGACTCTAAACATACTGGGAAAGCAACTCAAGACTTTTTGAAGGGAAAGAAATGGAATATTCTTCAATGACCAAGTCAGTCACCTGATCTCAACCCAATTGAGCATGCTTTTCACTCACTGATAGACAAGACTGAAGGCAGAAAGACCCACAAACAAGCAGCAACTGAAGGTGACTGCAGTGAAGGCCTGGCAAAGCATCTCCAGGGTGGAAACTCAGAATTTGAGTTTTGAGAACATGGGCTCCAGACTTCAGGCAGTCATTGACTGCAAAGGATTTTCATCCAAGTATTAAAATTATGGTTATATTTACAATTATGTCACTTTGTCTAAATACCTTTGAGCCCCTGAAAATGGAGGCACTTTGTTGAAAATGGCTGTAATTCCTAAATAGTAAATGCCATATTTTTGTGGAACAGCTTAAAATAAAGTTGAAAGTCTACACTTCGATCACATCTTGATTGTTTTATTTCAAATCCATTGTGGTGGGGTATAAAGGCAAAATCACAAAAACTCTGTCATTGTCCAAATACTTCCGGATCTGACTATGTATATATACACACCGATCAGCCATAACATTATGACCACCTGCCTAATATTGTGTTGGTTCCCCTTTTGCTGCCAAAACAGCCCTGACCCATCGAGGCATGGACTACACTAGATCCCTGTAGGTGTGCTGTGGTATCAGGCATAAAGACGTTAACAGCAGATCCTGTAAGTTGTGAGGTGGGGCCTCCATGGATCAAACTTGGTGGCCAGCGCACCCCACAGATGTTCAATTGGATTGAGATCTGGGGAATTTGGAGGCCAAGTCAACACCTTGAACTCTTTGTCATTCCTACATTCCTACAATTCCCTCGAACAATTCACAATTTTTAGTGTGCCAGGGCGCATTATCCTGCCGAAAGAGGTCACTTACATTAGGGAATACCGTTGCCATGAAGGGGTGTCCTTGCTCTGCAACAATGTTTGGGTAGGTGGTATGTGTCAAAATAGCATCCACATGAATGCCAGGACCCAAAGTTTCCCAGCAGAACACTGTCCAGAGCATCACACTGCCTCCGCCAGCTTGCGTTCTTCCCATAGTGCATACTGGTGCCATCTCTTCCCCAGGTAAACGATGCACACGCACCCGGCCTTCCACATGATGTAAAAGAAAATGTGATTTATCGGATCAGGCCACCTTTTTCCATTGCTCCATGGTCCAGTTCTGATGCTCACCTGTCCATTGTAGGCACTTTTGGCAGTGGCCAGAGGTCAGCATGGGCACTCTGACAGGTCTGTGGCTATGCACTGTGTGTTCTGACACCTTTCTATCATAGCCAGTATTAACTTTTTCAACAATCTATGCTACTGTAGCTCTTCTGTGAGATTGGACCAGATGGACTAGCCTTCGCTCCCCATGCGCATCAATGAGCCCTGGGCACCCACCAGTTCATCGGCTGTCCTTCCTTGGACCACTTTTGGTAGATACAAACCACTGCATACCGGGAACACCCCACGAGACCTGCCGTTTTGGAGATGCTCTGACCCAGTCATCTAGCCATCACAATTTGGCACTTGTCAAAGTCGCTCAGATCCTTACGCTTACCCATTTTTCCTGCTTCCAACATGTCAACTACAAAAAGTATACACACCCCTTTTAAAATGGCAGGTTTTTGTGATGTAAAAAAACATTAAACCAAAATAAATAATGTCAGAACTTGTCCACCCTCAGTGTGAAATTATAACGTATAAAAATTAAGTGAAAAACAATCAGAAATATTTTAGGAAAAAGTAGAAAAAAATTCAAAAGTTACCATAACCTGACGGCATAAGCGTGCACATCCTTTTATAATTGGGGATGTGGCTGTGATCAGAATGAACCAATCACATTCAATCTCATGTTCAAAAGTAATTATCATACAGTTGTCATCAATAAAATTATTCTGATTCTAACCCCAAAAAAGACTAGCTGTTTCTGTAGGTTTACCTTGGCATCTTGGTTTCTTGGTTTCATCTGACTGCTGAAGCCATGGTCCGCAAAGAGCTTTACAAAGCATATACAGGGTCTCACTGTCAAATGGTATCGATCAGGAAATTTGTATAAAACATTTGATATATCATGGAACACCATGAAGGCCATCTTAAACAAGTGTAGAAAATGGGGTGCCACAGTGACATTACGAAGAACAGGACATCCCTCCAAAATTTACAAAAGGACAAGACAAAAAATTAACAGGGAGGCTGCCAATAGATCTATGGCAACATTGAAGAGCTGCATATTTGTTTAGTCAAGCCTTTTGTGAATAGCTTTTTTCTTAGGTAAAGGAGCAGGTCTGGAGGGTTCACAGGCAAAGAGTGTTGTGGTGAACTGGGATGTTTGGATGCTGTAGTCCCCCCACAATCTCACGTATTCACTCAGGTTTGTTGACAGTGAAGTGGCTGACCACTTATGTCCCAGGGTGCCCTCATGTCTGTGTTACTTTCTGGTTCTCCCTTTAAGTTATGCTGTCATAGCTAGTCTTGCCAAAGTCCCTGCTTGCACTCTGCACACAACTTTCATTGTCTTTAACCACTACATGACAATAATCATACCTAATCATCTGTGTTTCTCTCCCTCTCTCTCGACCTACACGTGCTACACCTGAGATATTAGTGATCCTGAAAACACTCACTGCTGCTGAGGACATATGCCCCATATGCCCATATGGCCCATATGGCCCATATGGACAGTCTAAAGATACATGAAATTACTCTGGATGGTACCACTTAGAAACCATGAAGATGGCTTTGGATTGCAATTGATACAAACAGTTCTGCCATGATGGCTTAGGACTACAATTTGCTACGAACAGTTCTGCAGTATCTCCATCAGTGAACAGTTTGATAACTTCAACAAAATAGACTTCATATGAAAACTATAATGAATTTCCTGGTTACACAATTGCACTTTTTGACCATGTAGTTACACAATTATATAAGGGAATTATTTATAGTTGCATTATCTGTTGTCACCCAGATGAGGATGGGTTCCCTTTTGAGTCTGGATCCTCTCAAGGTTTCTTCCTCATGTTGTCTCAGGGAGTTTTTCCTTGCCACCGTCACCTCTGGCTTGCTCATTAGGGATGCAAATTTAAAATTTATATTCTGAATTTATATATTATACAATATTTGTACACTTTCACATTAAAGGTGGTAAAATATCTTACATGATTTATCTTGGTTTCATTCTTTAACTTCACAAAAACCTGCCATTTTAACAGGGGTGTGTAGCCTTTTTATATCCACTGTGTGCGTGAGATATATATATATATATATATATATATATATATATATATATATATATATATATATATATATATATATATATACATATATATATACATATATATATATACATATATACACACACACACACACACACACACAGTGGTGTGAAAAAGTGTTGGCCCCCTTCCTGATTTCCAATCTTTTTGCATGTTTGTCACACTTTAATGTTTCAGATCATCAAACAAATTTAAATATTAGTCAAAGATAACATGAGTAAACACAAAACACAGTTTTTAAATTAAGGTTTTTATTATTAAGGGAAAACAAAATCCAAAACTACATGGCCCTGTGTGAAAAAGTGTTTGCCCCCTTAACCTAATAACTGGTTGGGCCACTACTGCAATCAAGCGTTTGCGATAACTTGCAATGAGTCTGTTACAGCGCTGTGGAGGACTTTTGTGCCACTCATCTTTGCAGAACTGTTGTAATTCAGCCACATTGGAGGGTTTTCAAGCATGAACCGCCTTTTTAAGGTCATGCCACAGCATCTCAATAGGATTCAGGTCAGGACTTTGACTAGGCCACTCCAAAGTCTTCATTTTGTTTTTCTTCAGCCATTCAGAGGTGGACTTGCTGGTGTGTTTTGGATCATTGTCCTGCTGCAGAACCCAAGTTCACTTCAGCTTGAGGTCACGAACAGATGGCCGGACATTCTCCTTCAGGATTTTTTGGTAGACAGCAGAATTTATGGTTCCATTTATCACAGCAAGTCTTCCAGGTCCTGAAGCAGCAAAACAGCCCCAGTCCCTCACACTACCATCACCATATTTTACTGTTGGTATGATGTTCTTTTTCTGAAATGCGGTGTTACTTTTACGCCAGATGTAATGGGACACACACCTTCCAAAAAGTTCAACTTTTGTCTCTTCAGTCCACAGAGTATTTTCCCAAAAGTCTTGGGGATCATCAAGATGTTTTCTGGCAAAACTAAGACGAGCCTTTATGTTCTTTTTGCTCAGCAGCGATTTTCGTCTTGGAACTCTGCCATGCAGACCATTTTTGCCCAGTCTCTTTCTTATGGTGGAGTCATGAACATTGACCTTAACTGAGGCAAGTGAGGCCTGCAGCTCTTTGGATGTTGTTGTGGGGTCTTTTGTGACCTCTTGAATGAGTCGTCGCTGCGCTCTTGGGGTAATTTTGGTCGGCCGGCCACTCCTGGGAATGTTCTCCACTGTTCCATGTTTTTGCCATTTGTGGTTCGCTGGAGTCCCAAAGCTTTAGAAATGGCTTTATAACCTTTTCCAGACTGATAAATCTCAATTACTTTCTTTCTCATTTGTTTCTGAATTTCTTTGGATCTCGGCATGATGTCTAGCTTTTGAGGATCTTTTGGTCTACTTCACTTTGTCAGGCAGGTCCTATTTAAGTGATTTCTTGATTGCAAACAGGTGCGGCAGTAATCAGGCCTGAGTGTGGCTAGAGAAATTGAACTCAGGTGTGATAAACCACAGTTATGTTTTAACAGGGGGGGGCAAACACTTTTTCACACAGGGCCATGTAGTTTTGGATTTTGTTTTCCCTTAATAATAAAAACTTTCATTTAAAAACTGTGTTTTGTGTTTACTCATGTTATTTTTGACTAATATTTAAATTTGTTTGATGATCTGAAACATTAAAGTGTGACAAACATGCAAAAAGATTGGAAATCAGGAAGGGGCCAACACTTTTTCACACCACTGTGTGTGTGTGTGTGTGTGTATATATATATATATATATATATATATATATATATATATATATATATATATATATATACATACATATATACACATATATACACATATATACATATACACACATATATACAGTGCTGCTTGAAAGTTTGTGAACCCTCCAGGTTGATCAGATTTTGTGTAAAAAAAAAAAAAAAAAAAAAAAAGAGAAAAAAACCTAATCAAACGTACATCCAAAACCCAATTTGTGACACAAACAAAAAAGGATATATTGTCATTATTTATTGAACAAAAGGGGTTAATCTCACAAAAACTGGAAATTTGACTTGTGCAGAAGTATGCGAAGCCTTTTATTTAGTAGCTTGTGGCACCTCCTTTTGCAGCCATTACTTCAACCAAACGTCTTCTGTAACCACTGACGAGTCTCTCATATCTGTATTTGGGAATTTTTGCCCACTCCTCCTTGCAGAACTCAGCCAGCTGAGAGAGGTTGGAAGGACATCTGGCATGTACCGCCCGATTCAGGTCTAGCCACAACATTTCAATTGGATTGAGATCCGGACTTTGAGTAGGCCAATCAACAGTGTGAACCTTCTTTCTTTTAAGCCATTCCTTGGTGGATTTGCTTGAATGCTTAGGGTCGTTGTCTTGTTGCATCACCCATTTTCGGCCCAGCTTCAGCTCTCTGACTGATGGCAGGAGATTCTCTTCAAGAATTTGTTGATAGGTCTGAGAATTCAAGGTTCCCTGAATAATATGGAGTCGCCCTGGCCTGGAGGCAGAAAAGCAGCCCCAGATCTTCACATTTCCACCACCATGCTTCACTGTTGGGAGGAGGTTCTTTTCCTGGAATTCAGTGTTGGCTTTTCTCCAAACATGGCGGCTTTGATTATGACCAAATAAATCTATTTTGGACTCAAGTCCAAAGAATGGACTTCCAAAAGGCCTCTGGTTTGTCCAAATGCTCTCTGGCAAAGTTGAAACGGGCAGCTTTGTTCTTTTTTGAGAGGCTTCTTTCTACCTCATTTATTATTTTTCTGGTGCTTCTTGATGATAGTTTTGAAAGGGCGTCCACTTCTAGGCAGAGTTGTGGTCATGTTGAATGCCCTCCATTTGTAGATGATTTGTCTTACAGTGGATGGATGGAGTTGGAATCTCTTGGAGATGGTCTTATAGCCTTCCCCAGACTGATGGGCTGTCCCCACCTTCTTCCTGATGTCCTCGGCTATCTTCTTTCGTCGTGGCATTGTTTGACTCCTTGGCACTACAGTGGTTTGGTTGGTTTCCTCTCTCTTTTAATCAGTGTTGCCCAACCACTTTCCTAAGGATGCCTAATTTGATTTGTCTGCTTAACTGATTAATTAAGCACCCAAATGTGTTTCACCTGAATCTGTTACCCACTTGACTTTACCAATGCAGCTGGGGCTTCACTTACTTTTGCACATACAATAATTCAATCTTTCATGTAGTTTTTTGGCTACTCACAAAATTCCCTCTAAACAAACATATGCAATTGATCAACATACATCTAACATTTAATTTATAAAAAGCAGGTGATGATAAAATAAGAAAATCATGGTAAAACAACAGAAAACTCTGAACAGCTCAAGGGGTTCACAAACTTTCAAGCAGCACTGTGTGTATATACAGTCAGGTCCATAAATATTGGGACAGTGACATAGTTTTGGTAATTTTGCCTCTGTACACCACCACAGTGGATTTGAAATGAGGCAGTCAAGATGTGTCTGAAGCGTAGACTTTCAGCTTTAATTCAAGGGGTTTAACAAAAATATTGCATTAACCGTTTAGGAATTACAGCCATTTTTTACAGAGTTCCTCCATTTTCACAGGCTCAAAAGTAATGGGACAAACTAATATAATCATAAATATTAGGATTATTTTTATTACTTGGAGGTAAATCCTTTGCAGTCAATGACTACCTGAAGTCTGGACATCACCAAATGCTGGACATCACCAAATGCTGAGTTTCCTCCCTTGAGATGATTTGCCAGGTCTTTACTGCAGCCATCTTCAGTTGCTGCTTGTTTGTGGGTCATTCTGCCTTCAGATTTGTCTTCAGTAAGTGAAAAGCAGCTCAGTTGGGTTAAGGGCAGGTGACTGACTAGGCCATTTAAGAACATTTAATTTCCAAGCTCTTGGGCTGCTTTCACAGTATGTTTTGGGTTGTTATCCGTCTGTACTGTAAAGCGCTGTCCTATCAGTTTTGCAGCATTTGACTGAATCTGAGCAGAAAGTATAGCTCTGTACACTTCAGAATTCATCCTGCTACTTCTATCAACAGTCACATTATCAATAAACCCCAGTGACCCAGTTCCATTGGCAGCCAAACATGCCCATGCCATAACACTGCCTCCACATGTTTGACGGATGATGTGGTATGCTTTGGATCATGAGCCCTTCCTTTCCTTCTCCATACTTTTCTCTTCCCATCATTCTGGTACAAGTTAATCTTGCATCAGAACTGGTCAGGCTTTTTTTTAGAGGTTTTTTAGCAAAGTCTAATCTGGCGTTTGTGTTCTTGAGTGTTACCGGCGGTTTGCATCTTGAGGTAAACCGTCTGTATTTACATTCATGAAGGTGGCTCTTGATTGTAGACTTTGACAATGATAGGCCTACCTCCTCCAGAGTGTTCCTGACTTGGCTAGATGTTGTGAAGGGGTTGTTCTTCAATAAGAAAAGAATTCTGCAATCATCCACTTTAGTTGTTTTCTGTGGTCTCCCAGTCCTTTTGGTGTTGCTGAGCTCGCCAGTGCATTCCTTCTTTTTAAGAATGTACCAAATTGTTGATTTGGCCCTCCTAAAGTTTCTGCTATCTCTCTGATAGGTCTGTTTTGGTTTTTCAGCCTAACGATGGCCTCCTTCACTTGCATCAACACCTCTTTGGACGGCATATTGAGAGTTCCCATGAACAGCTACCAAATGCAAATTCAACACTTGGAATCAGCTCCAGACCTTTTATCTCCTTAATTTATCATGATATAAGGAGGAAACAGGCCACAGCTGGCCATGAAACTGCTTATCAGTCAATTGTCCCATTACTTTTGAGCCTGTGAAAATGGAGGAACTCTGTAAAAAATGGCTGTAATTCCTAAACGGTTAATGCAATATTTTTGTTAAACCCCTTGAATTAAAGCTGAAAGTCTACGCTTCAGTCACATCTTGACTGCTTCATTTCAAATCCACTGTGGTGGTGTACAGAGGCAAAATTACCAAAACTGTCACTGTCCCAATATTTATGGACCTGACTGTATATGTGTATGTATACATATATATATACACATACACACACACACACACACACACACACACACACACACACACACACATACATACACACACACAAAGTTTGGTTCACTTTTACATAAATATGTGCACACCCACAAATTTTATAAATACACCATCATGGTGTCATTTGGGATGTAGCCTCCACCTTGGTGGGGCACAAGTTAAGTGTGAGAGTCACTGCACTATGGTCAGAGGAAACAGATCACAGGAAATCAGAGAGTAGTCGATCCTCCAGTATGATTTTGTGGCAGGTGAGCAGCAGGAAGAAGCCTTTATACCTTGACACATCCTCCCCCAAGGGTCACATTGATTCAGATCTTTCATAAAGTCATGTAGCCTTTTCCTACCGTGTGCCTGTGTATTATCTATATCTGTCAATTTGTCTAATGAAGGATTGAGCATGCAGTTAAAGTCTCCGCCTATGAGTAGTTTGCCTATATGAGAAGGTGCAAATAAAAATAAACTGTCAAAAAATGCGGTCTGCACTCACTGATGAGATCTCTGTACTCATTAGTTAGCCTTGTACAATGATAAAGCTTTCTAGTTTACTTGGTGTGACCTTAGAGTGTCACTCTAATTAGAAGAGACTTACGTATTAATATAAGCACCTCATGGGCGCAGGAGGAGTACAAAGCTTCGAAAACCTATAACCATAATCATTTTACATTTAAGGAACAGCTCACCATCAAAAACACTTTGTCATATCACAAACCAAACTATTCAATCACATCTTTACTGCAATCAGATACAGTCATTTAGAACACCAGCATTTGGCCACCTGCTCTTGTTACGGAACAATCTCATTGCTTGCCTTTAGCTTGAGTCCATGTTCTCTATGAACGACCGAACCTCAGCAGGGGTGTTAAACACCTGTGGTTGACCTCTGTGAAAGGTGCAGAGCTTGGCTGGGTGCACAGCCCTGTAGTCAATCACCAGCTTGCACAGAAGCTTTTTCACTCGAACATAACATTTCCTTTATCATCTCACCTCCACCTCTCAAGTGACCAAATGGTAGCTTGGAGCTTGTCCACATTGTACTCTGTGACTCTTTTCATTGATATCTTTTCTCATGTCTTGAACAGCCACTAGGACTCTCAAATTTGGAGCTAAAAATTTCCTCATGTCCTTCATTACTTTGAGCCCCAATCCTTCATTTGCTGATTTTGCTTGAGATGCGCAAGCTTTGGCAAGGTTATCATCTTTCACCGGCATTTCTTCAGATCGGTCCTATTTCTTTTTTAATTACCTATCCATTATAATGCTGAACCTTGTTAAGAAGTGTTCAACTCAACATTACACTGTTTTAGGTGGTGAAAAACATGCCGGAGACATGGAATCTAACATCTCATTTCACTACCATCTTGCCCAAAACACATAATGCTGCACTACAGTGCCACCATGAGGTCAAGTGAGCCCATCTCACAGACGAAGTGAATAGCAGGAGAACTATATCCGTGATCAAGTTTTGTGTCTCTATTACCTACAGCTGATGAATAATAAAATAGAAATGAATAACAGAATAATATAAAAATCTCAACACTTTGTGCTCAGACCCCTAAAAATTGCAATAACTCACAGTCTTCATCCTCTCCATTCTTTTCCTCATCTTCCTCCTCTCCTTCATCTGGATTGAAAGACAAACTGGCAATTTTTCTCTTCTGTTCCTCTTTTCTCTTTTTCTCTTTCTGCTTCTCTAATTTTCTAAAACAGAACAATACATTAAAAGTCAAATTAGAATGACTTGAAAATTAAAGCAAATTCAGTAAATTGATCTGGGGTGTCTGCAAAGATTATAAATAAATAGCAGTGAATGGCTCACAGCTGTAGCTCTTTAGACTGCTCCTTCTTGGCCAGCTGCTTTTCTCGCTCCTTTACAAGGGCTTCTTGCTTTGCTTTCATGTCATTCAAAGTGACCAGCCCTGGAAAAAAAAAAAAAAAAACAATCAACAGCCTCAAAAGAATCTCAAGCAGGGAACTATTGTGGCATTTTCATGGACAGTTTCCTACTGTTCCTCCATTATTATACATTTAATGTCTTGCTTGGAAAGAATAAAAGAATGTTGTCTCATCTTACACTGATTATCTCTCTGTATCAGCTCTGTATCTCTCTCATATGTGTGTGTGTGTGTGTGTGTGTGTGTGTGTATATATACATACATATATATATATATATATATATATATATATATATATATATATATATATATATATATATATATATATATATATATATATACACACACACACATACATACACATATATATATATATATACATACACACACACACATAATATATATATTATATATATATATATATATATATATATATATATATATATATATATATATATATATATATATATGTAAAAACACAGTGCCACAGCAGAGCAGCTTTCATAAAATTTGCAGAACATTTAGCACTGTGCTTTCAAACACTATCTTACACGATTAGATGCCTGACACAAACATTAATTTTTGCAAGTGGTCCATGTACATATGACGTCTTTGCAATGTACATACAGATCTCTGAGACATCAAAAGGTATGTCTCTCAAAAAATTGCCAGACAAAGATTGCTTTCATATATACAGAGCCAGTAAGCCATTTGCAGCAACATAACCTGAAAGATTAAAATGTATATTAGGAACATAAAGAAAAATGTAGTTAGATTAAAAAATAGGTAGCTATTAGCTTCACTGGTAATACTAGTGGCCCTGACTCTATTCATATATATCTCTGTAAAATCAACATTTGTGCAACACTGACAGCTTTACATATAAGAAGTAAATCCTGCAAAAATCAAAATTTCAATTTTTATAAATTTTTTAATGTTTCATCTGATTTAAAATGTGGGGGATAACAAAGTATTTTTTATTCATTAAAAAATAAGAAGATAATACCCTTAAACTATTAATAAGTATTTAGACTCTTTCCTACAACAATTAAAATAATCTGAATTGCTGAGGGTCTAAATGCTTTTTGTAAATCTTTCTAATATTAATATAAAATAAAGAAAACACTACACAGTTATTATTTAAAATGGATGATTTAAATCTCTGAAGCTTGCTTACCCACAGTACTTGATTTAAGCTCTTGCTCAACAGCATCATAATGAGCAGAGAACTTTTTATCAATGTTGGATTTCACAATGTTGTCCTGAAAGACAAAAAAAGTTATTACTTATACACTGATATCAAGATGCGTGTATATTTAATAGGTTGTTTCATAGATTTAATCAGCTGCAGAAACATGAAACTTTTTTCTGATAGTATCGCCTCTGGGCCTGAGGGGGTGAAAGAGAAGGGGCAATGGCCTGGTATACGTAACACGTGTCGTGTACACATTATGTCATTACAGTGGAAAAATATTGCTGGTTACAAGATGGCTGTAATCGCCAGCTTTAACATTTAGTCCGTGTTTATTTTGTTTTTTGCTTAATCACTCGTTAACAAGGTAAGGAATACTGAAAAACTGAAGTCAGAATTGTATGTAAATGTAATGAGTTATTAGCTGTAACTAAGCTCGTTATAAAATTTAAATAAAATTATATAAACTACACCTGCATGTGGTCTGTGGTGAACAGCAGCAACGATACTTACTGAATTCTTGTATAGTGAAGTAAACATGCTGTTTCAGTTTCTTATTTTAAGACTCCGTTCATGTTTCTGTTTGGCAAACATGGACAAGAGGAGCTAAGAAGTGAAGATGTTTTGTTACTCTGCTCTGAAGTCAGACAGCAGGTTTAAGGTTTATATAGTATACAAAATAGACTAAAAGGAAACATCATGACTAACTCTGGATGGCCTTTCTGTTTCATCATGTGCAGCAGTAAAAGACCTTGGTGTGATTATCGACTCTAGTCTTTCATTTGAAGCTCATATAGCTAATATCACTAGGATCGCTTTCTTTCATCTCAGAAATATTGCTAAAATAAGAAATATATTGTCACTACATGATGCAGAAAAATTAGTTCATGCATTTGTTACCTCTAGGTTGGAATACTGTAATGCCTTACTGTCTGGATGTTCCAGTAGATGCATAAACAGGCTCTACTTAGTCCAGAATGCAGCAGCGAGAGTCCTTACTAGAACCAGAAGATATGACCACATCACCCCTATCTTATCCACACTGCGATGGCTCCCAATCAAATTTCGTGCTGATTATAAAATACTACTATTGACCTATAAAGCACTAAATGGTCTCGCGCCACAGTACCTGAGTGAACTTTTGGTCTTTTATGATCCGCCATGTCTACTTGGATCAAAAGGTGCAGGGGAATAGTGAACTCGAATAGTGAGGGCTACAGCTGGGGGTAGAGCTTTCTCTTACAAAGCCCCACAGCTATGGAACAGCCTTCCACTTAATGTTCTGGGCTCAGACACAGTGTTTAAGTCTAGGCTGAAAACATATTTGTTTAGTCAAGCCTTTTGTAAATAGTTTTTTCTTAGGTACAGGGGAAGGTCTGGAGGGTTCACGGGCATAGAGTGTTGTGGTGAACTGGGATGTTTGGATGCTGTCGCGTCGCGTCGCGCCTTCATGCTCCCCAGACCTGCCTTGACCCATCCTGATGTCCTACTTCTGGTTGGAGTTCTCAGCGGTTGAGTTTGCTTGCTGCTGCTGGGGGTGGCCCCGTATGGACGGCCTGAAGAACCTCTTGGATTGCTGGTGATGGTGCCACCTGGGGGCTGTGGAAATGGCTTGGGGATCACATATGGGGAGCTGTACTGTATTGGCTTGGGACTGCGATTGCTGTGGTGGCTTTGGGGCTGCAGTTGCCACGAGCACCTTCGTGCTCAGGACTCCATCAGTGGACAGACTTTAACCAACCGGACTTCTTGCGAAAACTGTGATGAATTTACTGGTTGCATATTTGCACTATTTGTCCATATAGTACACATATTTGCACTATTTGTCTGTCTGTGGGTGAAAAACAAGCCATTTTGAAGCTTAGAAAAGAAGGAAACTCGATCAGAGCCATTCCACAAGCATTGGGCATAGCCAATACAACAATTTGGAATGTCCTGAAAAAGAAAGAAACCACTGGTGTGCTAACAACCAGACATCAAACAGGTCTGCCAAAAATAAAAAAAAAAAACAACAGCAGTGGATGACAAACACTGAGAGCTGTGAAGAAAAATCCAATAACAACAGTCACTGACATCAAAAACCTCCACAGGGCAGAGGTGAAGGTATCACAATCCACCATTCGAAGAAGACTTATATAGAGGTCATACCACAAGATGAAAACCACTCATCAGCAGTAAGTCTTTTTTTTTTTTTTTTTTTTTTTTGGAAAGTGGAGTGCCCTGTAGCCTACCAGCCTGCCCACCTGCCCTTCTCCCTAGCCCACATTTCAATTCAATACAATTCAGTTTTATTTACAGTGGCTTGCAAAAGTATTCAACCCATCTGGATTTTTCTGAATAAGAAAATGATAAATACACATATTCTTCCTGTCAGTATTTTTATTGCAAACTTACGTTCTCTTACAATGAACTTTCAAAGTCAAAATTAATTATTGGTCAGCAAGTATTTCAAAGAAAATCATAAACTCAAAAATGCGGGTTGCATAAGTATTCAAACCCCCAGGTTCTGGAATCTCAAGATGAAACATTGTCTTTACAGGGACACAACTGACTTATAATTGGCCTTCACCTGAGAAATATTAAAACATTTCCAATCTTCTGAACAAAAACCACCGCACTGAACAGTTATTGAAGAGACTGTCAATCTGAAGGAAAAGAGTGAAAATGAAGACTAAGTAGCATTCTAAGGAAGTTAAAGAAGGAACTAAAGGCAATAGAATTTCATTACATTAATCAATAGTGAGGATCAGTAGTGAGGAAGTGGATGCCACATCACACTACCCAAGCATGACCTAGACAAGGCCCTCCCTCAAAACTTAAACAAGACAGAAACAGGTGAGGGAAGCCACAGTGAAGGCTCTAGGTTACTGATCAGAAGGTCGGGGGTTCAAGCCCCAGCACCACCAAGCAAGGCCCTTAAGCAAGGTACTTAACCATCAGTGCTCCAGGGGCGCTGTGTCATGGCTGACCCTGCGCTCTGACCCCAACTTCCTTACAAGCTGGGATATGCAAAGAAATTAATTTCACTATGCTATGATCCTAACATGCTCTAATGTATGTGTGACAAATAACAGCCTCTCCTTCTTCATGCTATGGGGATGCTTTTCATCCTCTGATTCTGGGCTTCTTGTGAAAATTGAAGGGAGAAAGGATGGAGCAAAATACATTACAAGAGAATCTGCTTTTAAAAAAAATAATAAAAAATTGGGTGAAACTTCATCTTTCAGCAGGACAGTGGCACAAACACAAGGCCAAAGCAATCCAGGAGTGAACAAAATCATGAATGTTCTACACAGGCCAAGTCAAAGTCCAGACCCAAATCCCACTGAGAATCTGTGGCACTCTTGGAAAATTGCAGTCAACAAAAACATCCAAGCAACCTGAAGAAAAATCAAGCTCTATCAAGTGCTAGTCTGAACGGCTTGAATACCTATGCAGGCACTATTTTACAGTTTTTAATTTGTGTTTAAAGATCTGAAGACAAATGAGTTTTGACTGAAAAATTTTCTTAAAGAGCATTAGTTTGCAGTAAAAATACTGGTTGGAACAATCTGTGTGTCATTTGTACTAAATGTGTTGAAAAAAACTACAGTACAAGCAACATATTTACAGTACGAGCAACATTACACTACGAATCATTTTTATTTGATTCGTATTTGTTTTCTTGCAAAGTTTTGTCAAAACGTTAGATAAATCTGTTTTGGGATCTAGGTTCATTGGTGTGAAAACCCTGTACAGCATAGATAGTTGGGTATCTAACTCATTGTTACTTCTAGGTTTTATGAAAAGGTGCTCAAGTCTCATTTTGCATATCCTCCTATTTTTCTTTTTGTAGACATTAACACTTGTAAATATATTGATTTTCTTCTTTGTATGTTCATGTCACAAAGAATAGGAAGTTAATAAAGAATAACATTAATAGGAATGCTCCAGGTAGTCAATTTTTATAAGGCGAACTAAATTCTCTGTATCAGGTTTTCTGTATTATTTAGAATAATACATTTACACTATGAGGAAATAAACCTCAGATTGATTTAAACAAGAAAAAAAAGAACCTTTTTCCTAGACCAGTGCATGTAAAACCTAAAGGTGCAAATAGTCAATTAATGCTTACTTTTACATATCTTCCAGGTTATTTGTACAACATGATAAACAATGGTTTAAGTCGAGGCCTAAGCAAAAATGTATAAAGTCTCTGAGAAAACTCATTTGGAAAAGGGGACTTCAGGCCCAGAATGCTTGTGTTTGGATGCACCTACTGCCAGTCATCTTATGTGTCAGACACAGATACTGTCAGACACTCTACGGACCTCTACGTAGATCCTGGGGGTGGAGCATCGTGAACATGGGAATCATTCAAATGTTGAACCCGTCTAACCGTTAGAGACTTCTTACGTTAACAGAAACATGCGTCTTATGTGGCAATATCTGGGATATTTCCCAGCCTCAGGTACTAGGGATTGACTTATACAGATTCCAAGAACAAGTATTTAGATCATGCTTTATATCTCATCTTTGGGCATGGTAAATTTCACATTCACAATACAAGGTCTTTGAAATTTAGATTTAACTCCATTTTACTGCACACTTCAAAAAATCTCTAGCAATAAGAAGGCCACAAGAGCACCACGAATTATAAAATTTGTAATAATATTATTAAATTCTTTTTTTGTTGTTTCTTCCTCCCAAATGACACAACAGAATTGTCGGGGGATCGTGAGGTGAAACTGGCTGTTCTTTCTGGGTAGGAGGCGCAAACTCTCTCGTCCCTGTCAATCACAGTAACTAGCAGTAATGAATGGGAAGTCATTTAATCTGAGAATGAAGGAGTAGAGGCATCACAGAGAAAGGAGACCTGCCTAGGTTAGCTATAAAGAGGGAAATGTTAGACCGTCTGCAGGTAGACTGTAAAAAACAAAAGTCGTCATTTGCTGAACATAAAGGTAAACCAAAATAATTAAAATAAAAAAATAAAAAATAAGAGTCCACACTGCAGAACTGTAGCAGCCAAATGGACAGATTTTCCTCCCTCCTCTTCATTATACTGTGTACACCGGTGCTCAGTGTGGTGGTGCTGGAGGTGCTGTTGCCAAACCTAATGAACTGTGGTCTCCCGGTCAAAAAGACCAGGATCCAGCCACGGAGAGAGGTGCTCAGATCCAGCAGACTCAGCTTTTCTATTTCTTGTGGTGGGATGATTATGTTGAATGCTGAACTGAAGTCTATAAACAGCATTCCTACAGAATTGTCCTTTTTGATCAGATGGATAAGAGTAAGGTGGATGCTAGCAGATATGGCCTCCTCTGTTGAACGGTTAGGATGGTAGGCATACTGGAATGGGTCAAGTGTGGTGGGAAAGCTGCTCCTTATATGTTTCATGACCAGCCGCTCGAAGCACTTCATGATGTTAGGTGCGAATACAACGGGCCACCAGCACACAGGGATGATGGCGGTCATCTTGAAGCACAAAGCACACATCTTGTGACGCAGCATAAAGTTGGCTTCACATGTCTTGGAAGCACATGTATTAGGATAGACATACTGCATTTGAGGCAAAGTTGCCTGATTGAGTTTGGTACAAGGTCATATCTTTTGCTCACTAATGTTTTTACTGTTGGACTGATTGGAGATGGACTGTCAGAATGATTGGACTGACTGGGGTGTAGGGGTCTGGTATTAGTTATGTATCAGTTATTCGTTCAGGTACACGCTGAAAGAATGATTTTTGATGTTTCAAACCTATTTTAAAATAGTATAAACAATAAAATATAATGTGGGCTTGTTTGTAACACCTATGGGCTTAAATGGTGCATTGTGTACCATTTAAGCCCATGTTAGACATATTTCACAGGATTTCTATATTTTAAATTTAAATGAATTAACAGTATATATCCCACAAAAATGAAACCAATATATGCTAAAAATATCTGAAAACAGATTTTGGTGGGTACACTTACCAAATAAACAAACAAACAAAAAAATTATGTATAAAAAGAGCTGACTGCCTTTAAATTAAATTTGTATTGAACCAGACTAGACTAATAAAATATACATATATAAATTATTTACATAAATAGAACATAAGTATAATAAATTATTGGTATCACAAATATTTGAGGGAAAATCAATATGTAAGTACATATAAAAGCAGTTAAACTGATATGTATAAACAGAAGATTATAGATTACATTTCTGTTAAAAACAAATTATAAATGTGTGTTTTTTAGATTAACTCTTCTGAAGAGACTGCATGAGGGGCTCTCTCAATCCACCAGTATGGTCTACTGCATTGCAGAGGTATAGCTGATCTTCTCATTACCTCTAAAAATTATAACATACTGTGAGAATGCAGTCAAGTAATAATTATATCTAAAGTTAATTAATAATTTAATATGTATAGAATAAAAATGACAGTGTCTGAATACAGATTATCTGAATCACATGGTGTAGGGATTGTTCCTTACATTTTACAGACTAACCTACTCTGGTCAAGTACTGCTAAGATCAAACAGTTTTATCTTATACTTGCATGTACTTCATCACCATCATTCATTTGCTATCTAGGATGGACTGGTGCAAAAAATAAAATTCAAATGGGCAGGAACATGCTACTTTAAGCAGCTTTGTACTTTAAATGTTTGATTGCTTTGTCATTTTATAATTGCCAGCGTGTGACACTGTAAGGGATGAGGGCGCTCATAACTGGTAATAGTAGTTTAGCACAGTGCTAACTCTCTACACTAACAACTCGCTATACTAACAACACCACAGTGACAGTTCTGAGTACAGCCAAATTAATATTAGAACAGTTTCAAACTACAAACATACAGAACATGGTACACCCCTGGAAACTTCAAGATATCCTTTTTGTTAACATATCTAATGAACAGAACCAGCTGCACCCAGGCACCATTATATCCCATCTTATTCAGACTTGGTGATTAGTTGAAAAACACTTTAAAATATCCTGTGAGTTTAACACACTATCACCTATATTCAACAATAGGGGAATACTAATTGGAAGGAGACCCATTACTACAATTCACTAGGGTAATACAGATGTTCACTACCCGAAGGACATCTATGACGACAAAGGTCTACACACTTTAACAAAATTGGGAATCTCTCTGATCTTCCGTGCTCCTCCTTTTTCTTTTATTTGCAGCTTAGGGCAACTCTCAGAGCATGTGGTGTACCACTGCAATACCCACTACCTGTTCATTCTATCTGTAAACTATTCACTGCACAGAACAAAAATAAGGGCACAGTATCAGTTTTTACTAAAAGCCTCTTATCTGGACCACATATGGTGGCAAGACTGTCCCAACTTAGACCCTGATTTAGATTGGGATTTAAATTTGTGTGTTCTGGCATTCAAGATGCATCTCGCAACCCTGATCACCTGCTGATTCATTATAATTATTTGCACAGAACATTCTTAACTCCCCTTAAATTCCAGCGCATGAATATTATAATGTCAACACTATAAATAGTGAACCTGTGTGCAGTTTATGACCACTGAAGGTCTCTGGAACTTTTATCAATATGTTCTGGGAGTGGCCACAAGTTACTGAGTTCTGGGGATGGTGCATGCAACCATATTGGCCTGATCCTAAATGATTTTCCACGTTTAACATTTCTAATCTCAAAAAAAAAAAAAAAAAAAAAAAGAAGAATTCTTGCCAGGCTCACCGCTGCCAAGAAAATGACTGCAGTCAGCTGGAAACAACCTCACTCTCAGATGTAATCTGCATGGAACTCTCAACAGCCCAAATGAATGGTGCTAATGTGGTTAACATTAATCACTGTTGTAAAGCAAACGATGTCCTGTTGCATTACCTAATGTGCAAGTTTAAAAAGTTTGGGTACCCCAGTTTAAAACATTGACAAAAGAATATAACATACTGGAAAACGTAAAGATCTGTCTGCTGTTTTGCATGAAAACGTAAAAGTTGCCGTATTAGAGAAACATTTGATAAGTGGTAATGTAGAAAGTAATCTTGTTATTCCCAATTTAATCTATTGAGCCACGTTTCTGGGAAAAAAAACGCTAAAATGGCATACAAATTAAATTCATAAACACACAACAATGTTCTATATTAAAGTACAATGAACTGCCATTTTACTGGGTAAACTTACTGATTGTAGCTCATTTATTGCTCTGTCCAATTTTTCAGCCATTTCTACCCCACTAAATAAAGTTTTCTGTCAAGTTTTACAATAGAATATTGCTTTAAAATGTTTTTAAAAAATAGAGTTGAACAGCTGCAGCTGTTTTGAGCTAACAGAGGATCAAAACTCGATAAATTAGAACCATATATTTAAAGCGTCTCACTTGCCTCTGCTATTTTTTGTTTTAACTGCTCCAGTTGCTCCCTCTCTCTTTCGCGTTTTTTCATCAACTGCATGGCTCTTCCCGCCTCGCTGGCCGCTCCTTTGTACTGCGCCATTGTCACTTTACACTGACTGATATGTTTTTTTTAACTGTAAATTGTGAACTGTCAAATTCCGTAAAAAAATAAATGTACACTTTCGATAAACAACCTCGGTGAAGCCGAAGAAACTATTCCTGCTTCTTCTTCTTCTTCTTCTTCTTGAATTTAATGGGTGCTGGCCAACACTGGTAAATTTCTGCCATCTGCTGGTACGGAGTCCGGGCTGAAGCCAGGACTTCTGGGTAATTGGCAGTTCAAGAGCGAAGCGCTGAAACTTTATTGTTTTTGTAGGGATTATTATTATTATTATTATTATTATTATTATTATTAGTGGTTCAAACGCGAAGTACTGATACCCTATTGTTTTTGTAGGGACTTTAACGAGTTCAAGCTTAGTGTTTTTATTAGGGGCCAGGCACCGCAGCGTGTAGGTACCTACTGTAAACGTTAGTGTTCTTCTTCTTCTTCTTCTTCCGCTATTGAGTCTATGGCAGCCAATAGAACCATGCATAGGAAAGTTATGAAATTTGGCACACAGATAGGAGACAG
Source organism: Pangasianodon hypophthalmus (assembly GCF_027358585.1). Classification (NCBI taxonomy): domain Eukaryota; kingdom Metazoa; phylum Chordata; class Actinopteri; order Siluriformes; family Pangasiidae; genus Pangasianodon; species Pangasianodon hypophthalmus. The sequence goes on from NC_069725.1 coordinate 16,818,222, forward strand.
TCTGAAATGTTACCATAGCAAATTTGAAGTTGCTATCTCAAACCCTCTAGCGCCACCAACAGCTCAAAGTTGCACTCATGTTTAAGCTAATAACTTTTGAACCGTAAGGGTTAGAAACAAAATTCTTTTTCCTTGGCTTTCGTGTTGACAGACCAAACTGAACTGTCAGTCCAACTGACTTAAAAATTGGCATGCAGTGTCTATGTCCATGGCCATAATCCATGAGAACAATTGTGTATCTTAAAAACAATTTGTGCCTTAAATGTCCTCAAAGGAAGTATGCATGTAGTCATGATTGTGAAGCATCCTGATCTTGTGGTGTCCTCACAGTACTATACATTCCTACAACATAAGAAACAAAATATTTTTAAGGTAAGTATAACAACATTAATAAAAATAAACATACTCATGTCAAGTCTCTATATAGTAATATGATTTTTTCCAGTTTTTCTTTTTTTTCGGGACCAGAAAGTCAGTTGTTTTAAACCAGAATGTGATGGATGAGGTGTGGTGTCCTCATAGTGCTAACTAAAAAGTCCTACAACATATGAAAACAAAAAAGTTTTTATTGTAATGTTTTAACTTTGAGATTTTAAGAAGATTAATGAATAATGTGCAAATGAAAATGTATGCCAAACAGCATTTATAAATAATAAACATACTCACATGAAGTCTCTAATAAGATTTTTTTGCTCAGCAGTGAAGTCAACTCTTCTTTTTTTTTTGTCCTGTGTTGTTGTACACCAGATGGTAAAGAATGAAATGTTACTGAAATGTATTTTTTAACAGGGGATCAGAAGGTCAATTGTTTTTAACCAGAAGGTGAAAGATGAGATGTTATTGGTTTTGAACAGATGCTCAGAAGCTTAGCTGTCCAGAAACTTGAGATTGTTTGTGGCTTGAGAAAGGTTCCTCCTGGTAAACACGAAACTAACATTACAGGTTTTTTTTTTTTTTTAACATTTTTAAACAATATCGTTTGTTCCCTACTCAGTGAAAAATGAAACAGTTTTTTTTGAAACAGGTATATTTATTTATTTTGACATTTTATTCTAAAAGCCTTTAAAAAAATTTAACATATAAAAAATTACCATGTGCTAAGTAGAAAACTGCAAGATGTGGTTCAACTTACTGTGCAGTGGCAACTCCTATGGGTGTGGTTTTGCATAATAGCCAAAACTTGTTACTTCAAGATGAATACAACTGGGGTGAGCAAAGTAAATGCAAGTAAAGAAAACAAAAAGAAAGAAAAATTACCAATAAGCAGAGGAGACCTGTGTTGGCTGGCCCAACCCCTGCAGCACCACCTGCTCAAAATCCATTCCTGCAGCTATAGATTATGGGGTTGACTGACACAGTTTTAAAAACTGTTCTTAAAGTTGGAGGCAGTTTGTATGATAGAAGCAATTAACAGAAAACATATTTAAAAATACATTAGTAAAGAAACATCTTTCAAAACACATTTGTTTCATTTTGAACACATTTAAAGTAATTAATATTGTTAGTTTATGATATACGATTAATTTAAATGATATTTTTAATATTTTTATCATTTGGTTCAGTAATAACCATAATAAATAGTTAACATGTTTTTAACCACCTCTAACCCAAAAATGAACCCTGTGCCAGCCAACCCAGTCTCCCATACACCCCCAACCTCCCTCAGGGAGCCCCCTCGTATCTTGTGTCCTCCCTATCCCCCTTAATTCAATGGCAGGCGGAATCTTTGTATCCATTATTACAAATACTTCCTCATGAAAACTATAGTATGTTTGAAAAACTTCAAGAGTAATACCTTCTATATCTATAAACATGATATATTAATGTAACCTTTTTCAGTAGTTGGATCATGTACATGTTGACTGTATCCATGTTGTTTCATTAATTTCACAATCGTAGATGAAGTTCTGTACAAAGGTGCAGCAGTCAAACTGACATGTGGAACTACAATGTATAAACATTCTCATTTCCAGAGCTCAGGAATAAAGATATTACACTCAATTTTCTCAGAACAATACGTTCCAACTCCACCTCCTTTCTGGTGTTTTAACTGAGTAAAAATGCAGTCCTGTTGTCCTAACAGTTAGCTCTTGAGTTGTGCTTGAATACAAATCCTGGTATTTGTGGTTCTCGTTTTTTTGTCATCAACATTTAGCCATGTTTCTGTTAAACAAATACAATCAGCATTCATTAGAACTGTATGTGTCAGCAGATCCTGAAAGTGAGCTTTCAGACTTTACATTATGCAGTGCTATTATCAGTGTACCAGGAGTTTTAATGAGACTGTACTTTTCCAAAGTGAACTTTGGCATATCTTTCATAGCCAACTCAACTGTCATTATAAAATATGACTGAGTCTTTAAGGTCCTCAATTATTAATCCACTAATAGATGTTACATGGCTCAATGCAAGATATGCTTGCCATGCTGTAAAGATTTTCTTAATTGATACAACAGCTTTATCTATGGTAAGTCCTTGTACTTTGTGAACAGTGCATGCTCATGCCAATCTGAATAGAAACTGATGTCTTATACTACAGTCATTTGTGACTTCGGCCTCTTGTACTTCAATTATGGTTGGATTTTTGGAAAATCTCTAACGTGTTCTTGATCTCTGAATTTTACCAACATTTGGATTATCAATCTCCACTTGAAAAAGCTGATGGGAGATTATCATCATTTTTTTTACTTTCACAAATGTGGACAACTGTACCAAAAGCTCCACTGACACGACTGTCAGCAACATCAATATTTTTCTTTAACATGATCCTTGCTCCAATACCCTTGCTACAATAAATTTCTAAAGTACCCATTTTAGTATGTAAAGAATTTAGTTTGTCATAATCAAGAGGGTACTATGGCAATCTGACATTTGCACCAATTGAAAATGTATTATGAATAGTTGCAGCACCAATGTTATAGGCAGCCACTCCTGCTGAATCTTTTAAAAGGGACTTTGGCAGAGATTGAGTTTTGTAAAGCTGGTTTTACACTGTAAGATTTCAGCTGTCTTTTATATAATTAATACTTGCAAAACTGTATAAGATGGTACCAATAATCTCTTGGCTGAATTCTGCTTTGGCCTGCGACATAATGTGTCTCCATGTCAGATTATATGATAAGGCTCTCTCATTAAAACCTGAGATTACAGAAAATATTATGTTCTGCATATGTTGTCAGTCAGCCCATTAGTATGTTTTGTTTACGTTTTGCCAATGCCACTACCATATTTGCAGCTGTCCAGTAAGACTGGCGTCACCCTGTTGGTGGCTTTAATACCAGCATTGTAGCAGCAACTAAAACTTAAGAAAGATCACCTCAAAAAACACCAAATCCACTGGGGATGATACAGCAAGAAATGGTGCCCGACCAAGCGTCCTAAACAAAGCCCAGCCGGACAAAGACAATCATAGCTCCACTGGTATGCTTGCAGCTCTCCTTAAAGAAATTCAGGAAGGCCACATTCTCTCGCAAAAGATTGACTCAAAAACAGTGAACTTACAAACTTACAAAACAAATTTACTAAAATTCATTCATCATTAATCATAAATAAAACAATCAGTCTATGTTAATAAATAATCAGCACACAATATGTTTTTGTTGAGCCATTGTTTAATTGTTTTATAAAATAACAAGGCATCAATCTTGGGACATTCAAAACAGTAATTATCATTTAATACAAAAAAAGATGAAAACATTTTCATAGATAAAAATTTGCAACAATATTGTATCATTAAAAAATAAATTGTAACTGTAAAAATGGATGAACTTCTCCACTTGAAAAAAACAGGTTAACTTCTTCCACCACCATCATCTGCAAATTTAACAAAGAAATGAAAAAGGCAGCGTAAGTTAACAAGGACATTAGACAAAACAATTAGAATTAGATGAACAATTAAATAAATAAACTTCTACTATATAGGCCTTTTATTTTCATGATGTTTGCACACAACGGTGTCAGTGGTCTGAACAGCAAAATAAATCTACATCTTCTTAAAAATATAAATTGAAAAGCAAACATGCATTGGATATTAAGACTTGTTTTGTGTATTTTGTCATAAATGTTCTCAATGAAAAATAAAATACATTTCATTCTCTGCAGTTTGGTTCTCAGATTTATTCATTTTTAAAGATGTTTATATATTTAAACTGAAAAACAATACAAATACACCGATTATAGCTTACATAAGTGCATTATGTAAGTGCACTTATTACATAAGTGCAGCATCACAATATTAAGTGATTCTGATATTGACTTGAGCTGATGTTTTAGTTTAAAAATATATACAAAACAGGGTGAGATGTTTGGTTTGGTCAGAAACCACAGAATGTCTCTTTCATCCTTTCTCTTGGAAAGGAACTTTACTGTTAACACAAACATTATAGTTACATTATAGTTAACACAAAAATGCTAATTTTAAAAATTAGCTTCACTGATTAACATTAGTGCTATGCTGCGTTCAATTCAAGTCAGAACTCCGTGTGGAAGTCTCCATGCACTTCCCAGCTGTGACTTATTCCCAGCTGCATTTGTTTTATTTATGACAATTAATGACTGTGGCTGTGTGGCATGACCAAACATCATAGGTTTTATGTGTCAGCCGCTATATTTTACTTCCCTGAACTGTGCAACTATTAACTAATGTGTGAAACCTAACTAATTAGCCAGCTATCTAGCTACCATCCAACAATGCTTAGCCTAGGAAACTAGCTAATAAACTAACTAGTGTGTTGTTGTAGCTAACTAGCTTCCTAACGTTAGACAAAGAAGTTAAGTGACAGCAACACTAATGTCCTTTGAGACGTTAGTTAATGTGTTGAATAGGTATTGTCTAAGCAGTCGTTACGACATGCGGTAGAAAGAAAAGGTTATGCAGATTAAATTTCAAATGAACCTATTCAGCCAATGGAGTGCTCTGACGTAGTTCAGTGATTAGTGACAGGACAGGGGCACTTCAGGGGCCAGTCAGATTTCCCTGGATTCGCCAGTGCTTGAAGGAAATGTCAATTCTCTAAATGCATCATTTATGCATTTTAACCACAAATCGTATACACTGTAATGTGTTCCTTTAAAATGCTGCAATATCCAACTCTTTTTGTCTATAGTTAAAACCTAAAAATGACTATTAGAGAACGTTCTGTATAGGTTATCTTATTCTCCTAATGTTTGTTTTGGTTACAAAAAATGAACCAACAGAGAACGCTCCTAGAACATTACTTGGCTCCCAAAAAAATAACCAAACGGGAACCATATGCTAACATTAGGGGAACGTTCTCTGTTTGCTGGGTATCAAGAGCTCACACACCATTATGAGTGCTTTCTAGGAAGAGTGATGGAAGCCTAACAGCGTATTGGTGACACCGAAGACGGAATCTGTAGGATAGATCTGGTGAAACAGATACAAGAAAATAACGGACTTTTGAAAAACAGCATACGTATAGTAGGTCTGAAGGAAGGCAGCGACTCTGTTAAGTTCTTCGCCGAATGGTTACCCAGCATCTTAGGCACACAACACTTTCCTGAACTGTTGGATATTGAGCGGGCCCACCGAACCTCGAACCCGATGCCGAATCCTTATAAACCTCCTAGACCAACCTCACTTCCAATGCTCCGTTATCAAGAACGAAAAAAATCCTATGGCTTGCTAAACAGAAGGGGAAAAATACAGTGGATATAAAAAGTCTACACACCCCTGTTAAAATGGCAGGTTTTTGTGTTGTAAAAAAATGAAACCAAGCTAAATAATGCCAGAACCTTTTCTACCTTTATTGTGAAATTGCAAAGTGTACAAATAAACTGAAAAACAATCAGAAAAATTTTAGGGAAAAAAAGAAAAATAGAAAGTTTACTATAACCTGGTTGATAAGTGTGCACATCCCTAAACTAATAATTTGCTGAAGCACCTTTTGATTTTATTACACCACTCAGTCTTTTTGGATAAGAGTCCATCAGCATGGCACATCTTAACTTGGCAATATTTTCTCACTCTTTCTTACATTCTAGATCTGTCAAATCGTGAGGGCATCTCCTGTGCACAGCCCACTTCAGGTCACCCCACAGATTTTTAGTTGGATTTAGATCTGGAATCTGGCTAGGCCATTGAAAAACATTGGTCTTCTTTCGATTAAGCCATTCCCCTTTGTTGATTTGGATGTCTGCTTTGGGTCACTGTCATGCTGAAAGGTGAAATTCCTTTTCATCTTCATCTCACCAGCAGACATCTGAATGTTTTGCACTAAAATCGACTGGTATTTGTAGCTATTCATGATTCTCTGCACCTTGATAAAAGCTCCAGTTCTGGCTGAAGAAAAGCAGCCTTAAAGCACAATGCTGCCACCACCATGCTTCACCGTGAGTATGATGTTCTTTTGGTGATGTGCTTTTTTGTGCCAAACGTACCTTCAGGAATTATGGAATTATTATACCTTTTGGAATTGGTCTCATCAGACCATAATACATTTTGCCACTTAGTTTAAGTAATAAGGAATTCTTTGGCTACTTGCAATTATGAGACTTCCTAAGAGTCAAGACTCAGCTGAAGTTACCAAGTTTAACACAGCTGGAGCAACTCTGTTATTCGAGTCAACTACTATAAAAGACAATCTCTAGAATATACAATTCTCTTATGACAAATAAACCACTACCTGAGTTAGACAAATCCAGAAATAGATGGGAACAGGATCTAGGCATTAGCATAGATGGCGAAGTATGGAGTGAACTATGTAAGGACGGTGTCATGTCTTCTTTGAATTCCAGATTTAGATTAATTCAATTTAATTTTCTTCATCAGCTTTATTTCACACCATCTAGATTGCATAATTTCAACAAAAAAAACTTTCACCCATTTGCTTCAGATGGTGGTATAGATGAAGGAACCTTTTTACAATCCACTTTGTCCTGCCCTGTGGTTTATGTTTTCTGGCAAAAAGTATGCCGCATTATATCTGATATAATTGATTGATAAAATTGCCTTCCCAGTGGATCCTGAGATTTGTTTATTGGGAAATTGCAATAAATGCAATAAAACTTATAGAAACTTTGTTACTGACTGCCAAGAAGTGGAAATCTGACAGTGCCATCCCAATACGTTTGTAGCTATCAGAAGTCAACAACTGTATACCTCTAGAAAAGCTAACATACTGGTTAAGAAACAAAAGCAAAACATTCTATAGAATTTGGCAACCCTTCCTTGTTATAGAAAATACACCAAAGACCAGATGGATTTTTCCTTGACTAAGTTTTCACAATTCACTGAAATTGTACTGTGTTAGTACCGTTTTCTACCATACCATTTTACTGCCACCCTGTATCAGCCTAACATATTTTTTCCTGAAGTTTTGTCCTGTAATGTATTGTCTTATGTTGTATATGTTAGAGACCAAATCAAAAATAAAATCTTAAAAAAGAAAAAGATTGTGCTAGTTTTAAATACTGTGAAAATAAATGAGAATATAATGTGTCAGTGAAAACATGTACACACAGTGAGTTCAGAAATAATAATAATTCAGACCCTTCAGTTTTTGCACAATTTATTGTATTAAAGATTTAATTTAAAACTGATTAAACTTTTTTGGCCATGAACATACACACAATACTCCATAATGAAAAATCAAAAACATGTTTTTTGAAAATTTTGCACATTTTTCAAAATCAAAAACTGAAATCTCATTTAGCCATGTATTCAGACCCTTGGCTAAGGCACTACAAAATGAGCTCATGTCCATCCTGTTTGCTTTTTTACATCTTGATATGTCTCTAGAACTTGACTGCAGTCCACTGCAGACGTGACCTGATTTCAAAAGGCACACACCTGTGTGTACAAGGTCCCACAATTCACTGTGCACGTCAGACCAAAAACCAAGTCACTGAAGTCCAAGGAACTCTCCATAGACCTACATACTCTCCATAGACATACATTTCCCTCTGAATATGAGATGATGGATCAGAATTTCAGCTTTCATTTCCTGTTAGACAACTTAGAACATCACACCTACACCTGTTTTTTTAGGTGAGCAAAATTATATAGTTTTAAAGTAAATAACACTACTGTGGTTGCACATTGCAATATCTGCAACAAGCCTGCAACGCACTGAGATCACCAAACTGTTGCATTCTTCTTTTGTGATGCTTTTCCAGGCTTGTACCACAGCTTCTTTGAGCTCTTGCTTGCTTTTGCGGTTTCTCCCTTCTGTCCTCTTCAAGAGCTGAACTTGGTCTGGTGATCGACTTGGCCAGTCTAAAACCTTCCACATTTTTTCCACCGATGAAGTCCTTTGTTGTGTTTTGGCTGTGTGCTTTGGGTTATTGTGTTGCTGCATGCTAAAGATTTCATTAGATTGGATAAATTTCTCTGTAAATCCATCATGAGTTACATAATCAATAAAGATTAGTGAGCCTCTTCTAAAAGCAACCATACAAGCCTAAGCCATGACAACACCTCCATTATGCTTGACCTATCATGGAACACGAGCAGATCCTTTCATTCTCCACACTTTGGGCTTTCCATCACTTTGGTAGAGGTTAATCTTGGCTCCAGGTTATTTTTTTTGCTCTGCATTACTTTGTGACTTCAAATCTGGCCTCCCGATTCTTGCATCATGTGGAATTGCCCCTATATTTCTGCTCTTGAAGTCTTCTTTGAATGGTGTATTGTGATACCTTCACCCCTACCCTGTGGAGATTGTTGGTGATGTCAATGACTGTTGTTTTTGGGTTTTCTTCACAGCTCTCACAATGTTTCTGTGATCAACTGCTGCTGTTTTCCTTAGCTGACTGATCCTCAGCCTGTTCAATGTCTGGTTAATATACACCATGGGTTTCTTTGTTGTATTGGCTATGCCCAATGGTCTATGCTCTAACAGATTTTTCCCTCTTTTCTTTCAGCTTCAGAATGACTTGCTTTACTTCCACAGACAGCTCTCTGGTCTTCATGTTGGTTTATCCTTTTTTTGAATATTATATTTATTGAGGTATTTTTAGATTTTCAGACACACAAAAAACAGACACAAAACAAGACAAAACACAGCTACACAGGTATAAAATGAAAGGAAGAAAAAAAAAACATCTTCAGATTCAATTTAGCAGTTAGCCACAACACCGGGTAGAGGCAAGGGAGGTCAACACAGACTTATATAATACTAATAACAATAAAATAAAAATAATAATAAATAATCACCTAGGTATTTTAGCTTTAAAGCAAGGGTGATAGGGAAAGTTACACTAAAAATAGAGAACAGATAGATTTGCAAGAGTCAACATTGTCACTAGCTTTGACAAGTAATTGAGAAAAAAAAAAAAAAATAAAATAAATAAATAATAGAGATTCAGATATTCAAATGTGGTATTTAAAAAAAAAAAAAAACACACACACACACACGGGTGTATTACCATTGACACAGAAGTTAAACAAAACTACAAAGTTTCGAGCGGTGTCATGGTTATTGGAAATTTTTAGCAGGTGATTGAAAAGAGGCCTCCAAGAAGCTTCAAATAGATCTATATTTCCAGACATACTATATCTAAGCCTTTCTACATGAAGGGTGGAAGAAAGTTCAGACAACCAGATCTTGAATAGTGGCCTTGACTTTTTCTTCCAAATGCAAAGACTGCCAAGGACAGCAGTTGCAGGATCTAAAGGAAGCTCACATGCATAAGCTTCTGAAAGAAATTGAAAAACTTCAGACCAGAATTCACCAGGTTTAGGGCATGCCCAGAAAAGATGACCAAGAGAACCCTCCGCAGATTCACACTTATTGCAGAGAGAGGAAATAGTAGGATAGAAAGCGTTAAGTTTAACCCTTGAGTAATGCAATCTACGCAACACCTTGTACTGAATAAGTTGGTGCCTGGCGCTAACAGAACAGGTGTATATATTTTTAAGACATTTTGCCCAGTCTTCCTCAGAAACATGAATATCCAGTTCCTTTTCCCAATCGTTTTTCAGATGATTAGTAGAGATGTCTAACTGACTAGTGAAAAAATCTACAAATTTTGTGACTAACTTTGGGGTATTGGGATCGCAAGTAAGTAGTTTATGTAAGTCATTATCAGCTGACAGCGTTTCAAAGTTTGGCATAGTAGAACGAACATAATTTCTAATTTGTAGGTATCTAAAGAAGTGTGAAGCAGGAAGGCCATATTTCCCTTTTAGCTGAGAAAATGTTGCAAAATTGTTGTCTATGTATAAATCTCTCAAGGTGAGGATTCCTTTTCTAGCCCAACCTATGAACACTGGGTCTAGTAGTGAGGGCTTAAAGGCAAGGTTACGACAGACAGGAGCAAAAAAGGAGGTATTTGGCAGTTTGAATGTCTTACTGATCTGACGCCATAGGGAGCTATTAATCATAAAGTGGGATCTTACTGCAGCTTTAGGTGTTTCTGGGGCAGTAAATAGCAATGAGGAGAGAGATGAGTTTGAGGCACCCCGTTCACTCATAAGCCATGAAGGGAGGTCAGCTGAATGACTATCAGGGCATGGGTCCTGCCAAAAAGTTAAGGCTCTACAACTGGCAGCCCCAGATGAAGTACAGCAGTACAATAGAATCTAAAGTTTTGAAGAACTTTTTGGGCAAATAAATTGGTAAATTCTGAAAAAGATACAAAAATCTGGGTAATACAGTATCACCATCTTAATGGCATTCACACGCCCCATCATTGAAAGTGGTAGGGTCCTCCAGTTTTTTATATTGCTTTTCAGATTTTTTAATATAGGTAAAAAGTTAAGTTTATATATATTCTTATGGTCTCTAGGTATATTAACTCCAAGGTATTTCAAACTAATTGTGGCTATTTTAAAAGGAAGACTGCGCATAAGATTTGAGTCAATATTGTTAGTCACCGCCAAAAATTCACTTTTTTGCCAGTTTACTGAATAACCTGATAGTTTACCGAATGTTTCCAATAAATTTAGCAAGGGTGGTATAGACTGTTCTGGGTTGTGAAGATATAGAATAATGTTGTGTGCATACAGAGAAATATGATGATTGATTTGGCCTAAATTTGGGGGCAATATTAAAGGGTTCTTTTTAATGGCAAGTGCGAGCGGTTCAACTGCAATTGCAAAAAGCAAGGGCGAGAGAGGACAGCCCTGCCAGGTGCCTCTATGTAATAAAAATTGAGATGATCTATTGAAATTGGTTAAGACCAAAGCTCTAGGTTGGGCGTATAACATTTTCAGCCAAGAGGCAAATATATCCCCCACTTCAAATTCTCTAATCACAGCTAGAACATAGCCCCATTCAATTTGGTCAAACGCCTTTTCTGCATCCAAAGCAAGAACTGCTATACTAGTTTGGGACTCAAACCTGGTATATAAGATATTCATTAGTCGCCTAACATTAAAGAAAGAGAAACAGCCAGGAATGAAACCAGACTGGTCATGATGAACAATTTTCCCAATACAATTATTTAGTCTGTTAGCAAGGATCTTAGTGAAGATTTTAAGATCGGAGTTCAAAAGAGATATGGGTCGATATGACTATGGATTTGTTTCTTCTTTACCGTTTTTTAGAATTAGAGAGATATTTGTTGGTTTATCCTTTTTAACAACAGATGCAGTCTTCAAAGGCAAAACCCAGGAGTCAAACATTACAACTATTAATTGTTTAAACAGTCAATCTAACAGGGCACACTTGAGCAACAAGAAACACCTGTCAGTCACATGTTCCAATATTTCTGATTACTTGAAAAATGTGTGGGTTCAAACAAAAGGTGTCATGTTCCAAGTTGTTTAGATGTAAATATTAGAAAATTAAAGCTAAAATTCTGAAAATCACCTCATTAATCTTTTGACCTCAAACTCAAATGTCTTTAGTGTATAGCAAAAACAAAAGAACTGGCCTTGCTATTCCAATCCTTTTGGAGTAACGGCAGATCTGGACGAGGGTATAAAACCATTTAAAAAGCTTTAAATTTACCCATAAGCACAGTGGGGTCCATCATTGTGAAATAGTAGTAGTTTAGAACCACCAGGACTCTTCCTAGAGCTGGCCATTCAAACTCAGTAACCAGTCTAGAAGGACATTGGTCCAGAAAGTGACCCAGAACCCAATGGCCGTGCAGAGCTGGGAGAACCTCAGAAATACTCAAATTCTCCATTCCTCAGGCAGGTCCCTGGTGGTTTAGTGGCTAAGGATACTGCGTTCTCACTTCTGTGGCCCTGGTTCAATTTTCTGGCAGGGAGCCAACCCAGCTTCTGGAAGTGTACTCTCAGTGCTGGGCCCAAGCCTGGATAAAATGGGTTACCTCAGGAAGGGCACCCAGCATAAAACCTGTGCCAAATCAAACATGCGGACCAATTATCCGCTGTACAGGAGCAGCCGAAAGAACAACTCCATCACTCAGGCCTTAATTTAGAGTGGCTAAACAGAAGCCATTCCTGAGTAAAATGCATATGGCAGGCACTTTAATGACCCTGAAAGCATGAGGTGCTTGAGGAAATCCAGACTTGAACCCCATTAAACATCTGTGGAGATACCTGAAGATGGCAGTTCAGACACTCCCAATCCAACCTGACTGAACTTTGAGAGGGAGGCTCTGTCAGGAAGAATTGGAGAAACTACCCAAATCCAGATATGCAAAGCTTGTAGAGACTTACCCAAGAAGACTCAAAGCTGTAACTGCTCCCAATAGAACTTAATAAAGGATCTGAATACGTATTTAAAGGAGAGATTTGTGTATAGATTGATGGCAAAAAGTACATTTAATACTTTTTTAAATTAAATTTATTAGACAATAAAATGTGCAAAAACTGAAGGGGTCTGAATACTTTGCAAACAACTGTATATATACACATTTTTGTTGGTAAGCAGAAAATAATACTCTGAAAACATTTTGTTAAAAACATTTATTGCCCCCCTCAAAACCACCCCAATTTTTTTTGTTTAACCAAGCATCTTTTTCCATTCAACCAAAATGTCCCCATTCTACATCCTTAGTTCATTAGTTACTTTGAGTAATTCATGTCCTCTCCAATGCAGACCTGATAGGATACAGTGATCATGACCAAAAAAAAAAACTACAGGAAAAAAGCATTGAATACTTGTTTATAAAACCTCTGGATTTGTGAAAACCTATAAAGACAGGGAAAGAGACTGAAAATAAGTCTTCATGTAAGTGTGTGGAGTGTTTACAGACCTGTCAGTTGACAGAGCAGTAGGATCTAAACCACTGATCACCTTCAAGCAAACATGAAACAAATCAGTACCAGCCTGTGCCATCCCAGAGAACAAACTCAACCCTATGCACAGGGTATATAGGTTACAGCTTTTAATGTATGTATTTACATATATTTAAATATATGTATTTACAAAACAAATAAAATCACAAATTATGTACTCACAGTTAATTATTTTTGTATAGAATTTAGAAATCCAAAGAACTCTACACCTAAGAAGACATGTGGTTTGTAGACTTAAAAATGAAAGAGTCCAAACTAACAAGCATTTCTTTTTATATTAAAAACTAATAATTTTGGGCCCAGCAAAGTGAAAGCACTGGCTGCTCTGACTGCTGTTTCAGCATGCTCTTGGACAATAACACTAATGTTAATGAAAACTACAAGCCAATGAAATCAATCTATTATGAAAAAATTTAAAGCTTTAAATCTGTACCATCATACTCAGCTTTTGACAGATCTGCCCAGCGTTCAGTGCAGAAGTGGTGAACCCTTGAATTTATCTTAAATTTAGAAAAGGCCATTTGGCAGTTTGGGAGTTATTACCAGGAGAAATGATTGATATATAACCTGGAGAAAGGATGCCTGGTCATACCATTTAGGTTGAGGTTTTGAAGGGCAATGTATGTGTTTTCATCCATTACTATACAGGTAAGGCATGAGAAATTATTTTAAAAGGGCAAATACTTAGGATTTGTTACAATGGCTGTGGGGGAAAACCTGTCTCTTTATTGGGAAAACTGTCTGTTTATTCCAATAAATGTTGTACGGACACACAAATCAAGTAACTCACTAAAATAGTAATTAATTAATTACTGTTCATCAGCACCTTTCCTTATTTTATGTATCTTTACATATATTTGCCCCGGCAGGTTATCAATCAGAATTGGTATAGGATATGTAAAAGAGGAAAATCAGTCACAAGTACTTAACTAAATTTGGAGAATGTCTCAAGTTTTAACAATAACAGTATTGAATAATAATGGCCCTTTTTAATTTAAGTGGAATTTCTCTTTAAACTCTTTAGTCCAAAGACTATTTCACAACTAAACATTCTGCACCCCATCTTCTTAACTATATTGGCCTGTTGTCTCTAGGCTGACTTAGCCCTTACAAGGGCCATAAGGCCATCCGTGCTCATGGACTTGGGACGCTCCAGAGGGAAGCCCAGTGCTCTGCTCCAAATCAGTTGAGCCAGCACCCCCAGGGCCCGAGACACTCCAAACAGCACTGTGTAGTAGTTCATCTCAGTCATGCTGTAATACTACACAAATGTACACAAACGTATTAGCAAAAAAAGTAGCACAGATAAAATGTATAGTACATTATATCTTGATAAACACAATCAATTAAAAATAGCAAGAAATAGTTTGCAATTAAGTTTGATATAACTGACTAAAGCAAAAAAAAGATTAAAGTAAAAAATAATACACCTCAGTATAAAAAATTTAATTTCTTGTAACTTACATACAATATCTGCAAACATGAGTGGATTGTTCTATAGAAGCAGTGCAAAACATGACTTAAAATACTTGTTTAAATCATGATTAAGTTTAACTTGAACTTTAAATATGAGTTACATTTAAGCACCACAGAATTTAGGTTTAATTTCTTCGTCAAGTCTTTGAAAACATTTTAATCATCTATTTAAAATTATGCTGTCCACAAATTCTGTTAATATCATACTGAATCACAAAATCTCTCCTCACTAAAGCAAAATCTTGCCATACCCTAAACATATGAGCGGGTTAAGTCACTTAAGTGTTAAATCTTTTTCTCCATTAAAAAAAAATCTGAATACAATTTTGAATCATTTTCTGCCTACCATGATTTTAAAGAGTGGTTATTTGAGTTACCATATCCTTCCTGTCAGTTCAAACTGGTCAGGCCATTCTCCTCTGACCTCTTTCAACAAGGCATTTCTGCCTGCAGAACTGCCACTGACTGAATGTTTGTTTTATGCACCACTCTGTGTAAACTCTAGAGACTGTTGCATGTGAAATTCCCAGGAGATCACCAGTGTCTAAAATACTCAAACCAGCCCATCTTGCATGAACAACCATGTCGCACTCAAACTCACTGAGGTCAATTTTCCCCCCAATCAGATGTTTGATGTGAGCATTAACTGAAGTTCTTGACCTGTATCGGCATCATTGTATGCATTGTGCTGTTGTCACATGATTGTTCCTATTCCTATTAAAGTGGCCAGTAAGTGTATATCTGCCTATATAAAATAGTTACATCAACTCATTACGTTAATGTTAAAGCAATGCCCATCATGCTATTCTTAACTTGTATACTACCTACCACCTTTCAAATTACTGACTGAAGGGAAGAAAAAAAAAAACATCAAATTTCAATCTAAACATCCCATACCAGACAATAATGAGATTAATATCATGTGTCGGTAATGCCTCACCTGCAGTAGTACTCCACTGTGGGCATCAACATTGGGCCAAGGGTTCTTGGCCTTGCCCTGTTCCAGCAGCACGTTGGGCACAATCTTGTAGAGCTGAGCCACCAACTTGAACATGGGGTCATTAGGAAGGTGTTTCAGGGCAAACTCTCGCTGGCATGTGTAGCGTGGGTCTGTCTTTCTCAGGACAGCATGTCCATAGCCAGGCACCACCTGGGATACGTACAAGAGAGGTTAGGCATAATAATGGGCTTCAGATTTCATTATTGAAGTCTTCAACCTCATTCATGAAAATTGTATCTTAGTGAAGACAACGAAAACATCTTTGGAAACATTCATAGTACCCCCTCTAAGTTACACAGTTTATATCACAATCTACTGCAGATATAGCATCTTAGATTAGCATCTAAAATAACACCATCACTTTCAGTCAACTGAGGACCATCTGATATCAACTGGCCAAGCGTACACAACACTGCATCTTCCATGACCTGTAATTAAAACATTCTTAGAAGGAAATATATACTTAACTCTAGAAATTTCATAAAAATGTGCAAAAATAATAGTCTTTCAAAAGATTGTTGACCTGCATAAGTAAGGTAATGAATATGAAGGAAAAAATTATAAAAGCCTTTGAAAATACCTTAAGTACTGACATGACCATAATAAATAAGCTACAAAGTCTGAACTTTTGCCTGGAAGAGGACATGTTTCCACCAGGCACAATAGAAGGATGGTGAGGGAGGTTAAAAACAAAGCCAAATATCATTTTTAGAATTCAGCAATTTTTTTAATGGTACAACCAGAGGAATAATTGATTCAACTACTTCAATAAAAAGTGGTTTGGAAGGATTGCACAAAAGACCTGCCTGAGAGAAACCCAGAAAATGCAGCACCTGGATTTAAGCAACTACAGTTGGAAATATAGCCACAAGCAGTGATCTGCTAGGTTGAGGCATCCTTCACAAATAGAGCTTTCATTGGCCAGCTCTTGCCAAGTTACCTTTATTTAAAATAATATAAAAATAAAAAAGAGAGAGTGAGAGAGAGTGAGAGAGAGTGAGAGCGAGACAGAGAGAACATTAATGGTGGTAGCTCAGTGCTAACCATGTGAAATGCCTGGCGAAAGCTGATGCCAACCATGTTTTTGAAGTAACCCAGTCATCATGATAAATCCATTGCAACACGAGCACACAGATGCAGTATACAAATTTTTAGCCCCATCAGACTTACAGTTCCTGAGAAATGCGCAATTGAACTTAAGCCCGCCCCCAATGACGACCACACCCCAAACATAGCAGACAGACTCAGAATCTTGTCGTTAATAAGCCTTTCGCGTTTCATACAAATCCATTTATTACTGTCATGAGTTGTAGCTGTTTGAGTAAATTAAGAATTGATTGGCATGTGGCGGCCATACTGTTTAGAAATCTCAACATGTTTTTGATATTTATTGAGGCTCAGATTCTGATGAGTAATTTGGGCAAAGATTTGTTTGCAAAAGTAGGTTTTGTAAATTGTAAATTGTGAGTAGGCAAGGCTAAATGCTCCACAAGGCATATTTTTGTGTTTTCAGCCAAAGAATCAGGAGGGAATAAAAAGAAGCTGCAATGTACAGCTTCATTTACCAGTGGGTCCCACAAGAAAATGCTAGTCTCTGGATAATACCTCAGTGTTAACCCTGTCAAATGCCTGCTGAAAGCTGATTGGCTCATGACGGCAATGCTTTTTAAGTAAACAGGTCTTCATCAAAACTCCATGTACAGATTAGTCAGATGAGACCCAAAATAGCGCCTCACATTAAGTGGAAAAAGGAGGTGCCGCCCAGTGAAGCACCACCCAGTGTTTGGATATGGTGATAGATTTAAAAAAAAAACAAAAAAAAAAAATCTCACACACAAACACACAAGCAAATCAAAATTCAAACAAACAAACAAAAAAACCCCGCCAAAGTGTAAACTAGTGACAAAATGTGCTCTTGAAGTTCTCACCCTGCCAGATTTTAGTGTATTCCAGATGTAATCTCTCATTTTTTCATCTGACACTTCACCACCAAGCTCCTTCTGGAGGGCTGTCAGCCACACAAGCACCTCCTGCAGGAAAAGACAAAAAGATAAAATGTTAATTCAAACATATATTTACAATTGCATGTGTGTGTGCACATAATTTAAGGCATAATTCAAATCCAGTTGTAATGCCAGCCAAAATTAATTTTTATTTTCTAAACTGGTCTAATTCTTCCATATTGAAAAACATCTTGAAAAAGCAACCCCCTCCCCCTTTTTTTTCTGCAATTTCACTCTCACACATTCATTTCACTCGGGCTAAAACTCAGCCAAAATAAAACACAAACACAATCCTGTTCACATTTTCACTGTCAATGAGATACATCTGTCAAACACTATGGTAAGAAATGACAAAATTGGTTTAACCTTGTAAAGGTGTATTTTGCATTGCCTGCGGTCAAATGTCCCCTCTGCTAAGCTATGCATAAAACTAAACAATATACATGTAAACGTGTTTGGTGTGGGACCTGACACATTATGGATGTATTATTAAACATTAAAACAATGGGTGATCATGGGCCTTCCCTACTGTCACCCTGTTGTCTGGAGATCGCGATGCCACAGCTATCCGTGGCTGTGAGTTATAGAGAGCAAAATTGGCCATGCTATCAGGGTGGCATATTATCTCTCCCCTGTCAATCACAAATACCCTAGCCAATCATGGGTGTCTGTGAGCTCACGCAAGTGGAAGCAGCATGAGCAGCAGTTTGGAAAGATGTGTTTGGCTGGCTTCACGTGTCTCAGAGGAAGCAAGTCACTTTCTCAGATTGGTAGCTGTCATATGATAGGAGAGACCTGACTGATGGGTGGGAATTAGCCAAGATTAAATTAGGGAGAAGGTCTGGGGGAGAGAAGGGGGAAAAACAACAAAAAAAAGAAAAAACAATGGATGATCAAAGAACCATTCTGACCACTTACAGAGTAATAGAGTTCTATTCAGGCTTGTACCTGGTTAGCGAGTCCATGCAGAGGTCCAGCCAGGCCGTTCATGGCTGCACTGAAGGCAAGATAAGGGTCAGATAGGGCACTGCCCACCAGGTGACTGGTGTGGGCACTGACATTACCACCTTCATGGTCACTGAATCAGAAGAGAAATATACATATGTAGTTTCCATTATTATACAGTTATCCAAAAATTTCTGTTCATTCTTTCAACATAAAAAAAAGAAAAGTATAATTAGGAGGTAACCGCACTCAGGTCCTCTTATTACCAAAAAAAAAAAAAATGTTCTTAATCGGTTTTAAGGCTAAACGTCCACTGCATGCGGTGCAAATATCTCCCTCCACTATATTCGCTAGTGCCTTGCCATCTGAGGGGCATGTCTGTTTACAATGCACGTGAATGAGCCTGACAATCATGAAATCATGGATTTCAAATAAATGATCTTATTTACATAGGAGTATTTTTATGAAGTAGACTTGTGATAAGATTCCTTTTGTCTATTTACAGCAGCTTCTAATGACACACATTCCCACTCTATTTATAAAAAAAAAAAAAAAAAACAAACAAAAAAAAAACAGTACTTATCTATAAAACTACCTCACATACAGACACACACACACACACAAACGGTTGCACTACGGACAAACAAAAACTCTTGCCTCTTTTGCACACTGCGTCCTCAAAAAGCTGCTAAGATTCCTCTTTTCAAGCTGCTAAACACTTTCTACATATTTTTACATATAACATCTATATTTTGTCTAATAGAGTCTATTCTATTTTATTTTTCTCTTTTATTCATCATATTCCTTTTATCATATTCGGCTTTTATTATATTCTGTTTTATTATATTCTGTTTTATGTATCACAGTTGCACTGGGGGACTAGGCACTAAGGAAAAACATTTCACTACATTAATACATCACATGTATGTAATGTATGTGACAAAAAAAGAACCTTGAACCTAAATATAGAGACGAAATGCTTAGATTGAGCTGCAACATGTATTGGAGAAAGAAGGTAGTTGTGGCAATTATTAATTAAAAAAACATTAGGTGGTAAAAGTACAGTCTGCACGGCTATGCGCACTATGAACATAAGTATAGACCCTGTATTCTTGTGATTAGTGCAAATGTATAGTGATGCACAGAAATGATAATTCCTGGCTGGAACCAGAATTGAGAGTCAAACATTACATTAAACAGACTGCACAATAAAGTTGACAATTCATTAATTAGTTATTTAGATGCAATAACAATTAACTAATTATTTAAATAGCTAATTAACTAACATCAGATAATCTGTCCCAGCATGAGAATACAACCCCTGGCAAAAATTATGGAATCACCACACTTAGAGGATGTTTAGCCAGCTTTTTTACTTTATAGCGAACAAACAAATCACAGATATGACACAAAAAAGGTTTTGTTCAATAGCTTAACATTCTGGCTTTGTGGAACATACATAAAAAAAATTACTGATTTTTTTTTATTAATGGCATGTCTTTTTCCAAATCAAGTAGAGGACAAAAGTATGGAATCACTCAATGTTGAAGAAAAAATTATGGAATCATCAACAAAAAAAAAAACACAATTAATACTTTGTTGCTCCTCCTCTGGCTTTTATTCTTTGAGGCATAGACCTCACTAATGAAAAACAATATTCCCCATCAATCTGGATCCAACTTTCTCAAATAGCAGTTGACAGATCAGCTTTGCAGGGTGGAGCCTTAACATGGACCAGTTTTTTTTTTACTTTCCACCATAAATTTTCAATTGGATTGCGATCCGGACTGTTTGCTGGCCATGTCATTAAGTTGATATGCCTTTCCTGAAAAAAAGCTTTAAAACTGTTTGCTCTGTGGCAAGATGCATGGTCATCCTAAAAAATTATTTAATCATCACCAAACCTATTTTCTATGGATGGAATGAGAAAATGTCCAAAATTTCACTGTACAACTGTGCATTGACTGTTGAGGTAATGACTGCCATCTCCCCTGGTCCTTTACCTGACATGCAACCCAATATCATAAATGAGTTGGGAAATTTGATTGATTCAGGCAGTCATCTTTATGTTTTTTTAAAACGGCACCAGACAAAAGTTCCAGCATCATCTCCTTGGCCAATGCAGATTCATGATTCATCACTGAATTTCACTTTCATCCAATCATCCACTCTCCATGATTGCTTCTCCTTAGTCCACTGTAACCTTGTTTTCTTCTGTTTCGGTGTTAGTGCTGGTTTTCTTTTGGCTTTTCTATATGTAAATCTCATTTCATTCAGCCGGTTTCTTACAGTTCTGTCACAAACATTGACTCCTGTTTCCGCCCATTTGTTTTTCATTTGTTTTGTTGTGCATTTTCTATTTTCAAGGCATAGTGCTTTGAGTTTTCTATCCTGATGCTTTGACATCTTCCTTAGTCTGCCTGTATATCTACCTTTCATAACCTTCCCATTAAGTTTATACTTGCAACAAATTTTAGACACAGCTGACTGGGAGCAACCAACTTCTCTGGCCACACTCCATGTTGAAATTCCTTGTTGAAGGAGTTTTATAATCCTTTCCATTGTTTCACCTGACAACTCATTGGAGCCATGTTTCCTTTCAATTAGCCAAGTCCAACAGCCCATTAAAGTGCGTAAGCACTCCCTTTTAACTGCTGACTTATTAGCATTTTTAGACTTGTCCCAGTATTTGTTTTAGAAATGGAAATTAAAAATTGATTCCATAATTTTTTCCTCAACATTGAGTGATTCCATAATTTTTTCCTCTACTTGATTTGGAAAAAGACATGCCATTAATAAAAGAAAATGTCCCTGAATTTTTTTTATGTATATTTCACAAACCAGAATGTTAAGCTATTGAACAAAACCTTTTTTGTGTCATATCTGTGATTTGTTTGTTTGCTATAAAGTAAAAAAGCTGGGTGAACATCCTCTAAGTGTGGTGATTCCATAATTTTTGCCAGGGGTTGTATTATCCGATGCTTATATCAACCAAATGAGAGACCCAAACTAATGCAAAGTGGTGGTGTTCTGTACATGTTTAGACTGGTCCTGCAATATATATGCCCTTATTTATTAATTTCTCACCAGACAAATTCAATCTAAAGGCAAAATAAACAGCCACTTGCTGTCTCACTAACTGCAACACTATAATGCTAAATTATTTTGCTTGCAGTCCAGCCAAACTCAGTAACTGAGCTAGAAGGGCCTTGCTCAGGGAGGTGACCAAGAACCCAATGGCCAAGCAGAGATGGGAGAACCTGAAGAACAACCATTTTAGAAATACTCCATAAAGGACACTGGGCATTAGGAAAAAGATTTTCTGGTATGACAAGGCAAACATTTAACCCCTTGGGGTGAACGCCAAGCAGTACATTGTCAAAAACCAGGAACTGCTCATCAAAGCTAATATGCTAATACCATCCCAAGGATGCAGCATGATGGAAACAGCATTACGCTATGGGGTGATTCTTAGCGGCAGGGACAGGGAGAATGGTCAGAATTGAGGGAAAGATGAATGCAAAGTGCAGACAACCTGGGGCACAGACTGGGGCAAGGTTCACATTCCAGCATGACAACAACCCAAAGCATATAGCCAAGACAGTGCAAGAGTGGCTTCGTCAGATCTCTCAAATGTGCTTGAGTGGAGCAAGCCAAAGCCCACACCCCATAGAACATTTGTGAAGACAACTCAAGATGGCTGTTCACAGATGCTCCTCATCCAATCTGATTGAACTTTAGAGGTTCTGCCAGGATCAGTGTGAAAAACTGTCCCACTCCAGGTGAGTAAAGCTTGTAGAGACTCACCCAAGAACACTTGAAGCTGTAACTGCTGCCTGTTGTGGTGGGGGCATGGGCAAGCATGGGTTTGTGAATGGAGGGCAGAGTCTGGAGAAGGTGCGGTATGGATGAGCATGTACCTGCGGGTAGTTCATTACTAAGTGCAGGGCTCCAAATGGCACCTGAAATGGTTGCCAATGCGCATTACATTTTCTTATTTTGCAACTAGTTTTTATCCTGACAGTCACCAGACAAAAATAAAATTCAACGCGGCTTACGGGATTGCAGTGGAATTAATACCATTCACAAAGTTGAACTTGCAAATTCTGCTGATGAATAAGAATGGCTTCATTGTGCCCCCATCCATAATCTAGGTACCCTTCAAAATGAATTGGGATGGACCCTTGTCAGGCCATTAAAATTGACCGCAGGAGGGCATTACTTTGTTAGTTTTAGTGGATTATGCAATGTAATACCCGGAAGCTTCGCCTCTTTGCAACATCTCAGCACGCAATGTTGCAGAAGCACTCTTCAAATAACCTCCCGAGTCAGAATACTGAAAGACATTCTGATTGACCAGGCATCAGAGAGAGAGAGAGAGAGAGAGAGAGAGAGAAATTTATTAGTTAGAGAGTGAAATTCACAGATTACTGCAGAAATCCAAAATGTAGAGTGAACAAGCAAGAGTATTAAGAATAATAAAAATAAACAAATGTTCAGTATATCCAATTTTATATTTTATAATTTTGTAAAGTGAGTATAGCCTTATATACACAAGTCTTCTGAGAAATGTGAAACTTTTCAGTGCAGTACTGTAGTATTAACAGTATATAGTATAAAGTGAATTAAGCCTTATATACACAAGGACTCTGAGTGATGTGAAAGTGTCAATGCAATACTGGACTATTAACCCAAGGAAGATGAATGATTAGTGTAATGTATGGTTCAAATGGTAGAAAACGTCAGGTATGGAACCATGGATGTGCAGCAGACTAGAGAGATTTCCAAGATGGCGGCGCACATGGACACAGCGGCTCTTTGCTCTTCTGTTTGGTGTTTTGTTTATGTGGTTTTTTCGTATTTGTTCTTTAATTTGTTGGTCGAGACTTGCAATGCAAATCTTGTCCGCGGTCGTGAGGACTTAATCGACTACGGATTTCAGTACAAGCTAACAGTTACACGTGATTTTCAGCGGACTCATAACATACCGGAGGATATAGCAAGATCCGTGGATTGTTGTCGGACCCAGCAGGTGACACAGGCAGCGGAGGGAGAGGAAACAAAAACGAGGATGCCGGGCAGGCCTACTTATTTGGCTACGTAAACAATCGTTTAAAGCCACCGCTTCTGAGCATCTTTCTCACCAACGCCAGATCTATAACGCACAAAATGGATGAGTTGGAGCTACAAATCACAGCAAATCATCTTGTTCGGGATTGCTGCGTGATGGTAATAACCAAAACCTAGCTTCACGCACTAATTCTCGATGCTGCGATTCAGCTAGCACGACGCACAATCCACCAGCAGGACAGAAACAAAGACTCGGGTAAGAGCAGAGGAGGGGGACTTTATATCTTTATGCACAATGATTGGTGTAACAACAGTAAAATCATAGACAGGTACTGCTCCCCTGACTTAGAAATGCTGACGGTTATTTGTAGACCATTTTATTTACCAAGAGAGCCACCAGCAGTAATAGTGACTGCTGTGTACATTCCACCAGATGCTAACGCTAGCGCAGCTCTCACTCAGTTACACACTACCGTAAATAAACACCAACAAACTCATCCAGAGGGAGTGTACATCATAGCGGGTGATTTTAATCAAATGGTCCTGAAAACAGTACTGCGTAAATTCACCCAATATGTTAAGTATGCTACTAGAGGGAAAAATACACTAGACCATGTGTATTCCAACATAAAGAATGCCTACAGGGCCACACCCCTCCCCCACCTAGGACAGTCAGATCACTGTTCACGGCTCCTTCTCCCAGCATACACCCCGCTGAGGAGGAAAACAAAGCTGGTCACAAAGATCATAAAAACTTGGCCTGAGAGAGCTCTATCTCAACTGCAGGACTGCTTTGAATGTACAGCCTGGGAGGTTTTTCAACAGCAGGATCTAAAGCAATACACAGAGACTGTACTGTTTTATATTAAAAACTACACGGACAATGTCACCGTCAACAAAAAGATTCGGATGTTTCCCAACCAGAAACCCTGGATGACAAGTGACACGCAGTCACTGCTCAAAGAACGCAACTCCGCCTTCAGGTCAGGTGACAAGGCTCTGTATAGTGCTTCTAGAGCCAGCCTGAGGAGAGGCATCAAACACGCCAAAGACACTTACAAAAGAAAAATTGAGGACCATCTCACAGACAAAAACCCAAGAAGAGTGTGGCAGAGAATTCAGAGCATCACCAATTACAAGAACAATAAACACAGCACCTTCTACGCTGATGCCTCACTGGCTGAGGAACCTAACCATTTCTTTGCCCGCTTTGAGGCCAATGGGCCCAACGCAAATTCAGTGCCACCACCAAACTCTAGCTCCTGCCATCTCACCCTACAGGAATGGGAGGTGAGACGAGTGGTCAAAACCATAAACACAAGAAAGGGCGCTGGTCCTGATGGAGTATTTGGCAAGGTACTCAAAGCCTGTGCCAACCAGCTCTTCACAAAGATCTTCAAACTCTCACTGACATCAGCCATCACCCACCCCACTTAAAATCTGCTACCATCATCCCTGTCCCTAAAAAAGACAGCCACCAACAGCCTGAACGACTACAGACCAGTTGCACTCACACCAGTACTTTGAGAGACTGGTTTCACAGCACATCAAATCCAGCCTTCCTTCCACCTGTAACCCACACCAATACAGAACAAATAGGTCTACAGAAGATACCATCACCATAGCCCTTCATACTGCACTAAACCACCTTGAATTCCAGGGAACCTATGTAAGAATGCTCTTCATAGACTACAGCTCAGTGTTCAATACGATTATCCCAGACATTCTAATCAGCAAATTAACTGATCTGGGCCCCTCTCGTTCCATCTGCACCTGGATAAAAGACTTCCTCACGAAACGCTCACAAACTGTTGGCTTGGACCCCACCTCTCCTCCACCATCACGCTCAGCACCAGTTCTCCACAAGGCTGCATATTGAGCCCACTACTCTACTCTTTGTACGCATATGACTGTACTCCCACTCATTCTACCAACACCATCATTAAATTTGCTGATAGACTTCTCTCAGGAGATGATGAAGTAGAGATGAAGTACAGAAACTGGATGTGTGGTGCTCTGATAACAACCTGACTCTAAACACCTCTAAAACTGGACTTCAGGAGGTGCAGTGTTGACCCAGCCCCACTCTACATCAATGGGGACTTTGTGGAAAGGGTCCACACCTTTAAATTCCTGGGAGTCCATATATCTGATGACCTCTCTTGGTCTGCTAACAGCTTAGCAAACATCAAAAAGGCACAGCAACAGCTGCACTTCCTCAGAGTGCTCAGGAAAAACAACCTGGAGTGCAAGCTGCTGGTGGCCTTTTACTGCTCCACCATTGAGAGCGTGCTAGTATACAGCATTTCAGTGTGGTACTCCAGCAGTGCAGCAGACAAGAGGGCCCTCCAAAGGATAATCAACACAGCCCAACAAATCACTGGCTGCTCACTACCCTCCCTGGAAGACATTACCTGCTCCTGCTATCTCACTAGGGCCAAAAACATCATCAAGCACACATCACACCCAGGCCACCACCTGTTTGATCTCCTGCCCTCAGGCAGGCAGCACAGATCCTTAAGAAAAAGGACGACTCGCTTTCAGGACAGTTTTTTCCCCAAATGCTATCAGGACTATAAACTCACAAATGCACTAAATGTAAATTGTCAATGTACAATACTACCTCTGATCACTGTGTCCAACTACAGTGACTTATTTCATCAATCTCTACTTTTGTCTATACTTGCTGTTTATATCATATGTAGAACATCAATGTGCAATAATGGTCACTTTATTTATCACGACTCTAAACTCTCAATGCACTAAATGTAGAATGTAAATGTGCAATTACTATCTCTGGTCACTTATTCCATTTCAATCCGTACTTCTGTGTGTCTCTACTAAACTGTTTACACCAATGTAGACGGTAATGTGCAATACTATCACTGGTCACTTTTCAGAATGTTCTTAATGTTCAATGTGCAACATTATGACTTAGTCACTTGCTGTATATACTTTATGCTGTATACTTGCTATACATACATACATATATGCTATACAGTATACTCACTTTATAGTCTATTTATTGTCTAATGTTATATATTTGTTTTTATAACACTAATCAGAAGCAGTGTTCCTAATTTTGTTGTATACAGAGATATACAATGACAATAAAGGCTTTCATTTCATTTAGCTGGGATCAACAGAGAGACCACAGTTGTTCAGTTGTACAGTGCAATAATACAATGAGTAACATCAGCCGAACTGAATAACTCTTTTATTGAAGGTGCTCTGCTGTTTGACCAAGAGGGTGTGGAGGGGATCCGATACATTTTCAAGGTTCTTTATTTGTCACATACTTTACATATATGTGATGTATTAATGTAGTGAAATGTTTTTCCTTAGTGCCTAGTCCCACAGTGCAACTGTGACACACAAAACAGAATATAATAAAACAGAATATAATAAAAGCCAAATATAATAAATAAAATAAAAACAAAATAGAATAGACTCTATTAGACAAAATATAGATGTTATATGTAAAAATATGTAGAAAGTGTTTAGCAGCTTGAAAAGAGGAATCTCAGCAGCTTTTTGAGGACGTAGTGTGCAAAAGAGGCAAGAGTTTTTGTTTGTCCGTAGTGCAACCGATTGTGTACGTGTGTCTGTGTGTGAGGTAGTTAATATGCAGACTTCAAGTGTCCTCATTCAGTAGCTGGATTGCCTGAGGAGAGAAACTCCTCCTGAGTCTCTCTGTGTTCGTTCTCAGGGTCCGGTAGCGTTTCCCTGATGGGAGCACTGAGAAGAGACTGTTTCCATGGTGGTGAGAGTCTTTTACGATCCTCCTGGCCCTGGTCCTGCATCGTGATGCAGGGGACAGAAGTCCTGATGGTCTCCTGGACACTTTGGACAGTACATTCCGGTCATTGGCCGTGGTGCCTCCGAACCAGGTGGTGATGTTTCCGATGAGAAAACTCTCCACAGCCCCAGTGTAGAAAGCCTTCAGCACCCTGTGAGAGACCCTGAACCTGGCCAGATGTCAGAGATGGTAGAGACGCTGGTGCACTCCTGTCAACAAGCTAGCTGTGTGTGTGTGTAGTCCATGACAGGTCTTCTGTGAGATGGACCCCAAGGTATTTGAAGCTGCTCACCGTCTCGGCCATGGCCCCATTGATCAGCAGCGGGCTGTAGTTCCTCATCTGCTTCTTCCCATAGTCAACCATCTCCTTAGTCGTGGTGAAGAGATTGTTAGTTGTTGGTAATGAGGCCTACAACCACTGTGTCGTCGGCGAACTGTGCTGTGTGTGGCCGTGCAGTCACCGGTGTAGAGGGAGTACAGCATGGGGCTGAAGACGCAGCCCTGAGGAGCTCCAGTGCTGAGGGTGAGCGTGGAGGAGGTGTTGTTTGACCACCTGAGGGCATCAGGTCAGGAAGTCCAGGATCCAGATCCAGTGGCAGATGGAGGAGTTCAGTCCCAGGTCCTGGAGCTTTTTGCAGAGGTGTGAGGGGACTACGGTGTTAAAGGCGAAGCTGTAATCCACAAACAGCATTCGCACATAGTTCCCTTTCTTCTGGTCCAGGTGAATAATAGTTTTCCAGGATGGATAATAGTTTGCTTAGTGTCCTCCTTTCCACAACTACCACAAAAGGGTGTCTAGGGGGCATACCAGGACAGAGCCAGCCCTTTTTGTCAATTTGTCAAGCTTCCTTGCTTCTCCGGCTTTAACGTTACCTTGTCAGCATTTTGCTGCAAGCAAGACAGCCCCATCTAACTGGCAGAGGAGGAGGTGTCACAGTTACACAGTCACAATGATAGTCTAGGTGTCATGGAATAACCTAGTCATAAATTCAAAGTGTTTGAAGTTCTTTATACTAACATATGCAGCCACAAAAAAATAAGTCTACTCAATCAATTCTGCTAATTATTATTTACAGACCCCATGCAGGGCCATATTCTGAATGCCTTTGTGAATTTGCAAATTTCAATTCAAGGTCTTAGTCATAATATAAGCACCTTGCCACGCTACTGTGTCAAACGTACGTTGACGTAAGCTACTGCACAGAGTTTTATCAATAATCTCCCACAGTTATCAACTAATGATTGGATTACCGTCTGACCCCAGAGAACTTGATCAGGCAACTGAATACTTAGAGTCAAAGTTCTGCTAAACTCTAGATAATGCAGCTCCACTTAAAAGAAAAATAATTAGAGAGAAAAAAACCAGCACCTTGGTATAATGATCACACATGCACCTTACAACAGACCACTCAAAAATTAGACCATAAATGGAGGCAAACTAAATTGGTAGTATTTCAAACAGCTTGGAAGGAGAGGCTCCAGAGCTATAGAAAGTCTCTTAGTGCTGCTAGATCAACATATCTCTCCATCCTAATAGAAAATAACAGAAATTATCCTAGATTCTTATTTTATACTGTAACAAAATTAAATAGGAATAAGACTACCACAGAAACATGCACACCATATGTATCAGCAATGACTTCATGATTTTTTTTTTTCCAATGGCAAAATTGAAAATATCAGGCAAAAAATTCAGACTATAAATTTAAAACCAGAAAAATTCATAACTAACTCTGTAAATAATAATATAACCATATAAGATCAGAATGTTAGATTAGAATGTTTTACTTCCCTTCCAGAGACTGAACTAATTTCACTAATTTCCTCATCAAAATCATCGACTTGTATACTAGATCCCTTACAGAAGCCTCACTGGCTGAGGAAGCAAACAAACCTCTTCTAATAAATAATCAATTCCCTTCCCTTAGCACTGGCTATGTACCTAAATCTTTTAAACTAGCAGTCATCAACCCCTTGATTAAAAAACCTGACCTCGACCCCTGTCAGTTATCCAACTATAAGGCTAATATCAAACCAGCAGTTATGCTCATACCTACATACGAGTAACATTCATGAAATGTATCAGGTAGGATTTAGGCCTCATCATAGCACAGAGACGGTGCTGGATAAAGTGGTAAATGACTGGTAAACTACTACTGGCCTCCGATCACGGTTGTGTCTCCGTGCTTGTGTTGCTTGACCTTAGTGCAGCTTTTGATACCATTGATCATACTATTCTCCTCGATAGACTAGAAAATGCTGTTGGCGTTAAGGGAATGGCCCTCTCCTGGCTCAGGTCTTATTTGACAGATCTATATCAGTCTGTAGATGTAAATGGTGACTTCTGGTCTTTTATGATCTGCCACACCTACTTCGATCAAAAGGAGCAAGCTATTTGTTGGTACCTCAAATAGTGAAGACTACAACAGGGGGCAGAGCTTTCCCTTACAAGGCCCCACAGTTATGTAACAGACTTCCATTTAGTCTTTAGGACTCTGACACAGTCTCAGTGTTTAAGTCTAGGCTGAAAAGATATTAGTTTAGTCAAGCATTTGCAAATATATTTTTTTTTCCTTAGGTAAAGGAGCAGATCTAGAGGGTTCACGGGCATACAGAGTTGTGGTAAACTGGGATGTTTAGGACTGCAATTGCCATGAACAGTTTTGCACAGCAGTCTCCAGCAGTGAACAGTTGATAACCAACAAAATAGACTTCATGTGAAAACTATAATGAATGTCTTGGTTACACAATTGCACTTTTTGACCATGCAATACACAGTTAGAGAAGAGATTTATTTACAATTTCACTATCTGTTGTCACCGAGATGAGGATAGGTTCCCTTTTGAGTCTGGTTCCTCTCAAGATTTCTTCCTCATATTTTTTCAGGGAGTTTTTCCTTGCCACCGTCACCTCTGGATTGCTCATTAGGGATATATTTATAAATTTAAAATTTACAGAAATATATAAATTCAAATTTTAAATTTATAAATTGTCACCCAGATGTCCAGATGTCAAATGAGATGACGATGTCCACTGTCAAAAGCACTATACAAATAAAACTGAATTGAATTGAAGACAGCACTTGTAACAACAGACTGGTAGATAATCTCCAACCTTCCAGGGCCTTAGCTTCCTCAGAAAATAGAGTCTTGCTCATCCCCTTCCTGTACACAGTCTCTGTTTTTATCTTCCAGACCAGCCTGTTGTCAAGGTGGACACCAAGTTGTCACTCTGGTTGTGGTTCTTTCCCTCATGACCATCTCCTTGGTCTTGGCCACATTGAGGAGTAGATGGTTCCTCCCACAAGACTCAACAAAGTTCTGTAAGTCCTATATGGACCACCAGGTCTCTATATTCCTCTTTCCTTTCCATCCCTGATGCACCTGACCACCAGTGTCATTGGAGAATTTCTGGAGGTTGAAGGTCAGTGGGGCACAGGAGGATGAGGAATGGGGAAGGCACAGTTCCCTGTGATGCTCCAGTGCTGCTCAGTAGATGCTTGGACAGGCAGCCCCCCAGCCACACAAACTCAGATCTGTGACAGATAGTCTGTAACCCAGGAGATCATGGAGGTGCTGACCTGCATAACCATCTTCTCCCTTAATCGGAGGGATTAATAGTGTTGAAAGCACTTAAGAAATCAAAGAACACAATCCTTAACTCAAACCAGTCTATATGGCTTTCGCAATGGTGGTTCCCAAGACGGAAAAGCAGGGAACCAGAGGTGAATAAAATGTGTGTCTCGATCCACCCTGATCCCCTGTGGAGATCACTCCTCTCCATCCCAAACCACAGAGGTTGCCAAGTTGCATGCGGAGATTTCCGATGTGTTTTTGCCTATACCCAGTCACACTAATCTCACTAAACACTACATTGACATGCCCCCAGGTGTGGTGGTATGAAGCCACCCCTACCATTTGCTTCAACACAAAAAAACAGGTGGTTTGGGAGGAGGTAATCAAGGAGCCCCACAGTGACTGCTCCAGTCGTGTGGTTCCTGGTTTCCAAGGCCAATGTGTTGGTCCGGTTATGTGGGGACTTTACAAAAGTCAACACAGTGACTAAATCCAATGATACCCATTGATGAATTGATCAATTGGTTAGGTGCAGCTCGCTTTTAGTAAACACTGGATTTGACTAAGGGATCACATTCACTCCAATAGCCTGTGAGAAAACAGTTTTCCACTCCATTTGGGTTACACCAATTTGTCACCCTCCCTTTTGAGTTGTTCAGAGCCCCAGCCACATTTCAACAATTCATGGACAGAATCCTTTGTCCACACACTGCCTTTGCCACAACCTATTTAGATGATATTATTAGTTATAGTAATGACTGCCGGTGGCACCTTCAACATCTGAAGGCTGTCCTAAGATCCTTGAGACAGGCAGGACTCACAGCAAACCCAAAAAAGTTTGCAAAAAGACCAAAAAGGAGCTGAGAGTTTCTGGGGCTGGCTGGCTATTATCATAGGTTTGTATTTAATTATTTGGAGGTCACCAGCCCTCTGAATGATCTCACTAAAAAGGGAGCACCAGATACAACCAGTGGACGGAGCCGTGCCAAGGGGCCTTTACTCAGGTAAAAGCTACACTTTATGGCGGGCCACTCTTTCATTCTACTGACTTTTCTCTCCCCTTTGTTTTACAGACAGACGTGTCAGACAGGGGGCTGGGGGCTGTGTTTTCCCCGGTGGTGCAGTGTTCAGTGCTGTATATCAGCTGCAAGCTCTCAGTAAGGTAAAACAAGTACAGCACAATCTGGTGGGATGGGACTTCACCCTCTGTTCAGACCCCTAAGCACTCCAGACTCCTGTGTGTGTTTGTGTATCTCTGTGTGACACTGCGAATTACAAAACGCTGAAAAGCATGAGCAAAAAGAAAGAAGGAAAATAAAGAACCCTTAAGCTGGTCCAAGCCTGCACTCTATTTCCCCATTTTCCTCACAACCCATGAAAGTGTCACATTTCCAAAGAAGCTTCTACAAAGTACTGAAGAAAGGGTCTGAATACTCACACAAATGAAAGATTTCAGTATTTGATTTGCAAAAAAAGTCTAAAAATGCTTTTCACTTTGTCATTATGGGTCATCGTGCACAGATTGATAGCCAAAAAAAGTTAATTTAATACATTTTAAACTAAATATATAAACACAAAAATTATGGGAAAAAAAGTGAAGGGTATTGAATACTTTGTGAACCAACTGACATGACGCCATCCTGTATATTAAAAATATGTATTGCTAACTGATTCAAATAGCTCTGTTACTCACTGCCCTACACTGCATCATGCACATTCTTCATGACATGAGTTTTGAAATAAGAAACTAATCATTCATTTGAGACCATGTTCATTTTTAACTCATCAAGCTGACATACCACCTACAAACATTTTGGCTACTGATGGTGGACCAAAACGTCAGTGTGCCAAATTTGCCGAATACAAGTACAAGACCTGGTGCTAATACTGCAAACACATCTGATATGACCCTTCTGTGTCAGGCTCTAAAACTAAAAGAAAACACTAAGCATCTCTCTCTCTCTCTCTCTCACACACACACACACACACAATGAGACTTAGGTCTCAACTCAGGTTATAGAATGGAGAATTCAAAAACTTGTCTAACACGACAGAGAGCTACATGACTGACAGCACAACTAATTAACACCAGAATAAGAAAAGCCCGGTACTTCAGACGCCCCGAGAGTCACACAAGTGAATGCCTAGCCATTTTTAATTTTATTATATTCTAATTCTGACCAAAAATGTATGTTATCAAATTTGAATTTTGTGTATCGTTACACCCCTAGTAAAAGATATTTTTCGAGTTTGGCTAGTGTCTTCATTTTCTGTAAATGTTTAACTGCAGGGTGACTCCATGCAGTAAGCCCACATGGGCAGCAGACTTCTAGGTTGACTTTTTACAGGACACCCTAGAAGTCTGCTGCCCATGTGGGTTTCAGCCCTGACATCTACCATAGTTACATCTTTTAATCCTCCAGGTGCACCAAATATATACAGATGAGTACCATCAACAATTCTGCTCTTATAGCAGCTGTGTGCACATGTAAACATAGCACACATCTAAATATATAATGCTGGCCTAATCTTCAACAATACGAGCAAAAATGCTTGTAACCTGTGGATGGTGAGATAGAGTCTCATGAGCTCAGTAAACTGGGGATCACTGTAGCCCAACATGTTGGTGAAATTGTGAGACCAATCCAGGTTGGGATCGATGGCTCCAATGCTGCTGCCCTCACGGTACAGGTTGCGGTAGATCTTAGCCGCCACACAGGGAAGCTTGGCAATCAAGTCCATGGAGTCCTCAAACACAAACTAAAGCAAAAAATTATTTTTTAAAAATGTAAGAAGACTGAGTGTATACTTAAATTAGGACACATCATATTAGCATAATGTGATTGTCTGAAACACATGGCTTGCACATTACTATACTTTCGCACAAATAAACTTAAACTTGCCTCATAGTACTTGCTCTTGTTGACTCCTTTGATCTGATTTTTAATTTCTACCCAATTTTAGCTTTGTCACATTACAGTGCAAATGTATTACTATTATTATTACCTCCCAGTATTTGCTCTTATGGACTCCCTCGGAATAGGCTCTAGCAAAGCCGCTTTCGCTATTTAGAGCAGTGATAGCAGCACTAAACTGGGACATAGGGTGCAGGTTGGTTGGAAAGTTATCCAACATTGTGACCACATGGGAGGGGAGGGCTGCCCTCTTAGCCCATTCTTTCGACAACCAGTTCACCTGTGGAGACAATAAGGCAGGGTTAGGACTGCTGGAGGGTTGCTAATTAACAGTAGCACAGACATAATGATTTGATTATCCTGTCTCTCCAGAAAGGCAATAGGATGGAAAGTTATCCAAACCTCTGGTATTATATCACCAAAAAAACACTTTCCTTTAAAATACATCAAATAAGAAATTTACTCAGGACACTCCTGATTCATGTCCTGTGCTGGTTGTGTGATAATTACATGCTCCATGAATATGAAATCCCTCTGCTTTGCTTAAAAGTTTTGCTTGTGCATGATGCGTGTATATTTAGATGATTTCTCTTCTAGGATTTTAGCCACAGGTACATATCAAAGAGAAATAGGAGATGGTACTGGCATTTCCCAAGCAACTCCAAGCCAAATAATGACACGTCTTACCTGCATTCGTGTCACTCACACTGCAATAGATTTCCAAAACCAGCAGTGAAGAGACAACAAAAATGCTGAATTTTCATGTCATTGCAGAGTTTCAAATTGTAACTGATGCAACAGAATGCACAAATGCATTCATAAAATCTTTTTTTTAATATTATTTATATATTAGACAAACTACTTGTAAGCATACCAAATGCATTTTTTTTTAGTTTACTCTACTTCATTAGAACAAGCAGCACCTCAAGCAGGCTATTGGACTTTTTAAAGGGAAGCTGTTTACCACATATGGAAATTTGGAGTCATTTTTCATGCAAATGAGTGTGGCTGTGCACAAGCACACCAAGTTAAAATATGTGAGATTTATCAGTGGCCTGTGCATACAGTACAGCTGGGCATTCGCACATGTGATAAATACCAATTTTCTTGTGCGAATGGGTAGGTCTTATGCACAAATTTAGAACTTGTTCTACGCATGCTTTTGATAAAGAAGTTCCCTGGTCAAAAAGGCCCAACAATGTCTTTACTTCTGAGGAGGTTAAGGAGGGTCAACCTGCCTCCTCAGCTACTCACCAAATTCTACAAATCCATGGAGGAGTGCATACTGACCAGACCAGCTGAAGCACAGCCTGGTATGGCAGCTCCAGCCCTGAGCTGATCGACATGGGTATTGGGAGTCAATCTACTGCAATGGCTATAAAATGGCTGACTCAGATGCCAGAAAATGCATCTGCAACTTTAAAATGCCCACGAAATGGTTTGAGAGCAGTAATTTCATTTTGTATGCTGTATGTAGTCCTTTCACACATAATCCATCTATTGAGCTGTTCTTTAGGTGCAATTTTGAGTGATATCACATACCGGCATACCCCATTATTAAAATGCCTTGTGCCTAGGCAAAATGCTTTATGTGTATGGTTGGCAGATCTACATTAGCTAGTCTAATTAGCACTCCTCACCTGTTCCTCAGTGGGCACCTGGCCTGTGACCAGCAGCCAGAAGAGTCCCTCAGGCAGTGGTTCTTCACCTCCTGCAGCCTTTGGCAATAGCTGCTGACACTCTGGAATGCTGTAGCCACGAAAACGAATTCCCTGAAGATCATGAATGATCAAAGGAATGCACTCAATGGGTAGTCATATTTATCTGGATGATCTGAACTTTGATGCAATTCCTCAGCACACAAAGTCAAATGTGAATTATAGTTAAAGTGGTGTATTGATTCAAATTAGTCAAAACATCTATGTACTTTCTGAATGCATTTTATAAAGCCTAGAAATTAAATGGAATACATGTCACTTACCTCATCAGGGTCAAGCACAGAGGTCTCATATACTAGGCCCTTCATACCTCTCATCCCTCCATAAACCTGTAACACAAATTTGTATATTACCATAGTAGACATACTACACCCATGTCAGCTAAACAACATTCTCAGAAGTTACATAGCTGTTTAATACGCGCACACACACACAAACACAGGTCCATAAATATTTGGCGACAAAGTTATGGTGCTAAAGTTACAGTGACAAAGTTGTAGTTACTATAGTTGTCTACCACAGCATATTGGAGTTGTAATTAAAAGTATAATTAAGAGTAGGAATTACAGCATATTTTAAATGTATATCATGCCATAAAAAAGCAGAAGCATGTCCCAGTGATGAAGTGTTTTTTAATGAGATGAGACCAAGATCGAGGTACTGTATTTGGGCGAATGTCAAAGCGATATGTATGGTGCAAATCTAACGCAGGCCATACCTCAGTTAACACCTAACCTATAGTGAAATATAGTGGTGGAAGCACCATGCTCGGGAGACGCTTTTCATCCTCAGAACCTGGGCTTCTCATCAAAAATGGAGAAACGGATGGAGCAGAATACAGGGGGATATTACAAGAGAACTTGCTTCAGTCTACTAAAAAAATAAGCTTGGGAGAAATTTCAGCAATGCAGAAGTGGTTAAAAACAAAAAGGTGAATATTCTACAGTGGCCAGATCTGAATTCAACTGAGAATCTGTGGCAATCAACATAGTGAAACTAGACAAAGGCATGTGGGTTCCTTTTGATGACGTACAGTGAGAGTAAAAAGTATTTGATCCCTTGCTGATTTTGTTGGTTTGCCCACTAATAAAGAGATGATCATTCTATACTTTTAATGGTAGATGTATTCTAACATGGAGAGACAGAATATCAAAACGAAAATCCAGAAAATAACTTTAAAGAATATATTTTAATTGATTTGTATTTCATTGAGGGAAATAAGTATTTGATCCCTCTAGCCAAAAGCATTTAATACTTGGTGGCACAGCCTTTGTTTGCAAGCACAGCGGACAGACGTTTGTTGTAGTTAACCACAAGGTTAGCACACATATCAGGGGGAATTTTGGCCCACTCTTCTTTGTAGATCCTCTCTAAATCATTAAGGTTGGTGGGCTGTCGCTTGGCAACTCGGACCTTCAGCTCCCTCCATAGATTTTCGATTGGATTGAGGTCCAGAGACTGGCTGGGCCACTCCATGACCTTAATGTGGTTCTTCTTGAGCCACTCCTTTGTTGCTTTTGCTGTATGCTTCGGGTCGTTGTCATGTTGGAAGACCCAACCACGGCCCATTTTCTACTTCCTGGCAGAGGGGAGGAGGTTGTCCCTCAGGACTGCACGGTACATGGCTCCATCCATCTTCCCACTGATGCGGTGAAGTAGCCCTGTGCCCTTGGCAGAGAAACACCCCCAAAACATAATGCTTCCACCTCCATGCTTGACGGTGGGCACAGTGTTCCTGGGGTCATAGGCAGCATTTTTCTTCCTCCACACATGACGAGTAGAGTTTAGGCCAAATAGTTCAATTTTGGTCTCGTCTGACCACAGAACCTTCTCCCAATCACTTTGTACATCTTTGAGGTGATCATTGGCATACTTTAGGCAGGCCTCCACATGTGCCTTCTTAAGCAGGGGTACCTTTCGGGCACTGCAGAATTTTAATCCATTGCGGCGCAAAGTGTTGACAATTGTTTTCCTGGTGACTGTGGTCCCAGCTGCCTTGAGGTCATTCACTAACTCCCGCTGTGTGGTTGCAGGCCGATTTCTCACAGTTCTCATGATCATTGCCACCCCACAAGGTGAAATCTTCTGTGGCGCACCAGACCGAGGTCTATTGATGGTCATGTTATACTTCTTAAATTTTCTCACAATTGCACCAATGGTTGTTACTTTAATACCCAGCATCTTGCTTAATGTTTTTGTAGTCCATTCCAGATTTGTGCAGGTCAACAATCCTGTCTCTGAGGTCCTGAGAGAGTTCTTTGGTCTTACTCATGTTGGTGAGTTTGGAATCTGTCTGATTGTCTGATTCTGTGAACAGGTGTCTTTCATACAGGTGATTAGTTAGAACAGGTGTCTTCAATTCAGGTAACAAGTTGATTGGGAGTCTCTAACTGGTCTGTGAAAGCCAGAACTCCTAATGCATACTAGGGGATCAAATACTTATTTCCCTCAATGAAATACAAATCAATTAATATATATTCTTTAAAGTTATTTTCTGGATTTTCTTTTTGATATTCTGTCTCTCCATGTTAGAATACATCTACCATTAAAAGTATAGAATGATCATGTCTTTATTAGTGGGCAAACCAACAAAATCAGCAAGGGATCAAATACTTTTTACTCTCACTGTATACTTGTGTTGCATCCTTCCAGTTACTGTAAAGGTATTTTAATAAATGTGTGTCCCCTACCTGTGAATGCATGATACTCACATTTTTTCTAATTTGCTGACAAATAATATTGATTTTGAAAATTTACTTGAACAGCAAGGCCAATTTTTTTTTGTTCTTACTATACACTGAAGACATTTGAGTATGAGGTCAAAAAAATGAATGAGACAATAAATCAGAATTTAAGCTTTCATTTACTGATATTTACATCTAGATGTGTTAAACAACTAAGAACATGCCTTCTTTTATTTGAACCCATCCAGTTTTCAAGTGACCAAAAATATTAGAACATGTGACTGACGGGTGTTTCTGACAGGCGTGTCCTGTCAGATTGACCGTTTAAACAATTAATAGCTCTGAATGTCTATTCTTGGTTTGAGCCCTGGGTTTTGCCTGTGAAGATAGTTTATCCTTTTTAACAGCAAATACTAACATGAAGACCAAAGAGCTGTCTATGCGAGAAAAGCAAGGAATTTGGGATGTCCTGAAAAACAAGGAAACCATCGGTGCACTAACAAGACATTGAACAGGTCGGCCAAGGGAAAACAGAAGCTGATGACAAACACTGTGAGAGCTGTGAATAAAAACTTAAAAACAACAGTGACATTACCAACCTTAACATGGCAGG
Source organism: Pangasianodon hypophthalmus (assembly GCF_027358585.1). Lineage (NCBI taxonomy): Eukaryota > Metazoa > Chordata > Actinopteri > Siluriformes > Pangasiidae > Pangasianodon > Pangasianodon hypophthalmus. Next base: position 16,857,197 of record NC_069725.1, read on the forward strand.
GGTGAAGGTATCACAAGCTACTGATCAAAAAAGACTTCAAGAGCAGAAATACAGAGGCCCTACCACAAGATGCAAACCACTAATCAGCAGTAAGAATCGGAAGGCCAGATTGGAATTTGCAAAGAAATACAGAGATGATCCACAAAGGTTCTGGGTAAGAAAGTAAGGATCTGCCCATGATTCAAAACATACAAACTCACTGGTCAAGGAAAAGCATAACAAAAGAAGAGTGCAACAGTTTGCCGATGTCAGTGGGCTTGATACAGCTATGGCAAGCAAGGGATATGCAACCAAATATTAGTGTTACTACCTTTAAGACTATCTGTTCCAATACTTTTGCTCACCAAAAACAGGTGGTCTGCCACCAAAGGTGCCATGTTCTAAGTTGTGTCACATCCACACATAAATATCAGGAAATGAAAGCTTAAATTCTGATCTATCGTCTCTGATCTATCGTCTCCAAACGCCTTCAGTGTATAGCAAAAACAAAAGAATTGGCCTTGTCATTCCAATACTTTCAGAGGGGACTGTAAGTACTTTATTTGGTAGTGCCAAGAAAAAAAAACATTCCCACACCCTTAGAGCACCACCACAACCTTGAACATTTTTTTTTTTTTTTTTAAACGAACTGTTCAGTTTCAGCCTGTGCACAGCATAGACACAGACTCCTGTTCTTGGTTGACTGCAGTGTGTGTGCATGTTTTTTGTTTTTTTTTAAACATCAATTTGTGTAATCTATAGAGCCTCCTATACAGTGGGGCAAAAAAGTATTTAGTCAGCCACCAATTGTGCAAGTTCTCCCGCTTAAAAAGATGAGAGAGGCCTGTAATTTTCATCATAGGTACACTTCAACTATGAGAGACAGAATGGGGGGAAAGAATCCAGGAAATCACACTGTCTGATTTTTAAAGAATTTATTTACAAATTATGGTGGAAAATAGGTATTTGGTCAATAACAAAAGTTCATCTCAATACTTTGTTATATACCCTTTGTTGGCAATGACAGAGGTCAAACGTTTTCTGTAAGTCTTCACAAGGTTTTCACACACTGTTGCTGGTATTTTGGCCCATTCCTCCATGCAGATCTCCACTAGAGCAGTGATGTTTTGGGGCTGTCGCTGGGCAACACGGACTTTCAACTCCTTCCAAAGATTTCCTATGGGGTTGAGATCTGGAGACTGGCTAGGCCACTCCAGGACCTTGAAATGCTTCTTACGAAGCCACTCCTTCGTTGCCCAGGCGATGTCTTTGTCATGCTGAAAGACCCAGCCACGTTGCATCTCCAATGCCCTTGCTGATGGAAGGAGGTTTTCACTCAAAATCTCACGGCCCCATTCATTCTTTCCTTTACACGGATCAGTCGTCCTGGTCCCTTTGCAGAAAAACAGCCCCAAAGCATGATGTTTCCACCCCCATGCTTCACAGTAGGTATGGTGTTCTTTGGATGCAACTCAGCATTCTTTCTCCTCCAAACACGACAAGTTGAGTTTTTACCAAAAGGTTCTATTTTGGTTTCATCTGACCATATGACATTCTCCCAATCCTCTTCTGGATCATCCAAATGCTCTCTAGCAAACTTCAGACGGGCCTGGACATGTACTGGCTTAAGCAGGGGGACACGTCTGGCACTGCAGGATTTGAGTCCCTGGCGTTGTAGTGTGTTACTGATGGTAGCCTTTGCTACTTTGGTCCCAGCTCTCTGCAGGTCATTCACTAGGTCCCCCCGTGTGGTTCTGGGATTTTTGCTCACCGTTCTTGTGATCATTTTGACCCCACGGGGTGAGATCTTGCATGGAGCCCCAGATCAAGGGAGATTATCAGTGGTCTTGTATGTCTTCCATTTTCTAATAATTGCTCCCACAGTTGATTTCTTCACACCAAGCTGCTTACCTATTGCAGATTCAGTCTTCCCAGCCTGGTGCAGGTCTACAATTTTGTTTCTGGTGTCCTTTGACAGCTCTTTGGTCTTGGCCATAGTGGAGTTTGTAGTGTGACTGTTTGAGGTTGTGGACAGGTGTCTTTTATACTGATAACGAGTTCAAACAGGTGCCATTAGGTAACGAGTGGAGGACAGAGGAGCCTCTTAAAGAAGAAGTTACAGGTCTGTGAGAGCCAGAAATCTTGCTTGTTTGTAGGTGACCAAATACTTATTTTACCAAGGAATTTACCAATTAATTCATTAAAAATCCTACAATGTGATTTCCTGGATTCTTTCCCCCCATTCTGTCTCTCATAGTTGAAGTGTACCTATGATGAAAATTACAGGCCTCTCTCATCTTTTTAAGTGGGAGAACTTGCACAATTGGTGGCTGACTAAATACTTTTTTGCCCCACTGTATGTCAAAATCCCAATAAATCCATTGCTATAAAAAAATCCAAGTGATCCTGCAGGTGCCTCTGTCAACTCCTAAGGGTTAAAGGCGACACTGTCCTTACATACCATGATATTGTTTTTCACATACATAGCATTGCCTTCTCACATCTCCATTGTCCTGGGTTTGATGTGTTCAGGTTACTATCAACACCCTTGCAACTGCAATGAACTAGCAAAGACCACCAGGAATACCATACCACCAACCTAGCAAACACCTAACAAACACCTGGAATACAGGCAGGTGGATTACCATAGCAATCACATAGCTACAACTTCCAATCACTTGAGATACCACAGAAACCACATATTAAAGAAATAGGAACCACTTTGAATAGCATAGCAACTACTTAGCAGACACCATAGGAATCGCACAACAATCAACTGGGATACTATACGACTGACTTAGAACAACCTCAGACACCATGGCAACATTCTAGCAACCAATTAGGATACTAGAAACCACCTAGTAACACCATAGCAACCATCAGTGATGCCATGGCAGTGACCTAGCAACACCCTAGGCAGTACAACTACATTTTTTTCTAATTTTTTAGCGCAGTGGTAGAATTTATACCTCACAGTTATTATAACACATGGTGTCCTTACATACCATGACACTGACTGTACATATTACACACTCATGGACTGCTGGATCCAGTCTTGATGATCTGCTGCAAAATCCTTGCAAGAAGTCGTCCTTAAAAACCACCCTGTCCTTGCATTCCATTTATATGCTATACATACATACACCACCCTTTAATGCAGTATTGCAGAACTGTTGCAAAACCTTTATTAGAAGTTGTCCTTTATAGCCACCCTGTCATTACATATCATTTTCTTTATCTTTTACATATTCATAGCATTGCCTCATCACAGCTCCAGGGTCCTGGGTTTGATCCTATGTTGAGGTTACTATTAGCAACCTAGCAACCAGCTAGCAGGCACCTGGAAAACAATAGCAATGGCACAGCAACCACATAACTACACCTTAACAACCACTTGATATACCATAGAAACCATCCATACACCCTAGCAACAACCTGTGATACCGTAGCGATGACCTAGTAACACCCTCAGCAATATAACTACATTTTTTCAGCACAATGGCAATACTTTCCAACTCACAGCAGTCATTAAAACCCATTATGCCCTTACATACCATGATAATATCTGTGCATGTCACACACAGAGGGACTGATGGATGCAGTTTTTAAATGAACTACTGCAAAATGCTTACAAGAATTAATCCTTAAAAGTAATTACACACACTGGTCTGAACGCAGCATTGCAGAGTAAAACCCTTACCAGATGCTGTCCTTTAAAGCCACCATATCATTACATACCATATTTTCTTTATCTTTTACAAAAACACAGCATTGCCTCCTCACAGCTGCATGGTCCTGGGTTTGATCCTGAGGTCAAGTTACTATTAAGAACCTAGTAAATTTACATTTATGGCACTTGGCAGATGCCTTCACCTAGAGTGATTTACAGAATTTACAGTGATTTACATTTTACTCTAGTCACTTATTGATTGATGTCTCTAGCAATAAATGCATCATGATTCACTAGGTCATGGACTAAGAACTGACTACCATCAGTCTAAAGCTCTGTTGGGGAGGTAATATAGTAAGGAAAGCACACAGACAACACAATTTTTTTTAATACTAATTTAATTACTTTAGGAAGAGATAGGTTGTTTGAAGATCACCAGTGACTCAGCTGTTCAGACATCTAGATGTTCAGTGCCAGAACAGAGAAGAGTCTTGGTGCATGTCGTCCTTGTATCCTGAAAGCTGGTGGGACCAGTCGAGCAGTGCTAGAAGATCAGAGGGAGTGTTGTGCAGTTTGAGGTGAGTGCTTTGAGGTCCGTTTTTGGCTTGGTAGGCATGCATCTTGTCTTAAATCTGACGTGAGCAGCTACAGGAAGCCAGTGGAGGGAGCATAGCAATGGAGAGGTGCGGGAGAATTTAGGAAGGTTGAAAAACAGTTATGCAGCTGCATTCTGGATCAGTTGCAGAGATCGAATGGTGCTCTGAAGCAGACCTGCCAGGAGCGAGTTGCAATGGTTCAGTCTCAAAATGACAAGGGACTAAACAAGGGCCTGTACGGATAGAAATGGACGAATCCTTCTGATGTTGTAAAGGAGAAATCAACATGAGAGCATCAGATTAGTAATATGAGAGGAAAAGGACAGTTGACTGTCCATGTTTACCCCAAGGTTGTGTGCAGTAACTGAAGGAGAGATCAGAGAGTTGCCCAGATCGCAAGATCCTGACATGGGGATGAATCACCTGGGATGAACAGCAGTTCAGTCTTGCTGGGATTAAGTTTCAGCTGATGAGCTGCCATCCATGATGAGATGTCTGCCAGACATGCGGAGACCTGACTGGAAACATGGGTGTCTGAGGGAGGAAAGGAGAGGAAGAGTTGAGTGTCATCCACATAGCAGTGGTATGAAAACTCGTGTGAGGATATGACCTCACCAAGAGATCGAGTACAGACAGAGAACAGAAGGGGACCAAGCACTGAGCCTTGTGGGACACCAGCGGAGAGTCTGCGGGGAGCAGATGTGGATCCCAGATGTTATGGATCCCAGATGTTATATTGATGATAGTAATGATGAAGGGGAGGAGGTCATGTGAGATGGTCTGGAGCACTGTGGAAGGGTTTGGATCCAATGGGCAAGTGGTAGGATTGCAGGACAAGATGACTTGCAGGATCTCTTCTGTTCTATTAAGATAGAACAACTTAAAGCACAATGAATATTGAGCTAGATACACCTTCAATATAACTTAAGCCCTGCCCACAATTCACACCGTAACAGAGACTGAAACTACTCGATTACCCCCAAAAATAATTAATTAGCATAGACTAACAGACACTTCCATGCAACACTTCAGAATTAACAATACTATACAACAATTCTAGTGACAAGCATCTAGATCCAACTGAGTCAAGTAGATTAGTACACAAGTCAAGTAGAGTGTACACAAAAGTCAGAATCCAACCTTACCTGTAGAGAATAAATTCAAGATAGAACAACTTAAAGCACACTAGTAACCACCTTGGATACCATAGCAATGACCTTGCAACCACCTATCAACCTATAAGTAATTCTCATATAAGCAGGCATTTTTTACCATGATGTGGGTAGTCAGACAGGAATCTCTCTGGTGGGCCATGTTAATTACCATGTGACAGTACCCAGTGCTTGTGTGGTGCCTTTACACTGTTGATTCATTCATCTTCACTAACCGTTTTAACTTGTTGACCAATCTGCTTAAATTACGGGAAATAAAACCAACCACTTTCATCAGAAAATGTGACAGGCAGGTACAAACAAAAACAATAAATAAAAATGCAGGACTGGGATTGATTAGGAGTGTCTGTGAGAGACAGCAAAATTAGTCAAAATTCCTGTAAAATTAATCCAACCTTGGATTAATTTAAAAAATGCCTTGGACTACACACTTAGTGGAAAATTTGGTCATATAGATTTATAACCAATTCACCTGAAAATACAAATGAATTCATGACTTATACATAAAGCATGTTACTTGAAGTCTGAAAATCTGTTCATTAAAGTTAATTACTTGGTGACAAAGGTAGCTTCATTTGCACTTATCTTGATTTGCATTTCCTGTGACTGCTTGTTGCTATTGTATATCTGCACTGTATTTTGTTGTTAATGCTTGTAGCTAATTAACAGCAGATAAACTAGCCTCACAAGAAGGATTCCACCATCACATGCACAACATATACACTGTTATATTCTAGTCATATATTATTATATATATTAATATACCATGACAAACATTATAAATCAGGATGAATTTCCAGAAGCACATAAATAGTATGTGCTCAATATTTTTTAAGCTTGTTTTTTAAACCTAAATTTGCAAGATATAAATATTACAGTTTAGATTTACAATTTACTAGAACTCATTCATTCAACAAACTTTGCAACTGAGCAAAGACACAGTCCAGGTAAAAGAGCCTTGCTCAAGGGCCTAATACAGCTCTCTGACAGTCCTGAACTTCAAACTTACAACCTTCCAATGCCACTAAAATTCAATTGCATTTTCAATAACATAAAATACCCCAAGCACCATAAACTCCAGTTTATGTCCTGGTGAATCTAAGGCAATTCCATACTGTCACTATCACACTTCACTGATTTTTTTATGGATGAAGAAAAAAGGGGGGGGGAAAAAGGCTTCTCTTACCATATCCACAGTGATTTGGCCAATGCTGGTTTTGCCATACTGCTGCCTGAAGTTCTTGATTCTCGTCTGTTCTTTGGGAATGAGATCTGCCAAGACATCTTTCAAATTCTGCAAGAGTCAAGAGGTCAAAATATCAGAATATTGTCCAAATAGTTGCAGAATTCAAAAGCCAAGAGAAGCAAAAACAGATTTAACAGCTAAAAGAGGGAGTATAACTTAGGCTTGTGAGCAAAAAAAAATCTGGTTACAAGTGAGCTGCATCTGCCAGTCACTACCATTAGCATTTAGTCTTTTTTTAATTAATTACCCATTAACAAGGTCAGTAATGCTTTTATTAGCCAAAACTAAGCTCACAATAAAATTTAAATAAACTGTATAAACTATGCGTGCATGTACTCTGTGTTAAACAGTATAGTAGCAAGTTCAAAACAAAGCAAAAAAATTGGCAAAAATGTACATTGAGCACATAAACCACAAAATTAAAGTGACATGTATATAATTCAAATATACAAAATTCATATTCATATAATTTTAGCAGCTTGCAGCCTCCATAAAAACTCTACTTCTCTAGTCTTTCATGCGAACTTGGGTAATATGGAGCATGTACAGAACATAAATCCCTTACATATAGGAAAAATTTAAGAGTATTTTAAAAGTATTAATTTCTGCTTAATTGCACATTCATCCCGACTGTACACGAGAATGCCAGCCACAGTTTGAGCCAAATACAAACAAACCAGAATATGTTTTCTCTTAATGACTCACAGCCATATCAAGATTTATCTATCTATATAAAGCCTATTGCTTTAGTCAAGTGGGTTTTTACTGTCATTCCTCTATACAGCTAGTATACATTGAAACAAAATGGTGACCAGTACCATGGTGCAACACAACAGTACAATAGTACAGTACACAAGTCTATATAAAGTGCAAATACGAAGAGTGAACAAACAGTACAACAGAAACAGCGTTGTGTGAGAAAGCTATTGCAACAATGGGCTGTAAAGTACAATGTGCAGTGTTATTGAGTCATACGGGGTTAGGGATTTGACTAGCACAGGTGTGTGTTGGGAGGTAGCAAGGTGTTGAGTGTGGAGTCTGGTGGTGGTGGTGGCACGGATGCTCAAAGTCCATGTGAGGGGTGGGAGAGGTCATCTGCAATGCTGGTGGCTTTGCAGATGCAGGGGTTGCATCAGAGACTGTGCAGTTCCCATACCAAACAGTAAGATAGCTGGTCAGTCTATTGTCCCTCTGTAGAAGGTGGTGTAGGAAATGGTAAATGAAGGTGAGGTCCTCCGTCATGTGCACGCCAAGAAACTTGGAGCTTCTGATACTCTCCACAGTTGTTCCGTTGATGTACAGTGTTGAATGGTCCACTCAAGTTCTCCTGAAGTCAACAATTACCTCTTTGGTCTCATCAACATTAAGGGATAGATTATTGTCTCTAAATAATTTTTCAAGCTGTTTCACCTCCTCCCTGTAAGCTGACTCATCATTGTTGCTGATGAGGCCCACAACTGTAGTGTCATCAGCAAACCTTATGTGATTTGAACTGTACATTGCAGCACAGTCACTAGCCAGCAGAGTGAACAGCAGTGAACTGAGCGCACAGTCATGGGGAGCACCGGGGTGGTCCTGGAGGTGGAGTTGCCGATCCTAATGGACTGGGGTCTCCTGGTCAACAAGTCCAGGATCCAGTTGAAGAGAGAGGAGGTCGGACCCAGCAGGCTCAGCTTTTCTACTAGTTGTTGGCAGGTGATTGTGCTGAATGCTGAAAGGAAGTCTATGAATAGCATTCTTACATAATTTTCCTTTTTGTCCAGGTGGGTCAGAGAAAGGATGGTAGCAGATATGGTGTTCTCTGTTGAGCAGCTAGGACGGTAGGTGTACTGGAATGGGTGAAGTGTGGTGGGAATGTACATGTTTCATGACTAGTCGCTCGAAGCACTTCATGATAATAGGTGTGAGTGCAAAGGGCCTGTAGTCATTCGGGAAGGACACAGACGATTTCTTTGGCACAGGGATGATGGTGGTAGTCTTCAAGCACACAGGCACAATAGCTTAGCTCAGGGAGATGCTGAAGATGTCTGCAAGGACATCTGCAAGCTAATCAGCACATTCCCTGAGCACCCAACATGGTATGTTGTCAGGACCAGCAGGTTTCCATGGGTTAACTTGGGACAGTGTTTTCCTGACGTCCGCACGTCTGCATGCAGACACAGTACTTGGTCAGTGGAATTTGGGGTGGTCTTCCCTGCTGGCATGTTGTTCTGTGCTTCAAACCATGCACAGAATAGTGCATCGGGGAGCGAGGAATCACCATCACAGACATGTGATGGAGCTTTGTAGTCTGTGATGGGCTGGATACCTTGCCACATATGCAGTGCATATGCTTTATTGATGCTAATAAGTTGCATTATGCTGCTACTATAAATGTGGTCCAAATGAATAGGTACAGACCTTAAAAACTAGCGTATTAAGTATTACCAAAAAAAAAAAAAAAAAAAAAAAAAAAAAAAAATGGCAACTACATTTTGCCATTGTGTTTCTAATGCTTGAAAGAAAATGGAAAACATAGTGAAGGAACAGTTTATAAAGTATTTTAGACAAATAATTTCCCAGGCTGTCACTTATATGTGAGACACTGACACATCTGATTTTAGTCTTATTCGAGTCTGCATTAAACATCAATATCAAAGACAAACAACCTGGAGCAACCTAACGACATGCTTCTCATCATATAAGAGGATCAGACTCTCTGCCCCAGAGGTCTGTGGAAGAGTTGAAAAAATTTGGCCACTGGGAGATGCTATCACGTTAATCATGCTGTCATGTAAATTATTGTATATTATGCGCAGACAGTGTTCATGTTAGATCTCATCATGATGTTGTGGATGTAACAAATTTTTGATTTCTCAAACAGGAAGGCGGACATGTTTTTTCCCCCAGAAAGTTTTTTTGCTCCTATAAATTGTATCCAATCCTCACCAAATTTGACATGCAACATTGTGAGACCAATTTGACAAAAAGTTGTTTCTCAGATTTATGATATATGGGACAGTTTGTCCAAAACACACAAACAAATTTTATGGTGAAGCCACCAAACAGGAAGTGAGGGCATCTCTCAACACCTGGATGATGTATTTTGACCAAACTTTGTAGATAACTGAAGGACTTCAACCTAAGAACTTCCAAGAAGGTTTGTCTAAATTCACCTCTAGGTGGTGCTATAAATTCGTAATACTGCTAATAAGTTTTGAACCTTTCATCATCAAAATTCTCGTTTCTATTGATTCCTTTGAAGGTTCACATGTTCTAAGGAATTTGTGATTTCTGAATTAGAATTTTAACAAAAATTTGTTTTTGTTTCTTCTACCACAAATTTTGCAAAATAACGATGAAATATGGAAGAGAGCATCAGAACACCAACCCAAACACTAGTTGCTTCTCAGGTTTTGATATGATGGACACTTCAACCAGAACACTCAAATGAATTTGATGGTGGAGTCACAAACAAAGTGAGGGCATGGCTCAGCAGCAGTGTGATGTATTTTGACCAACTTAGTAGGTGAGTAAATTACCTTGTGACTCCTTTTTTGTCTAAATCTCCTCTAGGGGGCACCATAATTCACACATTAGTAAAACTGCTCATAACTTTCGAACAGCTTATGCAACCTGCAATCATGATTCTTCTTTCACTTGATTCCTTGGAAGGTGCCGCAAGTTCGACATGTAACAAATTTGTGATCTGCCAAATAGGAAGTTGGCCATGTTGAAATTCAAGAAACAGTTTTTTGCTTCTTCTACAAATTTTGTCCAATCATCACTAAATTTGGATTACATTCTGTGAGCAGTTCCAAAAATATGCTTCTGAGATTTTTGATCCATAATCTGCAAACAAATCTGAAGGCTAAGGTGCCAAACGGGGAGTGAGGGCATTTCTCAGGAATGCTTTTATATATTGACATTAAATTTGTCACATATATTTACCAACATGAGCTGAAGCTAAGAAACAAGATTTGACATTTTTTGCAATTTGGGAGGGCTACAAAAAACAGCAAGTGTGGCGAAATCTCAGCAACAGCTTGACTTTGTGCCTTCAAATTTAGTATATCTCCATTGGAGCAAGTACTGATGGTCCCAATGGCTTCTGGTCTTTCTCCATTGTTAAAGGGTGGGGACAAAGGTACTGGCCCCCTTAATTGCTGCTTGCAGCTCTATTTCAATCTGGGCATGGTTCAGCTTTCCGAGAATTCCAAACATTTTTCATGGATTTCCACAACCTGCTTATTAAGTTTATACATCACATGAAGTTAAGGTGCCAAATTTTCTACCTGAAATTTAACCTGTTTTTTTTTTCCTACCAGCTGAATTTGAGATAAAGACAAAACCTATTCTTATAAAACCTACAGTAAACATTCTGAATAAGTCAACAATCGTCCATAAAGATTGAGTTTGTGGTGAATCTCATTATATTCTATACACAATGTGGTGTGGTATAAGGTTGAGTTACTTACTGTGGACGCACTAATATTTCTGGCAGTCACAGCAACACCTGCTGCATTCTGAAAAACAAAAAAAAAAAAAAGAAAAACATTAACCTCATGAACTATATAGGTGGATCATGCTAAACAACAGTTTGAACCTAGTGTAATAAATACATGCATCTGCACAGAAAAATTTTAATGCAAAACAAGACAAAACAACTAGATCTTGCACTTGCCTACACTGCCAACAAGTCCTTCTTCTTACCAATTTTATGCCTCAAATACCCTTAAAATATAGATAGAACGGATGGCACAAATCAAAGAGAGACAGAAAATGGGCTATAAGTCCCTTAACATGAATCTTTAAGTAACATCTCTATAACAAACAGAGAGGAAGAAAAACTATTTCAGACATGTGACTGTAAATATATCAGTCAATAAAATAAATATTGAACTCATTATTATAAAATTATTGCATCATACTTGTTTTAACAATAACATTGTTACATTTCAGTTAGTTATTAGTTCATATCAGGTTTCATTTCAAAATGGATTTTTTTCCCCAGAAAACTACTTTAATTTCATTTCATAATGAGACTTTTATTAAATAATGCCACTTTTATTTATTTATTTCAATCTGTTGGGTCTCTCAGCCAATACAAATGGGGCTGAACCTATTCAGTGAATGGCAGTACATTTCCGGTATGAGACTATGTGATACAAATTTGTATGGCAAAGCTGTGCTGGCTTTCAGGCGGATGAAACAACATGGAAGACCTCAGGTAGCTCCAAAATATGAGGTTTTCTTTAGCTGATCAAATAGATAGACACAATTTAACAGCAGATTCTCTTTTGCCCTGCACTGAAGATTTCTTAGAAATGGCACAGGCACAGGGGTGGCTGGTATAAACATAGAACAAACTTAGTATAAACATAGTATAAACATTGCTAAGCCCCCATCTTTAAATATTTAAATTTAAAAAAATCATTTTAAGATTTAATTTTTATCATCCACATCAGATTATTGGTTGTAATAAAAATATAAGCAACGGTATGAAGAAGTGGTGTTATGGACTCAGTCACAGGTGTAATGAACAAAGCAGATTATTTACTCTATCATTCTTTTCCCCCCCCCAAAATGAATTTGAAGGAGAAGCTAAAAGTTGACTACACACACATTGTCCAATCACCCTACAAATTATACAAAAGGACAGATGACAGCATTGCAGGTTTAGTGTTTTTTGTTTGAACAAAAGGGCTAAAACTTTTCTGTTTACTATGTTCTACTCAGAGGAAACATGGCATGAACCCACCAGAGCATTACAAACTTCAATCACTAAAATATTATAAATCACAAATGCAGATCACTACCTATTCCTTAAGTGTGTGCTGCTTTGCCCCAATATTGTTATTATGCGTTTTGTTAACAAGACCTCCTTGACATAATGCATTGCTCAAACCCCTGCCAATTCCTTCACAAATCCCTGCCCCTCCCCCACACTGGCGTCACCGGCTCTGCCGAGGACAGGTTTTCTTTGGTATTCACATATATTACCCGTTCTTTTTTTTTTTTTTTTTTTTTTTTTTTTAACACAGTAAATACTTTTGTTATAATGGATTAATTTCATATTATTGATATAATTCCTTGACACAAAATTAATCAGGATTAGCCTACTGACAACAATACATAGCTGGGTCACCTCCACGACAGCAGGAGAGTTCAGTATTGCACAATCTGAGCAAATTAAGGAAATAAAAGTCAATTCCAGTAATTACACCATTCTTTAACAGATGACAACCAGGCTCTATTCTGGAGAACAGCTAGATCAGATATGGGATAGATGTGGAGGACTGAGTTCAATAATGCAGACAGATCCAACCTGCTTTCTGCTCTGCTTCGGTTCAGACCCTCAACCTGCCGCCGTTTTCTTACAGCCTCTCTCCGAGCTGTTCATGAAACTGAGACCAGTTCATATCTGGGTGACATTTATAAACCAGCCCAAAGTAACCTCTACTCAGTGTATCCTTCTGAACTCGAAGGTGATTTTGCACTGCAACCAGTGTTTTGTTGTTTTTCCACCCAGGGCCGGCTCGGGGTCGCCACTCTACCCATATATTGAGCAAAATTAATTGTGCCAGTTAACATCCTTTCAGTACTGATTAAATTTAAATGATTACAATAACTAATTTAACACTGCCTGATTCATGACGTGATTATGATACACCATCATAACGTGTTAATTATGCATGCCGGTGCCATTACTATACTATATACTATACTATATTATTTATGCCGCTAGCGCTTTGCAATTATACACTATCCATAATCGGATCTTTATCATATTTTGAAAAAAACGAGTGGGAAAAAAAAAAAAGTACAAAATTATTAAAATTAGGTGCACAATGCAGGAATCATAAGAAGAAAAAGGGTTGCATAAAAAGAGCAATTTATAGGTAAGAATCACAAATTGACAACTGTTCATGTTAGCCATTGATGTTTATTTAATATTTTGAAATAGCTTATTTAAAACCTCTAAACTGGCACGGACACTGTGGAATGTTTTCTGTTTGTTTTATTTAAGTTTAGTGCAGTGTGTTTTCTTTAAAATAAATTTAAGCTTCTATAATGTTTTAATTTGAGGTCTATTGCTGCTTGCTTTCACTTCACCAAAAAAAACTCCTAAATGTCTTCTTCTAAAAGAGACTAAGATTAGGCCTGTAGTCTAAAGCATTCATGAATTGCAGTCATTTAAGTTTAGGTATGTCAACTGTAGGTATTTTCAACTGTCAGCACAGTGTGTGTGTGTGTGTGTGTGTGTGTGTGTGTGTGTGTGTGTGTGTGTGTGTGTGTGTGTGTGTACGCTTGCATTTCTTTATTTGGGTTTGAGTATAGCCCATGTCTGGTCTCTTCCATATTCTAATAGATTCTCTGCTGAAGTATTTACAAGGGGCTCCAACCTCTCCATCCGCCTCATCTCAATTAGCTCCAGGTGACCAAGGTGACCCAGCCACTCCATCCAAAGCATCTCACTTTCACTCTGGTACTAAAAAGACCTCAAGCTCTTTGTCTAACTCATCCTCAACTTTGACTGCTGCTAAAGAGCCCGTCAGCTGCTCATCTACCTCCACTGAACTGCCAACTGCTGCTGAGAAGTCCCCAAGTTCTTCCTCTTATCCCTGTGAACCTCTCTCTGTTGCTGGTGAGTCTATCAACCCACCACCTCCGGATCCTGCAGACTGGCCTGCCCTGTCTGATAAAGTGAGGGCTGAATTAGTCACCCGAGAACCTTAAAAGGGCGAGAGAGATTTCATTTTCCCTCAAGGAGAGGATGGACGAAGTTGCCATCATTACCTTTATTCAGTTTTATTCAATGGTGAGAAGATAAAGAGCTGGCTTGCTGCAAACTCTTCTCACAGAAGGACTTTACGCTGATTTCTGAAAGGAAAGACTCATTGGAAGAATGCCACCCAGGTTTTGAAATCTCATGAAAATAGTCCAGAACATCAGCAAAATATGAATGCATTGAAAGAAGTGGAGATTCACCTTGAAAAGTTCCAAACAATAGACAGCGAGGCAATAGCACTTATTGATGAAGAGGTGGCATCAAGTATTTCAAAGCATAGTGGCAATAATTCCAGTCTCTTGCTGAGAGAAACTTGGCTCTGAGAGGGTCCACAAATTCACTCTTCCACCCCAACAATGGCAACAAAGAAGTGGAGCTTATGGCCGATTCAGAACCAGAATCAGTCTTCAAGCAACAGATAGACAGGGTAGAGAGTGGAGCAGGGAACATCACAACATACACTATATTACCAAAAGTATTCGGTCACCCATCCAAATGATCAGAATCAGGTGTCCTAATCACTTGGCCTGGCCACAGGTGTATAAAATCAAGCACTTAGCCATGCAGACTGTTTTTACAAACATTTGTGAAAGAATGGGCCGCTCACAGGAGCTCAGTGAATTCCAGTGTGGAACTGTCATAGGATGCCACCTGTGCAACAAATCCAGTCGTGAAATTTCCTCGCTCCTAAATATTCCACAGTCAACTGTCAGCTTTATCATAACAAAATGGAAGAGTTTGGGAACAACAGCAACTCAGCCATGAAGTGGTAGGCCACGTAAACTGACGGAGAGGGGTCAGCGGATGCTGAAGCGCATAGTGCAAAGAGGTCGTCGACTTTCTTCACAGTCAATTGCTACAGAGCTCCAAACTTCATGTGACCTTCAGATTAGCCCAAGTACAGTACGCAGAGAGCTTCATGGAATGGGTTTCCATGGCCGAGCAGCTGCATCCAAGCCACACATCACCAAGTGCAATGCAAAGCGTCGGATGCAGTGGTGTAAAGCACGCCGCCACTAGACTCTAGAGCAGTGGAGACGCGTTCTCTGGAGTGATGAATCACGCTTTTCCATCTGGCAATCTGATGGACGAGTCTGGGTTTGGAGGTTGCCAGGAGAACGGTACATTTCAGACTGCATTGTGCCGAGTGTGAAATTTGGTGGAGGAGGAAATAATTCCTCCTCCACCAAATTTCACACTCGGCACAATGCAGTCCAAAATGTACCGTTCTCCTGGCAACCTCCAAACCCTGGTGTGGTTTTTCAGGAGTTGGGCTTGGCCCCTTACTTCCAGTGAAAGGAACTTTGAATGCTTCAGGATACCAAAACATTTTGGACAATTCCATGCTCCCAACCTTGTGGGAACAGTTTGGAGCGGGCCCCTTCCTCTTCCAACATGACTGTGCACCAGTGCACAAAGCAAGGTCCATAAAGACATGGATGACAGAGTCTGGTGTGGATGAACTTGACTGGCCTGCACAGAGTCCTGACCTGAACCCGATAGAACACCTTTGGGATGAATTTGAGCGGAGACTGAGAGCCAGGCCTTCTCGACCAACATCAGTGTGTGACCTCACCAATGCGCTTTTGGAAGAATGGTCAAAAATTCCTATAAACACACTCCTCAACCTTGTGGACAGCCTTCCCAGAAGAGTTGACGCTGTAATAGCTGCAAAAGGTGGACCGACATCATATTGAACCCTATGGGTTAGGAATGGGATGGCACTTAAGTTTATATGTGAGTCAAGGCAGGTGACCGAATACTTTTGGTAATATAGTGTACCTGGATAAAACTAGGCAAAACAAACTGATAAATGCTATCAGTGGAAAGATCATGGATGCAATTGTAGGCTAGACCAAACTCTACAAATACTTTTCCATTATATTGGATTGCACCCCTGACATAAGCCACACAGAGCAGGTATCAGTTGACATCAGAACCGTGTCAATGGAGGACAAGCCACATGTGAAGGAGCACTTTTTCACCCTTTTCTCAGCTCCCACCCAGATGGTCTGTCTTGAAAAGCCATGTCAAGATCACATTAAAGTCATGGTCAGAGACCAGGAGGGAGAGCCATGTGAACAGTGTAGAGGCCATTAGGTACCAGGTCCCACAGATGAGAGAAGCCCTCCTGAAGGTAAAAGAAAAGCCAATAGATCCCACCATAAAAATTGTCTAAAATCTTTAGCAGAGGAAATTGCATCCTTTCATTTTTCTATCTGCTCAGTTGTCTGGTATGACATCGTCAACCGCACTGAAAATGTCAGTAAGCTGATGCAGTCTTTTTCTATGCAACTGGATATGGCAGTGGACCTGCTTGGCAAAACAAAAACTTTCCTGACCGACTACTGAGATCATGGCTTTGCTTCAGCTCAAGCTTTAGCAAGACACGTGTGAAGAAATGAATGTGTGCTGCTTTTTTTTTTTTTTTTTTTTTCATGAAAAGCGACTGCAAGAAATCTACCCAAACATGTGGGTGATACAGAGGATATCTGTGACTATCCCAGTGACCAAGGCAGCTGCAGAGAGGAGCTTTTGAAAGGTCAAGCTGATTAAAACAGACTTGAGGCTTACTATGAGCATCTCACTGAAATTGCAGTGATCAGCATCAATCATGATGTGTCTCAATTTGTCTTTTGAAGCAATCATTGTTGACTGCTGCAAAGAAGTCCAGGCGTGTGCCGTTTTGAAACAATTCTCAACTTAAGGACAAAACCTAAAATCTTGCATATACTGTGCATAAGACCTTTTTTTTCCCCCCATATCAACACAAAATATGCTGTTGGCTTGGGTTTTCCATGCAAAAACACTGTTTTAGTTTTGTTCCCTTCCAGCAGCATGGGCAACATGTTGATCACTGCCAATATCCAATTACATCATCCAGGCCCCTCTGAGAAGTTCAAAAGTAGTTTTTTTAGGCATGCAGTCAAACAGCTTACACTTTCTCTACACTGTACGGTCCACTCACACCAGCATGTGCTGTACTGTCCAAGCACAACAAAGTGTGTTAGCATGCTTTATAGTCCACTGAGGGGAAAGGATGTCATGGTAATAATTCACCATCTAAAAGTGAGTATACGAGTTATAACCCAGGTCCATGTGCTCTGCATCTAATAAATATTTTTGCTTGGCTATCTGTAGCAAAAATGTAGCAATACATATACATACAGACACAGCAAATTAAGCTATAGATGCCTCATATTACATTTCCCATAATTTAGAAGTCAATTTGTTTTTGTAAAAATGCCCCATTTTTACATTTTCACAGGTACTTAAAAATCAGTACTTGCTGTTACTGAATGGTATTTCAGCAGTTTCAATAAAAAACTCCACTATATTTTGGGTTATTTTAGTTGATTACATGTGCTCTTACAGTATGTCAGATCAACTCTGATTTCAAACTCCAATTCCCAAAATACACCACAGCCTTCAAACATGGCCACCACGAACTACAACTCCCAGCCCATGACACTGGCAAGTAAACGCTCAGCAGTGCCTACTCTGACTACCAAGCTGTTTGTCTGTTGATTGCTATCTGTTTTTTTGACTCTGTTTCAGCCTCCTGGTTTTTGCTACGTTGTAATGTTTGCCAATCGCCTGAACCCTTGCCTGTTTTTTGACCTTGAACTTGTCTGTCCTTTTGGAACCGTCCGTTTTGAACATTAAACTGTTTATACTGCATTTGCATCCATCTGTTGTGACAATACAAACAGGTAAAAATAAGAAAAAAACATAAAAGATAACAGAAAAAGTAAAACTGAATTTGACAAAAAATAAAACTGATTTCACAGGGCCCTACATATTGACCTAAACAACCGAAAGTATTAACAGTTCGGGAATCAAACCAACACACCAAAGTTTCGAATCATCCTGCAACTCTAGTAGAGTGCCACACTGTCCTTCATAACACAATCCAACTAATCGATAATGAAATTCCAAAAGAAATGGCAAGTATTTTTTTTTATCTTATTGATTTTGTGAATTAGTTGTTACAGCCCTACTAATTACACTCACCTGTTGCACATAACCTCCTCACTTAACTGTATAAATGAGACACCTAAAAACATGAGACAGGGGGACAGCGAATGACCGGTATGTTTGTGTATATTTTGTTTCCTCATGTTGGTGTAAAATATACAGTCCTCTCAAAGTATTGGAACAGCAAGGCCAATTCTATTTTTTTTTTTTTTTGGCTATACACTGAAGACATTTGGGTTTGAGATCAAAAGATGAACATAAGACGATAGATCAGAATTTCAGCTTTCATATCCTGATATTTATACAGCTATAAATACTTGACTTAGAACAAGGCACCTTTTGTCTGAACCCACTGATTCTGGATACTGGTCACATATAGTAACATATGCCTGACATGTGTTTCTTCAGGCCCAGGTGTGCTCGATTAGATTTCTTGTTTAAACAATCATTAGCACTGAAATTTTGCACTTGGTTTGAGCCCTTGGTTTCACCTGTGAAGATTGCATCTCTTGTTAAAGATGATAAGCCAACATGAAGACCAGAGAGCTGTCTATGGGAGAAAAGCAAGCCTTTTGGAAGCCAAGAAAAGAGGGAAAATCTTTCAAAGCCATTGCACGTATTGGGCACAGCCAGTACAACAAATGTCCTCGAATGCACTGAAAAAGAAATAAACCACTGTTGTACTAGCAACCAGACATAGAACAGGTTGTCCAAACAAAACAACAGCAGTTGATAACAGAAACATTGTGAGAGCTGTGAAGAAAAACCCAAAAACAAAAGTCAGTGAAATCACCAACAACCTCCACAGGGCAGGGGTGAAGATATCACACCGTTCGAAGAGGGCATTGAGAGCAGTAATAAAGACGTCATACCACCACCCATCAGCAGTAAGAATTGGAAGGCCAGATTGGAATTTGCAAAGTAATACAGAGATGATCCACAGAGGTTCTGGAATCAAGATTAACCTCTACCAAAGTGATGGAAAGGCCAAAGAGTGGAGAAAGTAAGGACCATGATCCAAAACATACAAGCTCTTCAGTCAAGCACGGTGGCGGTAGTGTCACAGCTTGGGCTTGCATGGCTGCTTCCGAAATGGGCTCACTAATCTTTATTGATGACGCAACTCATGACTGTAGCAGCAACATGAATTCAGATGTCTACAGAAACATTGCCTGCCAATTTACAGTTCAATTACCACCCACTCACCAGGTCTCCCCTATCATGTGACAGCCTTCACACTCACAGATTGATAGCTATCACAGTATTCCTCTGAGACACGTGAAGCCAGCCAACTGCATCTTTTCGAACTGCTGCTCACAGTGCGTCACACGGTATCCAGGGCTATCTGCCCGCTCCCATATGCATGAGTTCACAGACACCCATGATTGGCTAGTGTCAGCGTGATTGATAGGAGAGAGCATAGAACCCCTCCCAAGCAGACAGCACGCAAGCACTTTGGCTTTCTTGGTCTCCTGGCCACGGACAGCTATGGCATTATCAGGATTCAAACTCGCAAACTTGAGGACAATAGGGCAGACCCTTTTCTGCTGCATCACGTGGGAGCCACTGGCTCTCGCTTTCTATTGATGTAAGCAGAGAATATGTTGATGTTATTAATGGAAATAATAACAAGTATCTAACACCAGTTTACTATATTTATTATCATCTAACTTTATCACCTAAAGTTTTTGGCTGTAAGAGGGGAAAAAAGGACTTTTGACCCAAAAAGATTAATTAGGCCAACAAGAAGGCGTAAAACATAACATTTTACAAATAATGGTGAATTAATAATGTTAATTAAAATGCAGTTAAATTCACAGGTTTTTCTGACTGGCACTCTCCTGCTCAACACCGAGCAGTATCAGGAGAGCAAAAGTCTGCCATTGGAACATTAGACAAACCAATTTCTACAAAAATTACAATGAAATATGATGTTAAATGGTGTTTTTTTTTTTTTAACTTTTTACAGCACATCAGTGCAAAATCACTTGCAAAACCACCACCGTCCAGCTCATTTTAAGTTATTGCCACAATTCCCAACTGCACAGCTGGTAATATTATGCCTCCCCTACTCTCCTTAAGTCTGAAATGGTGGTAATGCTTGTTTTCCTGTCTTTTTGGCTGGCTGGTTGTAATTTAATACCATGCCAGCTACCATGGCTATTTTCATGGCAGGAAAGAGTCCTAGAGGAGTTGAAACCATCACAGTCCATTAAAATATGCCTCAGACATATAGTACTTTGGCACAAGGGGCATAAAGGAGGATCTTCACCTGTTAACAAAAACTTTTATGCAAGTCTGGAGTGGCCTATTTGGCAATGGGTGTAGACATGTAGATATGGTCCCAGCGATTATCCAAGTAGAAACGACATTTTCTACCAACAACAAGGTTGATTTCATGAAGTTTATTTGTACTACATTGATCCCAATTGGTTTGCCATTTTTTTCATGAGATAAGAGTTTATAATATATGGTTTGAGGTCTGAAGGTGGAATCAGGCTTTTTTTTTTTTTTTGAGCTCTGAAGATAAGGCCTCCTTAGCAGCAGCATTTGTTTGCTCATTCCCCACAACATCCTCGTACCCAGCAAAAAAGAATTTTAAAATTCCGTGCCTCCTAAAATTTCTACAAAAGCTCATTTTAAGAGATGCCAGAGTTTGAAGACATGACTGAGTCTGTTATTATTAGGAAATTCTGTTGTTGAGAAGTTTCAATATGATCCAGTGTCAAAATAATCTCAATAATCTCAGTGTATGATGGAAAGCTTCCCCATATACTTAAAAGCTGTTGGTGGTAATCACTGGGGTGTGTTTGAGATTTTTTGTTTCTTGTTATATCCATGTTTTTTTATATTCTGGGGGGGGGGGGGGGGGGGGGGGGGGGGGGGCAGATATTACAGAAGTGTGTCTGACCTAGTACACTTCAATCAACTTTTATATTTTCTAGATGGGGCTTAATCCATAGTACAAATGGATAAATATGCCTTGGCTTTCTCTCATACAAAAATGACAACTAAGGTGAGAATACTGCATGATAAGCTGAATTATTTTTATTGGTTGATAGCTTTGTTGGGTATTGCAGGGCTAATTTGAGACATCTATTCTCCAGAGAGAGTTCATTAGCCTTAACATACAAGCTTTGAATTGGTGATGTTCTGAAGGCCCCCAGGGACAGACATATGCCTTGATGAGGAACAGTGTCCAACAGCCGGATATGATTTCCTGGCTGAGCCATACACCATGGCTCCAAATTCCTTGGCATCTTTGATAGGATCTCTTCCCAAGAATAAATCTGTGTCGAGATGGAGAGAACGTCTTCGAGAACTGGAACCCTTTGATATGGACCAAGCAATGTTGTCAAAAAATACTGACTTTTCAATACATATCAATTCTGAATATTTGAAAGGGTTTCAGTATTCATTTTCCACAGTATCAATACACTGATACCAGCTTCACTTTCTTGCTCTCTCTAGCCGACAGCGAGTGGACACACACTGCAGTGCCCACATAGTCCTGCCTCCTCTCACTCACTCACAGTGCTGTCTTCTCAGCACTTAAAAGGAGAGCAAGTGCAGAGCCTCCACGACCAGTTTTGGTGGATAAAGAATACAGCAGGAGTGCTATTTGGAAACATTACAGATGTGAGGCAAATGAACATGGAAAGGCAAAGGTCACAAGCAAGCGTTGCTACAGAGCAGTGCTGACAAAAGGTGCTAACACCACTAATTTAGGAAAGCACCTGAAGGACCTACACATGGACCTATATAAAGAATTTCAAGAGGTTGGTAACAGCTCCCATTTCAATCACTGAAGCATTAAAAAAGATGGCCCAGTAAACTGCTGTTGATAAGTGTGTTGTCCCGTTGTAATTCTCAAAGCTAAGCTAATACCCCTCAGAGCTATCAGGCCTGAGGAATCTCAGACAGCAGAGTTTCAGTTCAAAAGAAAATACTTTGACTATGGTCAATAGTAAATTAACTTAAATACTGTTGTGCTTAAAGGGATAGTTCACCCAAAATGAAAATTCTGTAATTATTTACTCACTCACATTTGTTCTAGCACGTCAGGCATGCACGTTTGAGCTTACACAGAGGGCATCAAATATAGTATGTGCACTGATCAATGTTTGTATGTGAATAAAAGCCTAATTAAAATCTGTTCATCATAAAAAGCGATCGGGTCTCTTCAGAAGATTTGGATTAAACCGCTCAATTCATATGGATTACAATATGATGTCTTCGTGTACTTTTTGAAGCTTGAAAATATTGATTGCCTAGACTTTCAATGGATGGACAAAAAAATTATGAGAATAATATCTTCATTTGTTTTCCAAAGATGAACGAAAGTCTTATGGGTTTGGAACGACATGAGAGTGAGTAAATAAGGCTGGTATCACCACTGATAATGCCTCAGAAAACAACAAAAGCATTTCAGCAGGACAGGCACAACCTGTGTGTCTGGAGCACTGCTGAGGATAAGAAAGACGGTGTCTGCATTCAGCAGATCACCAGAGATGTTGCGACAGCTAAAGAAGAAACAAAAAGATCTGTCCAAACACAGACTGATCCATGAATTAGCCCAGTTGCGGGGATTTCTAGAACAGTGGCAAGCAGTCTATTCAGTTCTATCGGAATGATGATCGGAAGAAATGCCACCTCATGCCTAATCAGATATTACAGTTCTTGAGGCTGTCAAAGAGGTATTGAGCCCTGTCAGCTCTTTCATGGATGCCCTTAGTGGTGAAAAACACACCACTCTCTCCTCTGTCCTGCCCCTAAGTTTGAAGATTGTTTCTACTTTCACAGTTGAGGAAAGTGACAGCAACCTAAAACGTCAACTTAAAGATAATATGAGAGGAGATTTCAGACAAAGATATGAGGGCATGCATCTGCAGCTGATACTGAAAATAGACACGTTTCTTGACCCAAGAGTCAAGAACAGTTTTGTTACCTTGAGAGAGGAGGTTAAACAGAATCTTATAGACAATGTCCATTTACTGGAAATAGGAGGCCAAAGTCAGCAAACACCTTCTCCATGTGCCAAGCAACCGGCAGCAAAGAAAACTAAAACAGATCTGAAAAGACTGTTAATAAGCATACAGAGGGAAAAAAGAATAAATGGAGAAGATGCATCATCCAGAGAAGAGGGTGGGGTGCAGACACAGAACTCAAAAATAAGTTCACAATATATGAAAAGATGCCTGAACTTGCAGAAGATGCAGAAGAGGACCCACTCACATGGTGGAGGACAAATGAGAAAACTATACCTCACTTTGCTCAGTTTGCTAAGAAGTATTTGTGCGTCGCTGCTTCAGAATGTGTCTTTAGTATGTCAGGGCTCATTTGCAGTGCAAGAGGAGCACACTGACATGCTGGGGTTCCTAGCTTAAAATCTGTAAGTTAAACATTTGGAAGTTATACAAAGAAACTTTAGGCTACAGTAATGGGTGTCACTCTCACTCACCTCTGTAGAGAACGTTTGCATATATAAGAATAGTAATTACTTTCCTTTCAGTTTTTTTTTTACTCATTTGTCACTTGAAAATGTACAAGACTGCACTGCTTTTGTTTTTACTTGCACTTTAGTGCCTTTTAGACATAAGGACTGTTGATATGGGGGGTGGGGGGGGGGGGCTTAAAATACTCTGTGAAAGATATGTATTTTCAAGTAAAAATGAATAAGATTGCACCGTTTTTTTACTTGCACTTTATTGCTTTTTGAATGTGTGACGATCTCAGAGGCTTTTGAACAAGTGCACTCATGTTATATCCTTGTTAATTTATCCTTAAATAAAAATCTAAAAATTTTCCCCATGGTATAGAATATCGAAGTTAGAAATCCCTGTATCGTGACAACACTAGGACCATTGATTGTCAGATGGATTTTCCATTCAATACTATGCATGGATGGGTTTACCTCTAGAACAAATACAGATGTCATCCACATAAAGGCTGCTGTGGATCGCTGACCGGTTACTTTTTCAACTTTTTTGTTTATATGGATACTAAAAAGGGTACCTGAAAATACTACCTTGAGGCACTCCTAGCTCTTGTCTGTGTTAGTCTGGTACTACCTACCTTAACTCTGCAAAGTCTGTTAGATTAAAAAGTTGTCAATAAAAGTAGGCAGCCATCCTCTGAAACCAAGTTGATGAAAATCCTTTAAAATAACTCTCAAGGCTGATGAAGTAATCTATAATGTTTCTTCCTTTTCTAAACCCACATTAAGCATTATATATTGGATGGTTGAACTTCAGCATCCATACAAGGCATTCATTACCCATTCTCTCCATAGTTTAACAAACAACTTGTCAGGGCTGTGGGACGATAACTGGAAGGTTCACTGTGATCTTTCTGCTTTTGGAATAGGAATGATTACCGATTCTGTCCAAGAAGATGGAATGTGTCCTGATATCCAAATGGAGTTACAAAAAATGTTTAAAAGCAAACACAAAGTAGTATGTGGTAAACTGTTTAAAAACTGATGGTAGATGTTATCTGGACCAACAGCCGTATCATGCGATCTGTTTATGGTCTGCATTAATTCTTCCATGGTAAAAGGTTGGTTGTAAGATTCCAATTATCAGACAAAAGTTAACAGCTTTCTTTTCTTCTGCAGCCCGAATTGCTTGAAAAGCTGGAAGTGAGTTTTCAGTAGATGAGTTTTTTCTGCAAGGATCTTCACAAGTTTCTGCAAGGATACTAGCGATTTCTTGTTTTTTGGTTAATATTTTATCTCAATGTTTAATATGCTGAATTTGATGTCTGCAATTCTTGCCCATCATACCACGAATCAGATCCCAAACCTTTTTTGTAGAAGTCTTTGATGAAACGTTGGATACAACTTTGCCTCTTAACTTCATTTTTAATCTGATGAGGTTTTCAGCTGTTGCACATCTGAAGAAGGATCTTTCTGCCATATTCCACTCTTTTATAGCATTTTTGCAGTAGTTGTTGAACCATGGCTGACGATTATTATGTATTGGGTGAGGTTTTTGGAACAGTATCATCTGCTATGGAAGTTAGAATACTATTAAGTGTTTTAATAGGATCTGGGTCATCTTCAGAAAAAGCATTAAACTGCTCATAACAAAGACTGAAAGAGGTACCAGTTTGCTATTTTAAAATGCCCTGTACACTAGACCCTTCTCCTCTTCCTTTAAGAACTAGAATAAGTGGAAAATGGTCACTTCCACAGAGGTCATGCAACACTTTCCATGAGAGAGCCAGTAATAGCTCAGGCTGACAGTCAAGTCGATCGCTGAGTAGGTACCATGTCCTGGGTGTAGATAGCTTGGAGATCCATTATTTAGGAGGCATAGGGCATGATTGTCAATGAACTCAATTCTCTTGCCTCTTGTGGTATTCTGATTACCACCCCATAAAGTACTGTGGCTATTAAAATCCCAAGTATGAAGGGCAGGGGGAGCTGCTGGACAAGGCTGTCCAACTCTTGGTGTGTTAGGGTCATGTCTGGTGGAATGTATATTGAGCACACTGTAATAGCTCTCTGGAGCATTATAAGCACTGCTGTCACTTGTAAATTACTGTCCAAAGTGATCCGACTACGTATCACATTATTCCGTATTAAAATAGCTGTGCCACCAGAACAACGTCTGCTGTTTGCACCCCAAGAATTTAAAACTGTAATATTTTTAAAAGACAAACTGTATTTCTTTCAGACAGAATTCAAGAGGATTAAAGTTGCAGGAATTCAGCAAAATTAGCTCTCAAGCCATGACAGTTCCACTGGATGATGGTATAGTCCATAATTAAGTAGGGAGTACTGGTACACTCCCCCTTGCTCTGCCTTTTTGGAGAACGGCTTCTGCTGATATGACCACTCTCATTTCGACATCTTTAATTGGGTTGGTTTTTACGTTCACATCTTGTGATCCTTTAGAGTGCCTCAGGCTTTTTTGAGTTCTTGTTAATTGTTTGATTTTTTTGTTGTTGAATTCTGATTGGATTGGTTATGGATTGATATCGTTTCACTCTTATTTTCTGCAATTTTTGCCCTTAGACGTGCTGCACCTTTACCGCTACTGACAATCTGTGGCTTATCCTTTCGTAACTACGTCAGATCTGTTTGGCAGTCGACTGCAGCGAAAGTTTTTTTGGCTACTGAAGCAAGGATTTTATTTAAAGAAAAGGAGGGGATCGTGGAAAACTTTATGTGCCTCAGTATAGCTGATTTTCTTTGTACATCTGATTTTCATTTATCTCTTTCTCTTTAATCCAAATCGGCCATTCTTTTGATGTAGCCATATGTCTTCCTCCACAACTGCAGCACTTGGATGGCTTCTGACAACTTCCTTTATCATTATCCTCCTCACCACAATAACAACACATACTCTTAATCTTACAGTTTTTTTAAGCCATGTCTGTATTTTTGAGAGTTAAAGCATCTCAAAGGGTTGGGAATATAGTGATTCTTTCTGGTGGGTGAGGTTTATTGAAGGTAATAATGTATGTACCAGTTTTAATATTTCTGTCTTCTCTTGTGATTGTTATTCTCTTCACATGCATCACTCCTTGAGTTAAGTTCTAGAGTAATCTCATCTTCTTCTACATCATCTAATTCTCTGATGCAGGTCACTCCTTTGCAGTAATTAAGAGTGGGAAGGACCTTAATTTCAAGAGCAACCAATAAATTTGCATGAAGAAGATTCTCCGCATTGGGCGTATTATTATTATTATTTTATTTTATTTATTTTTTTTTTTTAAGAAAATAACACCAGAATCTGAATGAGGTCTTTTCACAAAACATTCAATGTGAATTGGCCTTTACTATTAACAAGAGATCACAGAACATTTTATATAGCTTTTTTTAAGTTTCCCTGCTTTAAACTGTAGCCATGAAAAGCAAACGTGTGTTTTACAATACTAGGCACATTCTTCATAATGTTAAGACAGTTAATTTGTTAAAAGCATTTGAATTTAGTCCATTTTTTGGATTAAGTATTTGTTGACAAAGCCGTGCTAAGAGAATGTTTACTAAACCGAAGCTGTAAGCTTTTACTGTAAATAAACCTATCTAGTTATTAGCTGTAACTAAGCTCATTAAAAAATTTAAATAAAATTATATAAATTATATTAAGTATACATGTACTGTGTTGAACAGCAGCAGAGATACTTACTAAATTCCTGTATAGCCAAGGAGCCCTGATAAATATGTTGTTTCATTTTCTTAATTTAAAAATCTCTTTTCATGTTTTAAGATTGAAGACATTCATGGCTTTATCTGTTCGGAACCACAGACAACCTAAGATGCATCAGAGAAAGACTTTTTAATGCTATGCTCCAAAGTCATAAAGCAGGTTATTAAGATTTGAATAGGATATAAAATAGGCTAAAAGGAGACACATATTACAAGATACAACACAATATATTTTTGCTGATCATAAAGCTGCATACACCACATTTTCCTGCAGACATTTAATATGTCCAACTCGACAGTCATCACAATAGTTAGAATCTGTTGAAGATTCTTACTATCACCAATTGTCTACCTAATACTTTGTTTTTAACAGCCTTAGGTTTTTGAGTTACTGTAGATTACATAACCTAAATTAAGTCTTTACTGGGAGTCTACTAGAACAAAACAGAAAGTAAAGTGTGCAAATTTGCAGGATTTAACTGGCTGTTGCAATGACAGCTGCAGCCAGTATAAGGTCTTGCACTTTATATTCATGCATGTCACAATATCATGATTCTAGTTTTCTGTAAATAAAGCCATTATAGAATAATATTATCATATTGCTGTGTGTGAAGCAAACATGAAAAGCAGGGAGGAAAACACACCTACCTGCTCACGCTGTTCATTTATATCTGTCCGGGTTTTATCACAGAGGAGACATTTAAGTAAACCTGTCTAAACCAGGACTTTTACAAAGCGTTTTTCATCAGTTTCTGTCAAGAGATGGTACGTGTAAAAAACAAACACAAATCTCTGCTAGTCAATCAATGGGCAAGCAAAAGACCAGCTGATACACACGACTTGCAGTTAGCTAATGGGAGGCTTGCGTGCAAGAGTGTAAACACGTCTGTGTATCATACATACCCAGGAACCTACTCTCGGCATCTAGACGCACATGTGTTAACACATAAGCACAAGATAGGCCTTAAGTCCAATAGCGTCATGCCAAGTCATTTGGCTATTATATAGCCAAAATTACTATTTTCAATAAATAAAACATCAGGCTAAGCAATTTAAAGCTAGTGTACACTTCTTCCGTCAAATGTAAATCACTGACCGCATCTTTTTTTGACCCTGCAAGCACTGGAACACAACTGAGCACAACAGGAGCACCCGAGCTCCCAATGACCTCTGACTGACTTCTGCTCAACCTTCCTTCGTACACAGTGAACAAGTGTCTAGTTCCAAATAAAGAGACA
This sequence comes from Pangasianodon hypophthalmus, assembly GCF_027358585.1. Taxonomy (NCBI): domain Eukaryota; kingdom Metazoa; phylum Chordata; class Actinopteri; order Siluriformes; family Pangasiidae; genus Pangasianodon; species Pangasianodon hypophthalmus. The sequence continues at coordinate 16,886,004 of NC_069725.1, forward strand.
TTCCTACAGGGGTCTAAATACTGCTATGTAGCTTCAGGAAGGGGGACGCTACAGTGCGCACGAAACAGCTGCAGCTCGTTGAGCAGAAATGCATCAAACGTCGCTGTAAATTGTGAGGTGCAACTATCTAAGCATTTGCTCTTTCTTTCATATCCTTGAGAGGCCATAGTCATGTGTGATCAGGAGTCCAAGGCAAGGCTGGCATTTCCATCGCCTCTGTCGGTGAGAGAGATGTTAGCACATGCAGAGCAATCAGAGGTCTTCTCCAAGCCCCCAATCAGCTTTCCTGTGATGTTTGACCAGTAGCAGTTTGAAAAGATGACGTGATGATTACAGTGTGTTTAAGAGCGGAGATGGTGTCCTTTGGTTAATTCCCTATCAACCAAGTTTTATGATTGCTCGGGTCCGTTCCAAGTACTAAAGCCGATTACTACAGACACAATAAAACATCAATCTAGCAAACATATTAATACGCTACTAGTACAGGCCGAACCAGGAGGGTCGGAGCATGATTTACAGAAAACGACACGAGTCTATGCCGTAAGCGTCGAGTTACATATGGGTACTAGAATATGGCATCGAGACGGTCTGTAAGGGAAAACCTGCAATGCAACTAGCCGACGATAAACTGTCTCAGAGGAAATATAGAAGGATAGCTTTATATGGTTAGCTAGCATACGACCACCTTGCTCGCTCTCTCGTCACGTCATAGCATTTAGCCAGCTAGCCAGCAAATGACAAAAACACTCCAGGACTTATACTACAAAGCGTAAAAACAGTTGTGAAACCACAACACTAACAAGTACTGTTAATGTTACTTATTTAATGGACAGTCGACGTTCACGACAGCTAGCTAACTGTGTATCTACAATCGACAAACTCGCCCTCGGTTCAACAGCCGGTCAGCCACACTGAAATTTAAAAGCTTCACGAGATAGCTAGCGTTAGCCGATTATATCTGCCCGAAATGGCGTTTGAACAACACAGCTATACTCTTATCTAAAACTGTTGTGTCCATGCCGTCAACAAACCTACTGATTTTGCAGAATTATAAAAACGTACTATTAAAATTCATAAAACAAAAGAATCAGCTAAACTGAACTACCTTGTAGGCCTACTGGATAGAAATCGGATAAAGTTAATCATTCTTACCTTTGAACAAAGAAGCCTATGGGCCAACCTACTAATTGTAAGAAGAGACATAATGCCTGTATTTGTAAATGTGTTCCTATATATAAATATTAGTAACTTGTATTGATCAATCCGCTGCCGGTGCGCCGCGGAACTGGTTGAAGGTGCCCCTACAGTGGTTAGAGTGAAGGTTGAAAAAGGCACTCAGGCTCAAAAGTAGTCGCAAGTTGAATCCCAAATGGCTCCACATTGACAATGTAGTGCACTAACTAGGGCACGGAAGCCATTATTTCATACCATGTGTAGTGCATTGAAGTAGGAAGCGGTGAACCATCTAGTATTTATCCGCATTTTGGATTGGATGGGGCTTGATCTACAGGAAACTGCGAAAAGCACCAGTATTCGCCAGACTGATATATAACTGCATGTCATTGGCTGTTGACGCCTGCGTTCTTTTATATGATTGGTTCAATTCTGTGAAGCTCGTTTGGCTTTCAAAGAGGTGTTCTGGGATGTGCCTGAAAAAAGAAAGTGATTAAATTATGTTACAGAGCGCTATTTCTTTACAAAATCAAAAATTTATTTTTCACATAGGCAAGCACATACAATTGAATTTCGATTTATCCTGTTGACTTGGTAAGGTACCACCTCAGTAAAGTGTGCCGTGTATTAAGCTATTACGTGGTAGGGTGCATGCAACAAAGGAGAGTTCCCTGTTTTGTTGTAGGAATAATAAATATAAAGCGTACCTTTTCAAAATTGCTGTTGGAAATGAAATCTTGTATAATCGAATTATAAACCGAGTGAACTCTCTGGCGTTTTATTGACGTTCGCTATATAATATTCCCGGGACATTATAAACGTTCGCAGCAGGTCCTATTTTAGTCCTGAAGGGACGCTCGCAAACATACGCTCAGAGGACATTAACTAACGTCCCCCCGTGGTCCCGTAAGAAACGTTATTCATATTCCCTTTACGGAACGTTTGAGCAACGTCGCAGTATGGTCCTGTGTGAAATGTTATTTATGTTCCCTTTAGCGAACTTTCAAAACCATCTGGATTTGGTCTTCTACCTGATGGTCATTTGTCGCTGCATCTAATCAACAGTCGAATACTGATTTCCAGCACTCTGCTTTAGGCGATACTTCTTATCTTTTTTAAATAAATCTTCTAATGCACATAACAAAAAGAAGCAAAGCAAAAAAAAAAAAACATGTAGGCTTCTCAATACTCAGAAACTGGACTGAACACACACATACGTATATACACACAACTGGGCATCCTCCATCTTCTTTGCAATTTTTTTGCAAGTTTTTGCACGTTTATGCTGCTACAATACTTATTATACTGTACATAGGCTGCTACTTATGTTTACACTTATGTTTACACTATTTCAGCTACTTGTATTGTGCTCTTGTACTCTTTGCACTAGGTTCACTTTTAAACAGAACTGTGTACTGGTCGGCACTGCACTGGGACTTACTATGCCCATTGTCTGTTCCAGTAGTCATTGTACTGTCTTGTGCTGTCTGCACATGTTTGCACTTGTGCACTTTATGTCTAAATTATGTAGTCCCTTGTAGTTCTGTGTTGTTCTGTGTTTGTCTTACGTAGCACCTTGGTCCTGTAGAAACATTGTTTCGTTTCACTATGTACTTGTATATGTTTGAAATGACAATAAACTCCACTTGACTTGACTTCAACATGTAGGACTTTTTTCTGCTCGTCTCAAAATCCTGATCCTGCACCAGTAGATTTGTGTGGTTAACCATTTCATATAGCATTTAAGAAATATCTACAGCTCCTTTCAAAAGTATTGGAATGACAAGGCCAATTCTTTTGTTTTGCTGTACACTGAAGACATTTGGGTTTGAGATCAAAAGATAGATGAATAGAAAGATATAAGATGAAAGATCAGAATTTAATTTCCTAATATTTACATCTAGATGTGTTAAACAACTTAGAACATGGTACCTTTGGCGGCAGACCACCCAATTTGTAGGTGAGCAGAAATATTGAACAGATAGTAGTAAAGTAAATTATGCATAATATTTGGGTGCATATCCCTTGCTTGCAATAACTGCATCAAATCAGCGACCCACTGACATCACCAAACTTGCATTTTACTTTTCCAGGCTTGTACCGCAGTTTCAGTTGTTGTTTGTTTTGGGGGGTTTCTCCCTTCAGTCTCCTCTTCTGGTGGTGAAATGCATGCTTGGTTTGGTTAAGGTCTGGTAATTGACATGTCTTTTGTTATGTTGGGTCATTGTCTTGCTGCATGATGAAATTCCTCCCAATTAGATTGGATGCATTTCTCTGTAGGTTGGCACACAGAATGTCCCGATTAGATAGGATGCATTTTTCTGTAAGTTGGCAGACAGACTTCTGAATTCATTCTGCTGCTACCATCACGAGTTACTGTACATCATCAATAGAGATTTGTGAGCCATGCCATGCCATGACACTACCACCACTGTGCTTAACTAATGAGCTCCTATGTTTTAGATTATAAGCAGAGCCTTTCTTTCTCCACACTCTGGCCTTTCCATCACGTTGGTAGAGGTTAATCTTGGTTCCATCTAGTGTGGCTCATCTCTGTATTTCTTTGCCAATTCCAATCTGGCCTTCGGATACAGTATTTACTGCTGATGCGTGGTTTGCATTTTGTGGTATGGATGGCCTCTATATTTCTTGTCTTCCTCAAACAGTGGATTGTGATACCTTCACCCCTACCCTGTGGAGGATGATATTGATGTCACTGACTGTTGTTTTTGGGGTTTTTCAAAAAACACATATGGGGAGTGTGACCTTCCAGCGGATGGCTGTCTTTTAAGCTCTGCTCCAACCGTCGCATGTTTTTCTTTCTACCCCAGTGATAAGATTCTGTTTTTGTTAAAATTTGAATTTCCACTTTTTAATGCTTCACAGCCTCACAGAACTACCGCTGCTAAGAAGAAGAGTCCTAACGAACATGGCAAACTTAGTGAGAATGATCTGGTGCTAATTGAAATGCAAACGATCAGCACTTGACTGGGACTTGATTGGATAGCATCGACAACTGCCTTGACAATATCAAGGGCACGATGTCATCAATGCAAGAATCGCTGGTTTAACAGACAGAGTCACTTCTACTTCACAAACTTCACAAACCAAACCTGTCTTTTAGAGGCCAAAAATAGGATTTCTACACTGGATGACTCTGTGGGTACCCAGCAGTCTGTGATTGCTAAACTTCAAGCCAAAGTTTATGATTTGGAGATCCAAAGCTGGCACAAGAGTCTAAAGATAATCGGTCTCCCTCAAAAAGTACCCCTTATAGGCCAGTTAGTTTACATAATGTAGATGGCAAAATACTTTCCAAATCCTATACACAATGATTAGAGGCCGTGTTGCCCAAACTTATTAATCCATATAAAATCAGGTTCATTAGAATGCGGCTTTACATTCATTAGATCCTAGGACCTCCCCGAGGTGGTATAGGTGGTCCGACCAGGTGGAGGAGTGATTGATGACATTGTCCAGGTAGGCGGCTGCAAATTGACGATGCGGTGTCAGGACGATGTCCATCAGGCGTTGGAAGGTTGCTGGACATCCATACAACCCATCTCGGAGCATTCGGCTGATCTCCTCCTCAATAACCTTACGGGGGAGTCTCCCGGCCACAGTAGGGCCACTGTCTTACCACAACTCCCGGTGGGGTTTTTACCACTTGACCAGATGAGTTAGCTCTGAAGTGGATGAAAAGACGTCAGCAAACTGGTCCACCAGCTCCGTCAGCTCTTGGCTCTGTGTGGGGGGTGAGTTCTTCTCCCCGCTGGACCAAGGTACGCTCTGTGGGATCTGTAGAAAGATGGGCAAATGCAGACACCACTGGCTCAACCCATTTTTTAACAGATTAATATGATATAGTTGGGTGTCTGCACACTTACCGGGCTGTCGCAGGTGGTAGTTCACTGGGCCCACCCTAGCAAGGACTGTGTACGGGCCCTGCCAGCATGCTAGGAATTTTCAGGAGGCATTTGGCAGCAAGAGGAGCACTTGACTGCCTGGCTGGAACTCTCTGGGCTGGGCTGGTTGATTATAGACTCACTGCTGATCCCGTTTTGCAGCCTCCATGTGCTCCTGGATGATCGGAGCCACTTGGTTGATCCTCAACGAGATACTAAACGAGAGAGCGGAATGGCGAGGGCTATTCCTCCCAGGCTTCCCAGGCCACATCTAATAGTTCCCAAGGCCACTGTCCGAAGAGGAGCTCGAAGGGGGTAAAGCCCGTAGATGTCTATCGGACAGCAAAGAGGACATAGAATAGGAGGAGGTCCCAGTTCCTCCCCACTTCGTCTACCTCCTGTCGCAGTATCTGCTTTAGCGTCAGGTTAAAGCGTTTGATGAGGCTGTCAGACTGGGGGTGGTAGACAGACGTCCTCAGGTGGTTCATCTGCAACAGCCGTGACACAGTCATTTGCCAAAAGCTTATAAACATGCTATAGCAATTTCCAATGCCATGCAAGGCAAAAATCCTTTGATAGCAGAAAAGTACAGACCTATAGCCCTCATATCAACTTTATGCAGTAAGTAATAGGGGAAAAGAAATTATATTAGGTGTTAAACAACAGAACCTGAACAGCTGCACCTGCATAATCCTCCTTCATGAGCCTCTGTAGAATAAGAGTACCATGTGTTTAACACCTGACAGCTTACAGTTCTCATTTCTGTGCTTTTACAACCCAGGTAGGCTTCACACGCATGCTCCACACTGTTTATGTGCATGTTATTATTTCCCAGTGATTTCTTAATAATTTTTGTCAGTTGTATTGGGTTTAGTCAGTTGCTGTCATGGTATCCAGGGACTTCTTCCAACTTGGGCTGCTAGAGGGCACCCTGACATTCTTTGCAGGACTTCTTCTTCTGTTGTCTCCCTGATTTCCTGTTGTAACCATACTAACGTGTTTGTTATTTCTGCTTGATTAAGTGCTCTATTTAAGTTTTTTGGTTTTTTTCTTTTTAGTGGCTGCAGCATTATGTCAAGTCAGGTTATGTGTGTGTTTTTCTGATGTTATTATACTTGTTACAGTTTGCATCATGTTTGTTTGTTTAGTTGGTTTGGTATTTTCTAGGTTTGCTTTTCTGCTTAGTTTGCGGTTGGTCTGGTTTTCTGGTGTTTCCTGTTCCTCATGTCTGCTTCCTTGTGTTCTGTTCCATTAAATAAATAATTGTGTGTATTGTTCAGTTATTAATAAAAAATTAAAGCATTTGTTTTTGGGTTGCATATATATTTAGGGGAATGTATATGTTATATACACATATGCATCTTTGTAATCAGTTATATACACTCACTATACACTTTACAAGTAACACCTGTACACCTACTCATTCATGCAATTATCTAATCAGCCAACTGTATGGTAGCAGTGCAATGCATAAAATTATGCAGATATGGGCCAGCAGCTTCGGGTAATGTTCACATCAACCATCAGAATGTGAAAAATGGGGTCTCAGTGATTCTGACCATGGCATGATTGTTGATGTCAGACAGGCTGGTTTGAGTACTTCTATTTTTCATGCACAACAGTCTAGAGTCTAGAGTTTACTCAGAATGGTGCAAAGAAGAAAATAGCATCTAGTGAGCAGCAGTTCTGCAGACTGAAATGTCTTGTTGATGAGAGAGGTGAACGGAGAATTGCCAGACTGGTTCGAGCTGACAGAAAGGCTACAGGAACTCAGATGACCACTCTGTACAATTGTGGTGAGCAGAAAAGCATCTCAGAATGCACAACACATCAAACCCTGAAGCAGAGGGGCACACCAGCAGAAGTCCATGTCGGGGTCCTCTTCTGTCAGCCAAGATCAGAAAGCTGAGGCTGAAGTGAAGGCTCACCAAAAACTGTACAGTTGAAGACTGGAAAAACGTAGCCTGTTCTTGTAAATCTCAATTTCTGCTGATGCACACAAATGGTAGGGTCAGAATTTGGCACCAACAGGATGAATCCATGGACCCAACCTGCCTTGTGTCAACAGTCCGGGCTGGTGGAGGTGGTGTAATGGTGTTGGGAATGTTTTCTTGGCACACTTCAGGCCTGTTAATACCAAGCATTCATCTCTTGAATGCCACAGCCTATTTGAGTATTGTTGCTGACCATGTGCATCCCTTCATGGCCACAATTTACCCATCTTGTAACGGGTACTTCCAGCATGATAATGCACCATGTCACAAAGCAAAAGTTTTCCGTTTACTGATTGTCACCACTGCCACCTGTGTCCCATTTCCCTGTGTGTCTTTAAGTTGCCCTGTATCATGAGAGTCAGACACACTACCAGTGAATGCAAGTGCAGAGACAGACTAAAAAAAGGTTGAAAATTCAAATATTTTAATGGGAAAAAAAAAAAAAAGATGAACTTACATGCAACACAAGTGAGACACACATGCAGACGATGAGACAAGCAGGAAAACAACAATGGGGACCTCTGGGGGCCAAAACACCACATAACAATAATGACCTTCCCCTTTAACTCGCTTTGCTTGGCGTTACCACTAGAGGAAGTAATAAATGTATAGGCTATAATCGAAACGAAGTAGAGCAAGAGTAATCCACGTTTCTTCACGAGCTAACAGGTACAGCTTGGGAGAATGATGATTCCATGATAGGACTGCAACATCGTGCAGACAACAACTTGGAATGCTCTTCATTCGTGAAAGACTGAAAGGTGACTGTAAATCAACGTTGTTGGTACGGACTCAGAGGTAAAAAAAAACGGACTCTGTGGTTATAGCTTTTGGTTTAAGTTAAAACTTTTATAATTAAAGAGATTTGTAGTTTTGTAGTTAAGCAAATTTTGTAAGCAATTTTACATCAGGTTTTATGATTGAAGGGTGACCCTTAATGAAGGTGAAGTTATTGACTTGAGTATTCGTTTACAAGGTATTGATTGCTATAGTTTAATGCTGGGTTTATACTTATGGTATACGTAACGTAAACATGCCAAAGTGTTGAGTGTCAAGGAATTTATAAGTGTGTTGCATATATGATTTGACTTATTCCCCTTGCTAAATATTTAAGTGTCTAGATTATAAGTCTGATGTAAGTTTTTGATTTAAGTTGTAGGCAGACAAAATGGAAGACACAGTCGAGCAAACGGTAGTGCAAGCAAGTCAAAAGTCGGTTCCTGATAAGGATTTAGACACTTCTACAGGAATGCAACAAGTAAGATCAAGATCAAGTTCTCGAAAAAGAAATCACACAGAGAAAGGCCTAGAGATGCATAAACAGGAGGCAAAGAAGCATGAGAAAGCCTTTAATAAAGCTTACTGGAAGCAGATAGATAAGGAAGTTAGATCTAAATTAGCTTTGTGCACATGTGAAGAGCTTGAACAAATTTTAAAGAACATTCAAACCAGACAAGATGTAGTCACTCAGCATTATGCTCCCTTACTGCGCAATCATACTGCAACTCCAGAGGTTGTTAAAAGAGTAGATGTTTGTTCCACACTGACTGCAGAAATTTGTGATATGGTGAGCAAAAGAATAGAAACTGTTGATGAGATCCAGAAGAAAGAAGTTGTGAAAGAAAGAGTAAGACAGATTTTAAATAAAGACAAGTATGAATCTACATTTGGCTGTACCAATACAGAGACTATCATCTCAGAATCATCACAGATTTCGGAGAGCCTATCAACATCATCAGAGACCTCCTCCAAAGCTTCCAGTAAGCGAGCCGATGCAGAAGCAGAACTCGCAGCCAAAGTTGAACAAGTGAAGGCCATGCAAGAAATTCACACTCAGCAAGCCCGACTACTTAAGATAGAGAATGACTAGAAACTGAATGAAGCAAGAATGCTAGCAGAGATTAAGCAGAAAGAAACAGAGATGTGCTTAAAACTAGAGGAAGAAAGGACAAAGTTGCAGATGCTACAAGCAGATAAAGAAATTAAGGTAGCCGCAGCTCAAGTGAAGGCCTACAACAATTGTGAGAGCAATCTTGAAGATGATGAGAGAGGTAATGCAACTCGGTGTGGATGGAGAGAGGCTGAAAATAAACCTCAGCTGAATCCTCAGGTAAAGTCATTCCATTCTCAACAAGTATTTCAAGATGTAAGGACAACTCAAGAGACTCGAGAGACAGAGAATTTATTCCAAGTACTAGTAAACTCCTTAAGTATAAGTCGTTTACCTGTCCCAGAACCAACAACTTTCACTGGTGATCCTCTGAAGTTCGCTGATTGGAAAATGTCTTTCACTGCACTTATTGATCGTAAATCAATTCCAGCGAGTGAGAAAATGTTTTACTTGAAAACCTATCTTGCTGGAGAAGCTCACGAGGCTTTGGAAGGGTTCTTTTATAGGAACTCTGAAGATACATATCAGGGCGTCTGGAGGGTACTTGAGGAGAGGTATGGAAATTCCTTTATTGCTCAGTGAGCCTTTTGAGAAAAACTTATGAGATGGCCTAAGGTGGCAGCAAATGATCCACATTCCTTGCGAGAATTCACTGATTTCTTACAAGGCTGTGTTGAAGCTATTCCACATGTCAAAGGTTTGGCTATTTTGAATAATTGTGAGGAAAATTATAAATTACTCAAGAAATTACCAGAGTGGATCGTGCGCAAATGGAACAAAATTGTGGTTGAAGAGTTGGACATGACTGGTGGTTATCCAAGCTTTAAGCGATTTGCAGAATTCTTGCAGAAGGAGTCTAAGATAGCTTGCAATCCTTTCACTTCTCCACTTCTAACGAGTTCTAAGGTTTCAGATGAGAGATTTCCTAAAAGAGCCAAAGCTTTCGACATAAAGGCCCAAGTTAAAGATTCAACAAGGCCAGAAAGATAAGATCACCATGTTCTTGATGAGCTCCAAGTAAGCAGTCGAGCAGTGAAGCTGAGACTCAGTACTATGACGACTATAGATACAGTCACTGCAAGTAATAAGGTTAGTGGCTTGCGAGTTCGAGGGCTCCAAGGTGGGAAATGTATCCAAGTACATCAAGCCTATACATGTGACTTTATTCCTGTAGACAAAGTTCATATTCCAACCAGAAAGACTGCATTACAATGGCCTCACCTTAAGCACATAGCCAATGAGTTTCCACCACTCCAGAGTTGTGACATAGGATTGTTGACTGGATACGATTGTCCTTCAGCATATGCTCCCTTAGAGGTCATTATCGGCAATGAAAATGAGCCTTTTAGATAGATAGATAGATAGATATACTTTATTTATCCCTTGAGGGAAATTCTTGTAACCAGATTTACATCAGTATTTACATAAGTACACTTGTGAAAACTGGTAGTGAATAATGATGAATATGAAGAACCTTGAGAATGTAGAATATAATGACAGCTTTCTAAATGATAGCTTTCCTGTAGTAGTGTGATGTGAAAGTGTTATCATCTGTCACACACAGGTGAGCTGTTGTACAATGTTATTGCGAATGGTAAGAATGAACTCCTGTAACGTTCTCTGTGACAACAAATTTGAATGAGTCTTTTGGAGAATGAGCTCCACTGACTCTGTAGTGTGTTGTAGAGTGGATGAGACGGTTTGTCCATGATGGAGAGCAGTTTGTTCAGTGACCTCCTGTTCCTCACTGACTCAAACGTCTCCAGTTTGTGTCCAATGATAGATCCAGCCTTGCGAATAAGCTTGTTAATCCATGCTGCCCCCCCAGCAGACCACAGCACAGTAAATGGCACTCGCCACCAAAGACTGGTAGAAGATCTCCAGCATCTTGTTGCATACATTGAAAGATCTGAGCTTCCTCAGAAAATAGAGTCTGCTCATTCCCTTCTTGTACACAGCATCAGTGTTGGTCCTCCAGTCCAGTCTGTCATTTAAGTGTACACCCAAATACTTGTAGTTGTTAACAATTCCAACATCCTCACCCATGATGGTTATGGGCTTACTCAAAGTTTTAGTCCTCCTAAAGTCCACCACCATCTCCTTGGTCTTTGTCACATTTAGGAGTAGATCATTCTGAGTGCACCAGTCCACAAAGTTATCCAGTAGAGTCCTGTACTCCGACTCCTGTCCATCCCTAATGCACCCTACCACTCCAGAGTCGTCGGAAAACTTCTGCAGGTGGCATGATTCAGAGTTGTCGGTCAGTTGTCAGTTGAAAGTCTGAGGTGTACAAAGTGAACAAAAATGGAGACAGGACAGACCGTGTCAGACAGAGAGGCCCCCAATCGCACAAACTGGGGCCTATCTGACAGGTAGTCAGCAATCCAGGAGATGGTGGATGTGCTGACACCCATTCTGAGCAGTTTCTCACTCAGTATGAATGGTTGGATGGTGTTGAAGGCACTGGAAAAATCAAAAAACATGATCCTCACAGTATCACCACTTCCATCCAGGTAAGAGTGAGTACGGTGCAGCAGATAGATGACTGCATCATCCACACCCACATGAGGCTGGTAAGCAAACTGGAGTGTGTCCAGTGCAGGTTTCACCTGTGGCACCAGATGGGTTAAAACTAGTCTCTCCAACACTTTCATGACATGTGACATCAGGGCAACCGGTCTGAAGTCATTGAGGCCAGATGGAGTGGCTTTCTTAGGTATCGGTACTAGACAAGATGTTTTCCATAGCACAGTTACTCTTTACTCTACTCAGACAGCTGAGTAGCACAGGACTTAAGAACCATGGGACTAATACCATTAGGGCCTGCAGCCTTGCCTTGATCAAGTCTCTCCAGCTGTCTTCTCACCTGGTTGGTTGTCACAGTCAAGTGAGAGGATGTGGTTGGTCCAGTTGAGGAAGGCAGTGGGGGGTTGTGGTCAGGGATACTCAGCAGGGTGTGGCGTTGCTGTGGATGTTTATTTGGTGTCTGCAAGGGTGTCAGGACTGTTCCTGTGTGGGATGGCCCAGCAGGGGGTCCTGTGCTGAACGGTCCAATTCAATTCAATTCAATTCAATTCAATTTTATTTGTATAGCGCTTTTAACAATGAACATTGTCTCAAAGCAGCTTTACAGAACATAAGAAACAAAAAGCATGCAAACAGAAACAAAAACATGCAAACAGTCCTAGATGTTAGACAAAATTATCCCTAGTGAGCAAGCCTGAGGCGACTGTGGCGACTGTGGCAAGGAAAAACTCCCTTAGATGATATGAGGAAGAAACCTTGAGAGGAACCAGACTCAAAAGGGAACCCATTGTTGGATTACAAATTTATAAAATGTTAAAACTAGGTTGTGCACATTGTGTTTTACATTTTGAGGTAAAGATGATATTCTAAGGAAATCAAGTCAGCCAGCCCAGGTGTCTGAAACATTAACCTTTTGTCTTTATGTACTTCCTGACAATTGTGTAGAGACCTAAGTTAAAGGTGAAAACTAAGCTCAAGGCACATCTGTGCCTTTGTCTCTATGATAATGGGAAGGTATGGGTGACACTGTCAGGCTGATTGGATTAGTATCCATGCATTTGAATGACACTGTTATGCTGATGAGATCAGGGTTGGGGTAACCAGCTGATTCCTGTAGTGCATTTGCATGCTTGTCTCCACCTTCATGTATCAATCCTCCTTGAAATGTATAAAACTCTAATGTATTACAGCCTTAGTTAGACTTGATGACTGCAGCGACCGACCAGCGCGTTCTCAATAAAGAATCCTGCTGAAGAGAATCCAAGTCTCCTGGTCTTCACTGGAAAAAGTTTCCAACACCATCCTCATTTGGGTGACACTGGAGAGTGTGATATGAACAATGTCCTTTCTGTATTTATTTATAGTCATAGATTATTTATAGGTTGTTGTCTTCCTCAAAGTCCTCAAAGTCCACATAGGGTTGGCAGCGTTGCTTTGAATACTCAAATCCTCACGAGGCAGAAACCAGCTGGAGCAGGTCCATCTCTGGATGCCTCAAGATCCTCATAGGGTTGGCCTCGTCTACTGGAGCTGGCACAATCTCTATGTGCCTCGGGATGGGTAGAAGAAGGGAAACAAGTGGAAAGGAATTAGCGTAGCTGCTGTTCATAATATTAGTAAGCCCTAAATCATAATTTGCAATTAATCTAATATACTGAAGTACAAGGTTATGGTAAGTATTAAGTGTATGCCTGGCTAAAGATATATGTCTTTAATCTACGTTTGAACTGGGAGACTGTGTATGAGCCCTGAACACTGTCAGGAAGGCTATTCCAAAGTTTAGGAGCTAAATATGAAAACGCTCTACCTCCTTTTGTAGACTTTGATATTCTGGGAACTACCACAAGTACGGAGTTTTGAGATCTTAAGGAGCGTGGTGGATTGTGATGTGTTAGAAGACTGGCTAGATACGTGGGAGCTAAACCATTTAGGGCCTTGTACGTAAGTAGTGCTAGTTTATAATCAATTCTAAACTTAACAGGTAGCCAGTGCAGGGATGATAATATTGGGGTTATGTGATCATCTTTTCTTGACCTAGTAAGAACTCCAGTCCAGTGTTCTATTTTCCCGCGTGAAACAGTCAACAAACTGGTGAAAGTTTGGGAGAGTAGAATCCAGATTTACATGGTTAAAGTCTCCGGTTATGGTCACAAATGCCTCAGGATGTTGACACTGTAGCCTAGCAACAGTGCAGTGTATGGTGTCGCACGCTGCTGTCTGATCAGCTGACGGTGGGATGTAAACACCGGTTATCATGGCGCAGGAGAATTCACGTGGTAGATAATATGGGCGCATACTCACGGCTAAAAGTTCAATGTCCGGGGAGCAGAGACGTTCCTTCACGGTAACATGCCCGGAATTGCACCACCTTTCATTTACGAAAATAGCAATCCCTCCACCTTTCCTCTTACCGCTGAGTGTCGCATCTCTGTCAGCCCGAATGAGCTTAAAGAGGGTACAGAGGCACTGTGATCAGGGAAGTCCGTATGCAGCCAAGTTTCTGTAAAGCACATTAAACTGCTATCCCGATACTCCCTCTGGGTCCGAATCAGTGCACAGAGTTCGTCCATCTTATTTCCCAAGGACCTCATGTTCCCCATGATAACAGATGGAACCGCAGGTTTAAATCTTCTCTTTTTCGCTCTCAGTTTCGCACCGGCTCTGCAACCCCGGCATCTCTTCCTGAGCTCTGCTGGGATCTTATGCCTGTCTCCGGGAAGAAGCGTTGTTTTGGAGAGCGCTAACAGCTGGTTGCGTGTGTACCTAAACACAATGCCGCTCTGCTGAGCCCAGCTCCCAACCAGAAAAAGTGATGAGAACAGCAAAAAGACCATCAAAACGGGAAAAAGGTGTATGTGAAACATGATGAGTGTTATCTAAAACAGAAAAAAAGAAAAAAAAAGCTAGGAAAAAAAGACACAGACAAGTTAAAAAGGTTAAAAAAGCCAAAACTTCACATTTGGCTCGGAGCTGCTGTAACAGGCTGCTGCTCTCACAGCGCCAGGGAGGGTGAGACAGAAAACAGAGCTGGGTTGGAGCATCATAGGCCTTTGTATTCCCCACCTGGATAGACAAGGAAGTCAAAGTTTCGTTCATTGAGTCTCCGTGAAAGAGCTGTCAGTTCCAGCAGCTAATGCTGTTTTAAAAGCATTGGAGTCAGACTTTAACAAGAAGAGCTATGAGAACAAATATGTGTCCCAGGAAGACGCCTGCTTTATACACCTTCTTAGTGATAACATCAAACATAAAGAAGATGGACATTTTCAATTGCCCCTTCCTTTCAAGAGCAGCAGTCTTCCTTCCTTGCCTAATAACAAGAAGCTTGCTATGGTACGTTTTCAGCACTTAAAAAAGAAGTTGGAGTCAAACCAACAGTATTATGATAAGTATAAGACCTTCATGGAAGAAATGTTCAGCAAGGGAGATGCAGAGATAGCTCCTGTAACATCTGATGGGGAAACAGTGTGGTATATACCACATCATGGTGTTTACCACCCTCACAAACCAGACAAGTTGAGGGTGACGTGATATCGAAAAGATGTTCCATCAATTCCATGTTCCTCCTGATGAAAGAAACTACTTGAGATTCTTATGGTGGGAGAAGAGAGACTTGGAAGGAGAACCCCAAGAATATAGAATGACGGTACACCTTTTTGGCGCTGCTTCATCACCTGGGTGCGCCAACTTTGGTCTTAAATATCTAGCAGAGAAGTACAAGTCTGAGTATCCCATAGCTTCATCTTTTGTGAAGAAGAATTTTTATGTTGACGATGGTTTGATTTAAGTTCCATCGATTCAGGAAGCGAAGGAGTTAATTGTCAAAGCTCAAGCCTTGTGCAAGCATGGAGAGTTACGCCTTCATACGTTTAACTCAAATGAGTAAGAAGTTCTACACTGTGTAGATTCTTCAGAGTGTGCAATAACTATCGCTTAACCTGAGTCCTGGAGTAACAGGATATGTTCTTTGCATTCATTGGTCTACGAAAGATGACACATTCAGTTTTGACATCAACCTGAAAGATTTCAACACGACGAGGTATTTTGTCTATTGTTGCTTCTTGTACGACCCTATTGGGTTTGTTGCTCCTTTCCTTTTGAAAGGAAAGTGTATTTCTTGGATGCAAGCAACCTAGGGTATGGTGCATGTTCCTATCTGAGGTTCAAGAACGACAAAGACGAAGTACATTGTAGTCTTGTAATGGCTAAGGCTCAAGTCGCACCCACAAAGATCAAAAGCATTCTGAGATTGGAATTGTCTGCTGCTGTAGTTTCTGCTAGAATGAGTATTATGTTAAAGGCTGAACTGGAAATGAAGATCGATAAAGAGTACTTTTGGACTGACTCGCAGGTTGTACTAGCATATGTTAACAATGAAGCAAGAAGGTTTCATGTGTTTGTTGCAAATCGCGTCCAGTTAATCAGGGAAAACACAAACACAAACCAGTGGTATTATGTTAACACACCTCAGACATCTTCAACAAACTGGATATCAGGACCTACGTTTTTGTGAGAACGAGAAGTGTGTCCTAATGCCTAACGCCTCAAATGATCTACTTGTGAGAGATCTTGAAATCAAGCTAGTACAAACATTTTTGACTAAGGGTGACGTTAGTTCTGACTAGGGCTGCAACTAACGATTATTTTCATAATCGATTAATCGGACGATTAATTTTTCGATTAATCAGATTAAAAAAACAATTTTTAAAATACCTTTTTTGTTTATTTTAAATTAAATTCACACACTGGGTGTTACAAATGTAAATTTCAAAGTAAAACTTCACATTATCACAACATTTTGTCCAGTTATTTTAGCAGCAGAACTTTTTTTTTATATAAATGAACAAAACAAAACCACAAACTGTTTGTGTTTCTCAAAGAGGTAGAACTACAAAGTGCTAGACCATCACTGTTTGTTTAAACAGTCAATCTTCCATAAACTTTGAAGTGATATGCAAAAAAGTCTACATGTCCACATGCTCCTGGCTGAGGTTGGCTCTCTTTTTGCAGGCTATGTTGCCTGCAGCAGAGAAGAGGTGCTCAGATGGAGTTGAGGTGCCTGGGATGCATAGGTAGGATTTTGCAAGCTTTGCCAAGGTGGAATATTTTGCGTGATTAACTCTCCACCAGCCCAAAGGATTTTCCTCCTTGGCAATTGGCCTCTCAGCAAAGTAAGCCTGGACCTCATTTCTGACTTGGCTGGCGATGTTCTCTTCAGCTTGCTCCTCTTTATTCTCTTCCTCACTGCTGCCTCCAGACTCCAGGAGTGAGTCAAGGTAAGAGCCAGATGTTGAGGGTTCAAGTTGAAGTGGATGATTTCTGCTGCACCATCTCCCTTCTTACGGCAAGCACCTCTGTTTGCAGTTTTGCCTGTACATTTATCATTTGTTCTGGTGTTAGAAATTTCAACCTTGGATCCAGGGCTGAGGAGAGAATTACTGTGTTTTCCTTCTAGTTTGAAGCTGCTCTTTTGCAATGGCCTGGAAGGACTTCGGTGGAGCTGAATCAAAGGCTGCACCCTCAGTGGACCTCAACAGCCCTTTCACAAGTGCAGGCACTGAAGAGATTGTGATATATTCTTGTCCACTCATAAACACAGTGGCACATTCAAAAGGCTTAAGAGCAGTGGAAAGCTCTTCAAGCAGACTCCACTGGTCAGGTTTTAAGTCAAGATAGCATTTGCCTCTTTGTGTGATGGATGGGTCAGAGAGGGTTGCAGTGACTGGCCACCTTTGCTCAATCAGTCGACTAATCATGTAGTATGTACTATTCCATGTAGTACTTACATCCTGAACAAGTTTGTTCTCAGATGATCCTATCTGTTTTTGTTTTTCTTTGAGCTTGCTGCTGGCTAGTTCACCTTTTTTTTTAAATGTTCAACTAGATATCTTGCAGCCCCAACAGCTCTTTCAATGGCTAATGCAGTAGTGATCACCAGCTGCAGTGTGTGGCCAGTGCAGCAGATACTGATCCATCCAAACTTCTTTTCCAGTATGTTTGCTGCAGCCACAATATTGGCACCATTGTCATGGACAATGGCAATGATTTTCTCTGTAGGAATTTCAAACTTTGTCACTACATCCTCCAACCATTCTGCGATGTTTGTTGCTGTATGTCTGTCTTCGAGTGGCATGGTAGTGAGGCAGACAGACATCATCTTCCACTCATCCCCTATGTAATGGCATGTAATGCCAAGGTAGGCTTCAGTGGCTACACTTGTCCATATATCTGCAGTTAAAGCAATTCTGTTCTCACTATTGTTGATGTCGCCTTTTACCTTCTGGAATGTCTCCTGGTACTTTCTCTCCATCAGTTTAGCCAAATGTGTTCTTGAAATAAGTGTGTATCCTGGATTGAGTACGCTGATCATGCTTTTAAAACCTTGGTCTTCAACCACTGACAGTGGCCGCATGTCAGTGACCAGCATTTTGAGGATGGCATCAGTTACAACAGCTGCTTCTTGTGGAGAGTATGGCTGATTTTTTCTCTGAACAAACTCACTCATGGTGCACTGTTTCTTTCTGAAATGAAAAAAAAAAGTATATATATTTATAAAAGTATATACATATATACACATACACCTTACATATATATATATATATATATATATATATATATATATATATATATATATATATATATATATATATATATATATATACATGTAAAATATATGTAAAGGTAAAATATATATGTATATGGTAATATAAAGAATATTGTGTATGAATAATAAAGCACTGGTAATTAAACTACTACATTAAACTATAATTATACATATATTATTTATGTTTTATATTATTAGATTTTTTGGTAACACTTTAAAATAAGGTTAATTACATTAGTTAACATGAAGTAATAATTAACTCTACTTCAACAGCATGTATTAATATTTGTTAATGTTAATTTCAACAGTTACCAATACATTATTAAATAATAACTTGTATTTGTTAACATTAGTTAATGCACTGTGAACTAACATGAACAGCTGTTTTTATTAACTAACGCGGCGCTCTTTACAGCTAGATCGCTTCCGCTATACTAACTACGGACACTGTAAGCATGCAAAAGCAGCATAAAACTGTAAGCATACAGATAAAGCAGATAATAACAAATCTGAATTAAACTTACCGCCCTGATGTTTCGCCGTCATCTGTGACTCCCCCATCTGTGACTCCCCCATGCTTCCGTTTCAGGTGCTCGTGCATCACTGTCGTGCTACCGCGCCACAGGAGCTCCGCTTCGCAAAGTTTGCAAGTTACAACTTTCCTCACAGAATTTAATGTAAAGTGCTCCCATGCCTTAGAGGACTTGGGCCGCACACCTTTTTCCACTGTTGCTGCACCTGTACTCTCCGCCATTCTTCTGTAGTGCGTCTGTTTTTGCCGAAACGCTATGATCAAACGTGTCATGAAGTGCACAGGTCAACTAATCGATAATGAGATTCGTTGACAACGATTTTCATTATCGATACTTATCGATGTTATCGATTAGTTGTTTCAGCTCTAGTTCTGACTTTCTTGAACGATTTAGTCACTTCTCTTCTTTGAGAACTCTCATCAACGTGATTGCTAGAATAAAAAGGCTAGCCTCAAGACAGAAATGTGTTAATGACACTGACTGTGGAAGAATATGAAAGAGCATTTGAGGTTCTGATTAAGCTCGTTCTACAACAGGCCTTTTCCCAGGAGATAAGAGCAATTCAAGGAGGGAAGGCGCTTCAGAAATCAAGTGCCCTTTTTCATCTCGATCCTATTTTGAAAGGAGGTCTTATTCATGTTGGAGGAAGGTTGAAACAGTCATCTCTTAGTGAAGAGGTCAAGCATCCAGTGATTTTGCCAAAAGACAGCCACATCACCAACCTTATTTTAACTCACTATCACGCTAAAATTTGCCATCAAGGGAGGTATCAAACACTCATGGAACTGAGAGCAAATGCATTTTGGGTTATCGGCGGCAGTAAGTCAGTAGCTAAATTGATTTACAGATGTGTACAATGTAGGAAGCTCAGACGGCCTTTGGAGGAGCAACAAATGGCAGAGCTTCCTAAAGAACGAATTGAAGTCTCTGCCCCTTTCTGCTATACTGGCATGGATTGCTTTGGCCCATTCATTATAAAAAGGGGTCGAAAGGAGTATAAAAGGTATGGCCTTCTTTTCACTTGCCTTTCTTCTCGAGCTGTCCATATCGAAATGTTTATTAATGCTCTGAGATGTTTCATAAGCCTCCGTGGAGCTGTTCGTCAACTTTATTGTGATTGTGGCACAAATTTTGTAGGAGCTAGTGGCTTTGATTAATTTGAATGTTAAATGTTAAGTTAATGCGGTGGATGTTTGTTATTGTAAATGTTGGTTGTTTATTTTTATTTTTATTTTTTTGTTTGTTTCTTTATTTGTTTTCTTTGTAGTTTTACGGTGCCATAGTGCTGTGATCTTATTGTTATGGTGCTATGAAGTCAATCAATGGTTGCGATGAATGGAGAGAATTTGCAACAAAGAAGTATGTTGAAGTATGCAACAACAAATACTTCAGTAGTGAAGTTTATTGCATCTGAGTAAAATAAATCGAAGGCACCCGGCAAAACTCTCTGCCGTCAAAACTCTCTATTTGTTCGACGCTGAAGGGCTGCTACAGTAAGATATACCCTAATATGTCCCCTATGTGCTATTCCTGCAAGTCTTACAAAGGGACATTCTCGGATTGCAAAAAATACACAAGTTTTGGTTATCGGTATATAACTTTGCAAAAATAATAATAAAAAAAAAAAAGTAATGAATATAACACATGAAAAGAACCCAATTAGATATCATTTTGGTACAGATATAAATCAGTCATTAGATGTTTTCTCCAATACATACTTAGGACTGATATCCTACACAGCAAAGAAATGCATTTTGCTATATTGGAACAAGGAAGAGCATCCTCCATTTGATTTATCCAAACAAATACTAAATGACATACTGCTTCTGGAACATTTGACTTACAACTTAAAAAATAAAAGCGACGCCTTCATTAAAATCTGGGACCCACTTATGACATGTTCTTAGCCCTTCCCATGTGCACCATATATTACAAAATATTTCATAGAATTTAACTAGTATTTAGACTCTTGTGCTGACCAACTACAGAGTACTTGTCTTGTTAACCTATTAATTGTTATTTCATTTATAATACAGCTGTAACGAATCCGGCCTCTGTGGTTCCCCCGATCGTCACCAGAGGTCACCATCACCCGAGTATTGACTTTCCCCTCGAAACTACATTTCCCATCACCCCGCACCCAGCACTGATTACGAGCTCACCTGCAGCCTATTACCGGGACTACTTAAGCCTCCGCCTCTCGCTCACTCATTGCGAAGTCTTGTTTTGCCCCGGCTGACATTTCTGAGCGTTTATATCTTCTCTGTTGGATTACCGTGTTTGACCATGGACTGTTTCTTCTCGTTTCTGGATTCTTTGCTGCCTGCCCTGACCATCTGCCTGTTTGATCACTCTGCCTTTGTTTCGCCTCTGATTACCCTGTTTCGCTGTTGCTCGACCACGCCTGTACGACTGTGTCTGCCTTTTATTAAAACGCTGCTAATGGATCCCCATTCTGTTGACTCCGCGTTACAACAGCCATTACTCTGTTATTTTTTGTGTGTTGTGTGTGTGGGTTTTTTTTTTTGTTTGTTTTTGTCCCCCCTCTTATTGTGAGTGATGTATCTCCTTCTATTTTTCCTTTTGCTTCAAATGTAAGAAAACCAATAAATAAAGAATTGGGGAAAAAATGGATTTCATACTAATACTGTTAGGTCAATAAAAAAATGTATATGCATTTAGTTGTTGTTTTTGATATTTGTTGACATAAAAATTTTTTTCTGTTTAGGTTTAGAAAAAAATATAGGAGAAAAGAAATAGCATTATATTACAGCACTAATATTTTTTTATTTTATGAGCCTACATGTGAGCTGTCCAGAAATATATTCATATGTACGTGTAGTTATATAGCAATTTCAATATTTAGAGATGGTAGGAGAGGAGAATAAAGAAGTAATGGTAGTACTGACAGAAATAGTGGTGCCCGTTTCTTCTGAAATTTCTTTAAATAAAGTTAATTTTAACACAAAACATGAACAACACAAACAACATAAATCATAGAATCTTAAACATGAACTATGATCTCGAGGCAAATACTGTACATAGACCAGAGGGTGCACCCAACATCAGAAGACAAAAGCTACACAATGGAACATATGAAGACCAGGGCTTTAAACACAGTGCTGTTTAAACATAAACATGAATCAGGTGTGAACATTCATGTGACATAGTGAGTGTCATGGTCAGGTGATGTACAGGGGCTGATGGGTGTCATAGTTCTGTTCCATATTCACCACTACCATGACAGACACACACATGCTGAAATGGAGCTGGACAGCATAGTGATGTCCTCAGTGGAGCAGGGAGATGGGGCGATGCCCATAGTGAAGCTATGAGCTGTAGCAACGTCCTCTGAGTTCCCTGTTGTTCCCACATTAGGCAGTTCTTCTCCAAGAGTTCTTGCTGGCCCTTGAGCAAATCTGCTGCATCCATGGTTAGATCTAGCTTTCTGTCAGGTTTTAGTAGCAGAGGTGGCTGCAAGTAAAGTATAGAGTTTATTTGAACACAAAACACGAATAACACAAACAATGTAAATCTTAGAATCCTAAACATGAATTATGATCTTGAGGCAAACACACAGACCAGATGGTGCCCATGACAACAAAAGACAAAAGCTAGACAATGGAACATGTGAAAACCAGGGCTTAAAATACAGTGCTCATTAAATATAAACGTGAATCAGGTGCGAACATTCATGTGACATAGTGAGTGTCATGGTCAGGTGATGTGCAGGGGCTAATGGGTATCATAGTTCTGCTCAGTATTCACCGCTACCATGACACAATTCAATTTATTCTGTACTTAAAGGGGCATCAAGATGTTTAGATGCTTTACAACTGATTCAAGATTTTTTTTTTATTTGTCACATACACAATTATATGCAGTATATAACTTGCAGTGATTGTTTCTATTTAAAAAAATTTAAAAAATCTTGAATCAATTGTAAAAGTCTTGAGATTCTGTAAAAAATCAGTAATTGCTCTAATTATCAGTTGAAGATTCTGGTTTGTATAGGGATGTATAGAAAGATTTGAAAGTGGCATTAACAAATTAATAATTAATAAAGCACAGCAAAGCTGAAAGGCCAACACAATGTTAATTTGACTATATGTATACGTATGAACACAACCTAAAACACAGAAAAAAAACTTGCTAACTTGAGCAAAATGCTTAAAGAATTGTCAGTAGACCAGGCTTATTTCACTGTGTCAATGGGGGTGTAGTTGAGTGCCAGTTTGTTAATGGAGGGCACTATGAATAGATGATGATTGACAAATGAGGGCTCTGATTTTAGTGAATGGCAGCGAGGAGATATAGGGAAGAGATGGGAGCCACACGAGAGACAGCTGAGCTGAACTGCACTGTGTGTGTATATGTTGGTGTATCTTGGGGTGAGACCATAAGACAGAAAGTGCTGGAAAGCATGGCCAGGAAGAAAAGTGACAATAAAAGCCCTTTAGAGTTGTCGCAACCCTGCCTCCCGCTTCATCATCCCCACGCCAACACTGGTTTCCAAAACCCGGGAGCTTGAGGATGATATGCTGCCATGGAGTGCTCAGCCCTCACCGAGATCAACCATACCATTCACCAGACTCAACATCAGGCCCTCCTTGAACTGCACATGGTACTGGAGCAGTTTGTCACCAGACTACTGGAGGGAACAGCAGAATGGGCCACTGGCTGGCTCACTGGAGGAGGCGGTACAACTAGCTGAGGACCAATTCGCAGCTTATCCAGGCGCAGACCCCCCTTCATCTACTCCCTGCCTCCTACCTACCTGCTCCTCAGAAGAGGGGTTCCTTTCCCCGAAACCCACTCCCTGATCCAGTCTTTCTCCTTATCCCACCCCCTGGCCCATCTAACCCTCCTGAACCCTCTCCTCTCCCCAAAACCTGGTCTGACTCCTCGATATGATAGGATTCCCCTGATCAAGCAAGGACGTACTGAATACCCGTGAGTATAGAAGTGAATACCTACAATCCACCAAGGCCTGATTCAAGGCATGTCATTGGACAAAGCCCATAGGGATGAACCTCTCAGCGGCGACTGGCTGCTGCTACAGCATGGATTCCACAAGATGTTGGAAACTTTCCTTTGAGATTTTGGTCCATGTTGACATGACTGCATCATGCAATTCCTGCAGATTTTTCAAGTTCATGTTCATGCTGCGAATCTCCCGTTCTAACACATCCCAAAGATGTTCTATTGGATCAGGTGACTTGGAAGACCAAAGAAGAACACAATGATCTCATTGTCATATTCATGAACCCGTTGAGAGGACTGCTTTGTGACATGGTGCATTATCATGCTAGAAATAGCAATTAGAAAATTGGTAAATTGGGGCCATAAAGGGATGCACATGGTCAGTAACAATACTCAAATAGTCTATGGCATTCAAGCGATAATTGATTGGTATTAACAGTACCAAGGCGTGCCAAGAAAACATTCCCGACACCATTACACCACCTCTACTATCCTGGACTGTTGAAACAAGGCAGGTTGGATCCATGGATTCCTGCTATTGTTGCCAAATTCTGACCCAACCATCTGTGTGGCTCAACAGAAACTGAGATTCATCAGACAAGGCTTTGTCTTTCCAGTCTTCAACTGTCCAGTTTTGGTGAGCCTGTGCCTGCTGCAGCCTCAGCTTTCTGTTCTTGGCTGACAGAAGTGGAACCCAATGTGGTCTTCTGCTGTCGTAACCCAACTGTCTCAAGGTTTGATGTGTTGTGCATTCTGAGATGCTTCTCTGCTCACCACAAATGTACAGAGTGGTTATCTGAGTTCCTGTAGCCTTTCCATCAGCTCAAACTAATCTGGCCATACTCTGTTGACCTCTCTCATCAACAAGGTGTTTCCTTCTGCAGAACTGCCACTCACTGGATGACTGAAATCACATTTTTTCACATTCTGATGGTTGATGTGAAAGTTACCCAAAGCTGCT
Source organism: Pangasianodon hypophthalmus (assembly GCF_027358585.1). Taxonomy (NCBI): domain Eukaryota; kingdom Metazoa; phylum Chordata; class Actinopteri; order Siluriformes; family Pangasiidae; genus Pangasianodon; species Pangasianodon hypophthalmus. Next base: position 16,910,571 of record NC_069725.1, read on the forward strand.
GGCCTGTATCTGCATGATTGTATGCATTGCACTGCTGCTACATGATTGGCTGATCAGATAATTAGATCAGATAAAACACTGAACCGCCTAATGGCCTATTCTAATTCTACTGGCCAGGCATTTGCAGTGATGTACGCAGGTAGTGTGCGGCATGTCGCAAATGTCAGCTGGTGAGTCTGCCGGCCACCCCAAAAACACCATTGTGCCCCCTTCCATTAATAAAGGTCCCCTTTAGAATAATTGCTATGGACCTCATCAAGCCATTAAAATGGAGTGCACAAGGGCATCGCTTTGTATTAGTTATAGCAAAGTGAAAATTATGTATATTATATATATATTTTTAACTTAAAATATTTCCTTCAGAGCTGACATTATCCATCACTTTAATCAAAGTACTGTAAGTATAAGTAACTAATGTAAGGCACCAACTGAAAATATACTGGTAAATAGCAGTCAAAATTACACTCAACACAAACAATTTTTTTGGAAAAAATTCACCATGATTTTTATCTAGCTCTACCCATCTGAAGAAGTGCTCTTATATCCTCTCCTCATTTTTCAGTGCAATTGGAAAAGGAAACATTTTTTTCTTCATATGTAGATAGGCAGCACCCTGAGGATTTCAGAAATGTATCATGTATTTTCATTTTATAAATGGCAAGAGAGCTTGTATCAGAGAGGGTTCTGATTCTTGAATTCTCGAATCCGGTCAAAAGGTATGCATTATTTTTGTATAACAGCATGGCTCAGGCAATAGTTCCATTCTGTACCATTAAAAATAGGTATATAACGGGGTGTCCAATCTTATCCATAAATGGCCAGTGTGGGTGCAGGTTCATTCCAACCAAGCAGAAGCCAAACCTGAGTCTACTGAGTCTATTAGAGGTAGTAGGGTAGATTAAATTAAGATAAATATGAAGGAAATACAATACAAATGAGGAAAATAGAATGAAAAAGGTAAGTACAGGAGATGGGGATTTTTGTGCAATTCTTATATTCAGTTGTTCATGAGTGTCATGGCATTCAGGAAATAGATTTTATGCAGTCTGGCTGTTTTAATCCTGATTTGGTTGAAGCACCTGTCTGAGAGAAGGAGCTGGAACAGATGATGGCCAGGGTGTGATGATGTGCTGCAGTTTGTGAATGTCATGTTTGGTGGCTGAGCACCAGACTATGATGGAGATAGTGATGACAGACTCTATGATGCCTGTGTAGAACTGCACCATCAGCTCCTGAGGAACTTCTTCTTGAATTTCTTTTGGAGCAGGACATACATCCTCTGCTGGTCTCTCTTAGTGATGGAGCTGATGTTACTGTTCCACTTCAAGTCCCTTGTGATTGTAGTTCCTAGGAAGCTGAAAGACTCTACAGCCATCACAGTTCTGTCAAGGATGGAGAGTGTCAAAAGTTGCTGCTATTGACAGTGCTGTGGATTCCGTGGGGTGAGAACTGGCACTGGAGAGGTGTGTAGTACTAGGCTTTTCAAAACTGCAGCAGAAGGCGTTAAGCTCCTCAGCCAGCTGATGACCTCCAATTGTCTGATGGGATGGCTTTTTGTAGCTGGTGATGTTCTGCAGGCTTTTCCACACAGCTGATGGCTCATTGATGGACAGCTCAGCTTGCTGCAGTAGTTTTTTTTTTTGGCGGCTTTGATCCGTCTGTTTAGATTGTTCTTTGCCTGGTTGTAAAGCGACTGGTCTCCACTTCTATATGCCTCTTCTTTAGATTGACACAGCTGTCTCAGTTTGGGATTGAACCAGGGTTTGTCATTATTGTATTTAATGCAAGTCTTGGTGGGAACACAGATGTCCTCTCAGAAGTGATGTAACAGTGTCACAGTGTCAGTGTATTCACCCAGACTGCTTGTTGCATGCCCAAACACCCTTTAATACAGTATAGCAGTAGTCTAGAGTGTTACTGTCCCTGGTGGGGCAGCTAACATTCTGTCTGTATTTAGACTGTTCATAGGTGAGATAAGCTCTGTTGAAATCCCCTAAAATTATGAAAACAGAATCTGTGTGTTTGTGCTCTGCACTTGTGATCTGCTCTGTGACAGCTTGCAATGTCTCGCCCATGTACACTTGAGGTGGAATATAAACTCCTATTAGCATAACAGAGACATATTTTCCAGGAAGCAGTAAAATGGTTTACAGTTTAAGAAAAGTGGTTCCAGGCTTGGACTGCATAGTTTTGGTTAGCTTTACATACAAAAACATTGTTTTTTAGACAGAATGTCTAGATTAGGATCCATATAAACTGAGGTGTTAAACTCAAATTCTGTCCTGCTAAGAACAAACATGTCCATAGACTCCAATCTCTCTCTTTTCCTGGTGTGTACACACACATATATAGCATGGTCCAAACGTCTGCCATTTTCTTAGTATGCAGTTTTTGGTAGGCTATATTTCTTCCCCAAAAGTATTAATTAGAAAAATAACTGGAAATAAAGTTTTCAATTTTGACCAATAAATAGCAAAGCAAATTTTATGTCTAATGGTTGAGGAGCTACATGCATTTTTTTAGTTATAATGCCCCCTATGGGCCAATGTTTTCTGAGGGGTGGCCAGAGAGTGTCCTGTTAACTACGTATTGTAAAGTTTGTAGAAATCTGAGTTTGTATTTAGAAAATATGGCTCTTTTTACTTACAACACATACATGCAATGGCCTAAAATGCCCTGACCTCTAGTGGCCTAACAGTTTGGTCAATCAAAATTGTTTTAGTATGTTTTGTCAGCAAACTGTCTACTTCAGAATCAGTTTTATTGGCCAAGTATGCCTAAGCCTACAAGGAATTTGTTGCCTGTTTATAGGGTTAGGTTTGCCTGCTGGATATAAACAAGACATAGAGTAATACAAAAACCTAATGACAGCTACCACATGACAGTTTACAGTGCAAAAACAACATAATCTTAATGACCACTCACACAAAACACAGTGCAAACTGAAGACATTCTTAAAAAACACTCACACAGAACAGTTAACACATTGGCACATGACAGTAAAGTGATATTACGGTGCAGTGATTGCCTAGTTTGTTAGAAAAGGGTATGTATTGTATATGTATTGATCAGTAAATAACTGTATTGCACATGATATTGGTATTGCACATGGGTATGATATTGCACAAAAATGGAAAAAAAAAGTTGTAGTGTAAATGTAATAAATAGGAAATGAATTGGGGTTTATAGGAGGGTGTTTATAATCATTGTAGCTGCCAGGAAAAAAAAACTATTCTGGTGCCTGGAAGTTCTTGTCCTGATTAGTCTGTAGCACCTGCCAGAGGGCAGGAGTCTGAACAGACTGTATGCGGGGTTTGAGTCTACTTCAAGTCTCAAGTCTACTTTATTTATAGAGCCCTTTCCACTACAAAGTAGACTAAAGGACTGTACAGCAGCACAAAAATATAAGGATACTACAAAAATCAACAAAACAGAAAAATAAGATTAAAACAATTTACATCTTCCAAAAATCAACAATTAAAAGCCATAGAAAACAAATATGTTTTCAAGCAAGATTTAAAAACATCAACTGAGGGTGCAGATCTGATGTCAGGTGGAAGGGTATTCCACAGTCTTGGGCCAGCTGGGTGACAGAGCTGAACCAGATGGTAACTGATGAGCACAGTATGGACTCAGTGGTAGCCCTGGAGAATTGGCACAGCAGCTCCTTGGGCAGGTTGTGGAGAAAGGACATCCTCTGCTGTGCTTTCTTGGTGATGGCAGCAATGTTCGTCTCCCACATCAAGTCCTTGCAGATGTTGGTGCCAAGGAACTAGAAGGATTCAGTGCTGGACACAATACAACTGTGGATCGTGAGTGGAGGCAGAGGAGTAGGGTCTTTTTTAAAGTCCACTGTCATCTCCACTGTCTTGCCGGTGTTTAGCTCCAGGTTGTTGTGTCTGCAGCAGAGGGAAAGCCAGTCCACATCCTCGTGACTTGCTCCTGTCCACCCACTTGCTAGATTTCATATTTTATGTTGTTCAGATGAGCGGCCTAGGACTAGTTGGAAAAAGAAGGGTTTTTTAGAATAGTAAAGATGGCAGAAAGTGTATCAGTCAGAAGTAATTAATCTATATGGCAAAAAGATGCAGGACGACTTAAGAATTCTGCTGATACATCCAGTTTTACTCTATTCCCTACAGCTGTGAAGATATAATCCAAAAGGTAAATTCATTTATTATAGCACCCCTTCTGGTGCATATGAGTAGGGGGTGGGATATGGGACCTAACTACCAAACTGGTGGCAATATTCCAATGATAACCTTGTCTTATAGCTATTTAAGTAAGTTTCTACCTCTTTAGAATTGAATGACATGTGGTGGCCATATTGTATTGAAACAAATGTCAGCATGTTTTTGATTATTACTGTGGTTCACATACTGCTGAGTAGTTTGACACTAAATCTGTGAAGACAGGACAAAAATCCTATGACAAATTCTCAAAAGTATGTTTTTGCATATTATTAAAAGCAAATTATTAAAAAATTTGAGTGGACGGAGCTAAATGGTCCAAAATAGGGTAAGGAGACAAAGCATGGGGAAAAAAATCTTTCACTGTACCCCTTATTTTACAAAAGATATGCTTGTTTCCCAAACATAAATAGCGCCCCCCAAAGGCCAAGTTGAGTAAGACTGTATCACTTATTACAAGGTCCTTAGAGGGACCATACTTTCAAGTTTCATGACAATAGCTTAATGTTTACCCTGTCAAATCCCTGTTGAAATCTGACTGACCGATGGAGGCCATAATCTTTTAGTAACTCATCATCAAAGACACACTTGCAGATTAGCATAGAAATGGACTATATCAAGTTTCAGCTCGATTGGGCATACGGTTCTTGAGAAACAGTTATCTAACCTTAGCTCCGACCCTTATACATTACCACACCCCAAACTTTGCCCATAACCTGAGAATCTTATCTTGAAATTAAATGATGATTAAAATTCAGGTACAGATTAGCTGAATGATGCAGCACATGGAATTTCAGCTCAAAACGACTTTTGGTTCCTGAGAAACAGCTAAATCAACTTAATTCCACCCTTTTCAATCACCACGCCCCAACCTTTTCAGATGTCCTCGGATCCTTGTACTGAAGATGTCTTTCAAGTTTGATCCAATACCACCAATATTACAGCTATTTGAGTAATCCATATCTGCCTCCTTAGAATTGATTGATGCACAGCAGCCATGTTGTTCACAAATGTCAACATGATTTTTGATAATTGATATTGAATTTCACACTGAGTAGTTTGACACCACAGTTGTGAAGATGGGCCAAAACTCCTAGGGCAAAAGTAGGTTTTGCATATTATGAAAATTAGCCAAAATCTTAGGGGGCGGAGCTACATGGTTCTTAATGCTTTTTTGTTTGGGAGAACCCAAGAAACCAGTGGAAAGGAGAATTTTGTTTGTAGGACTCATGGTCCGTGAGATATGGACCAAAATGTAAAACCCTGTGCTATAGTTCCACCAGTAGGCCAAGTGGGCCCATCTCACTTGCCTGAGTAGCAGGAGGGAGTAATAGCTATTGACCAAGTTTCACGTCTGTAGGACTTACGGTTTGGTCTGCACAGGTCATTTTAATGCAGAAAATGAAAGATGAAGAAGGGTTCAGGGTTAAGCTAGGGCACATGTGTCAAACACAACTTGTTTTTCTAAAAATAGTAGTGAAACGACCCGCAGTAGCCCTGCATTACTGTTCAACATTTTCACACTATCCTAGCAGATCCGTACACTGTAAAACATGATAGCCCCATTAAGTTATGAACTTATTTCTTGTCCTTAACTCCAGTTGTCATGACAAGTTTTATTAAACATAAAGTAATCTATTGTCTTGACTGCTTGTGAGTTTTGCCTGGGTTGTCAATGTTCCTTTAACTCATGTCTGTAAGTTATTATTTGAAAGAGGGGAAGGGGTGATACTGAGGAAATACCACGAAATACAGAGAAGTTGCCGCCAATTTTGAGTTAGACATAACTATACTATAAAACGGTATAAAACTATTACTATAAAATTGTGATACCATTGAAGCATGGTGTTAACCAGTTTTCCACAGAGGATAAGCCATAATATTCCAACGACAGCTAAAATATTGACACACAAAACAACAGTGGACTACTTATAACGGAGGAGGGACGCACCTGTGACCTGAATACGACCACAATTTGAGCGCAACTGCAAAGTGGCGTGTAGCAAGCTGGAGTAGCTACATGAATTCTTCCTGAGTAACACAAAGGCAGTGAGGAGGTGAGTTTGTATTTTTTAATTTGTGTTGATTAAAATTTAATAACGTTGCCACTTTCTTGCGTGATGAAAAGGAAAAATTAAGCACACTGACCAAGCCCTGCGAATGTGAGTGCACCACAGTTTTCCATGCTAATTCACTGTGTTTATCAAATGCTAAAATAGTTTAATACACCACTGGGGTCCATAGCAGATATCGTAGTTGGTGGGTGCTGGAGCGGGAAAAAATGGTTTTCCTTTAAATAAAATGTTGTGGACATTCTATAATGCTTGAACATCAATTGGGATCTCTGTTTCTCCGCATACAAACACTTTTCCATGTATCAAATTCAGCAGTACAGGAAATAATTGATGAGTTATTTAACATTGGAGAATTTGCTCATCAAAATATAAAGACAGTCATTGATAAATTTTTGAAAGACAATAACTGCATAGTTGATGCCTCTGTTGTAGCTTCACTGACTGAAGAATTACAAACTTTGAACCCACTCAAATTGCTCTCAGGGAAGGGGCCTCTTGGCAGAGAGCGCAAAAGACAGTCATTTTATAGAAAGCACTTTACTATTATTGAACCAGTTAAATACACAAGAAAAAAGCCTACTTTTGTTTATGTTCCTATTTTAGATTTGCTCTGTAAACTGTTGGAAAGAAATGAGATACTTCAGACACTAGAGAGATCCAGTCATCCTGAAGGTCATTACAGTTCATTTCAAGGTGGAGAATACTTTAAAGAAAACAAAATTCTCTCTGAAGAATTAGGCATAGCTCTTGGACTATATATTGACGATTTTGAACTTTGTAATCTGTTAGGTACTTCAAAAAAGAAGCACAAAGTCTGTGGTATATATTGGGTGATTGCCAATTTACCCATAAGACTTCCATCAACAATGTCATCAATTTATCTAGCTGTGTTGTGCAAAACTGTACACATAAAAGAATATGGCCCACTTTCATGCTGCTAAAGGATTTCCACCTGATTTTCTACACAATATTGATATCGTACATGTTTTTTTTTTCTTCTTGAATTCCAACTTATGAGTAATAAGCTTTGCACCAAATTGGCACTGGTCGATTTGAACTCTTTCCAAAGTCTTTAGTGTCCATATCTTGACCAACTTTATAGCCTGCTATTTATTAGAATTACGTGCAATGTAAATTAAGACTAAATCTGTCCATTTGTTTTAGGTTCATGGTGAAATCCTAGATGTCATCATGAAGGGAATGCATGTTGGACTTCTGATTGGACATGAAGGTCCATCCTGCATGATGCTTTTCCTCTTGAAATCTTCAATGTGGCCGTGGTGGTAGAGGAGACAATTGTTCTTCATGATCTCAGAGATGTGCCCACTGGTTTTGCTATGCCAACGGGCACCATCTACTGCCTTAATCTGGAGTACCCCCGCAATATGAAGTACTCATTTGAATTCCTACAGAGAGTCATCATGAAGATAAAACCTGACCACTGTTCCGCTAGGATACAGTACATGGACTTAGCAACAAACTGCTGAGGTATTGTTTATAGACTGATCTCGAGCCTTAACTTGTAGGAAACTGGAGGAGACTCTTGTGTTGAACATAGCTTCCCCATTTTGCTTCCTACATCTAAAGCCTTTAGAGGACACTTTAGTTACTTGACACTGTTCAAAACTGATCTTACAGACCATGTCAAATGAAACCCAAGTACTGAGGAAAAATGTCAGAAGCATAATTGTTTGGATTTGTTTTTATAACAGTTAGTTAATTGTTAGTAAAAATTACTTTTTTTAAGTCTTTGCTGAGAGGAAATGTGTTAATGTTAATCTCCACTGTTCAGCACTGCTCTTGCAGAGCAACTGGCTATAGACAAAATATTGTTGAAAAAAATTTTAGTGACAGAAACATGACATGGAATTGTTCTTAACACAAGGCAGAATGTCTAGAGTTACATTAATACTTCGAGCATTTACTTGGAGGAAAACTTTGTCATTTTGCAACTATCAGAGGCAGAAATATTACACATGCTTGTTCTTGTTGCTTGTAGAAAGAGTTTACTGCTTGGGTAATGTCAACATATTCATAACAGTCAAGGTTTCAAGGTTCAAGGCTTCAAGGTTCTTTGTCACATACATTACATACATGTGATGTATTAATGTAGTGAAATGTTTTTCCTTAGTGCCTCGTCCCACAGTACAACTGTGATACATAAAACAGAATATAATAAAAGCCGAATATGATAAAGGAATATAACGAATAAAATAGAAAAATAGAATTCAATTCAATTCAATTTTATTTGTATAGCGCTTTTAACAATGGACATTGTCACAAAGCAGCTTTACAGCAATAAATGGATTCACAAAAATATATTGTAATTATATTGTATTGTATTGTAATATATTGTGGCGACGATGGCAAGGAAAAACTCCCCGAGACAATATGAGGAAGAAACCTTGAGAGGAACCAGGCTCAAAAGGGAACCCATCCTCATCTGGGTGCAACGGATAGTGCGATTATAAATAAATCCCTTCTATTATTGTGTACTATATGGACAAATAGTGCAATTGTGCAACCAATAAATTCATCACAGTTTTTGCAAGAAGTCCGGCTGGTTAAAATCTATCCACTGTCCACTGATGGAGTCCTGAGTACGAAGGTGCTCGTGGCAACTGCAGCCCCAAAGCCACTACAGCAATCGCAGTCCCAAGCCATTACAGTACAGCTCCCCATATGTGATCCCCATGCCATCTCCACAGCCCCCAGGTGGCACCATCCCCAGCAATCCAAACACTTCTTCAGGCAATCCATATGGGGCCACCCCCAGTAGCAGCGAGCGAACTCAACCGATGAGAACTCCACGCTTTTTGAGGACATAGTGTGCAAAAGATGCAAGAGATTTGGTTTGTCCATAGTGCAACCAATTATGTATGTGTCTCTGTGTGTGAGGTAGTTAATATGCAGACTTCTCAAGTGTCCTCATTCAGTAGCCGGATTGTCTGAGGGTAGAAACTCCTCCTGAGTCTCTCTGAGTTGGTCCTCAGGATCCGGTAGCGCTTCCCTGATGGGAGCACTGAGAAGACACTGTTCCCGGGGTGATGAGAGTATTTTACGATCCTCCTGGCCCTGGTCTTGCATCGCTGGTTGTAGATGTGTGTGATGCAGGGGAGAGAAGTCCTGATGGTCTTCTCTGCTGCACTCACCACTGAATTATAGTGGTGAGTAAGGTCTGTTCCAATGTCGATTAAAGTTTGTCGGTCGTATGTTATGTGTCCGTGGGTTAGCTCAATAATAGTGCAAAAAACAAGGTAAAAAACAAGGTAAAATAGACAAATGTTGCAGTGTGGGTTGCGAGCACTAACGTAGGCAGGCTTCCTTAGCGGCGCCATCTTCAATGACAGACTGTACATGATCTGTCCCTCCTTATCACTCTCTGTGTCTCCCTCTCTCCCTCCAGATCTCCCTCTCACTCATTCCATTTCTATTTGCCTTACTTTTTTCTTTCTCCATCTCAATCTCGAGCTCCCTCTCTCACTCTCATTCTATCTCCATTTGCCTCTCTTTCTCCTTCTCCCCTCTCAGTTTTTTTCTGTACCTCTCTGTCACTCTTATCTACTTTTCTCCCAGTTCTGTAAAGTATTGGAGAAACCTGGATATTATTTTGATAAAGTGGATGTTTAGGCAGATTTTTTTTTAAAGAACTGGTTTCCCTACTAGGACTGCATTCCCAAGCCAGTGTTAAAGCTTGTGTAACATTGTTCTTGGTAAAATAAATTGAATATTTTTGAGCAGATAAGTTGTAAGTTGATTCAGTATGAGCAAGTAAACTGGGAATCTTGCCATTATTAGTCAAGATGAGAAATAAACCTAAGTAGAAACGATTTTAAAACATCCTTATCAGGGAACATTTTTTTAAAATAAAGATTGAAAGAGTTGTCGGAAGCTTAGTGGTGGTGACGTTGAAGTCATGCGACCGTGGCGTAGTTGGCTTATATCCTAACTTTAGATATTTCTGGTGATTGTATTTAGGCTTCAAAATTCAAAAGTTGTGTTCATTTATGAAGATTATCTTGATGAACAAAACGTGTAATAATCATAAACTTTTGTTGGTGACAGAGCGTTTTTTCTGCAATAATCCAAAAGCCAGTGGAAAAATCCTGTTGGCTTTTTGTCGAGGGAACCAGGGTGATGCTAACTTCCGGGTTGATCTACAAAATACGTCATCCCTGCGGCACTTTATTAGTAGACATGAGACTAGGTAAACCCCCTATCTTTGCACAATCTTTTAGCTTGAAAGATACTATTTGTTATTACTCTGACTCTTCCAACAAATCTAAAGAATATATTTTCAACTTTTTTATTTTGTTTGGCAAAATTTTCATCCATAAACAAAAATTTATGGGCTCAATTCCTACTCTTTCACATTTTCTGATTGAGGTTGATTCACTGCTCACATCTTTTTGTTTGACTAGCAATAAAAAATGTGTCAGGTTTTTGGAAATATATGAAAAATGTATTTCTATTGACTCTAAGTTTAGACAGATTTCCTTCATTGCTCTTTTATTATTATTATTAATATCTTTATTTTTTTTTCCCTTTATTGTAAGCTACATACCCCGTTTGTGTTTTATTTCTCCTTTTTTTCTAACAACTATCTTCTTTTCTTTGTTAATGTTTTCCTGAAGGTGATTGTATATTTTCATCCGATTTCTTGAATAAAAAAAAAAAAAAAAAAAAAGACATGAGACTACGTGTTACGTTATTGAGCTGACGTATGCGCGGCTCAATCCTCATTGGCTAGCGGGTAAATTTGAAATGCAACCACTTCCAATGCTAAACTGCTAGCAATACACTCAACTGAAGACAGTCAGATGGAGCGTTAAAGGTGGATACATAATTGACCTTTTTTAAAAATCGTCCAGAAAAATATTAAAAACAGTTGACGAGGACTCGAGAGTTATGTAAGTTATTGCATTTTCATCATTTTAAGCTACGTTACTTAGTTAAGGATTTGATGAGCAAATAGCTGGGTTCTTGTTATTAATAGTTACTAATAGCCTACCTAGAGAGCGCGATGTGTTAATTTAACTGTATTGGTTTACACAAACCTGGTATGTTCTAGGTATTTACTAAAATAGTTGAGTGGTGATTCACTAACTTATTCCAAACTTGATCTGTCCTGTTGAATTGGTTTAGGGTTGCTTTATAAGCTCGGTTAACAAGATAACAAAATGGCTAAGCCTGTGGGCTAGCAGGCTGTATATATTATTTATAACTGGACTTGTTTTTCATGCAGTTGGCTTAAACTTGCTAATTTTCTATCTCCCGATTATTCAGCAGACTTTAGCCCCCTTGTATCAGTACTCTAGGGCAACTGTATTTTCCAACTGAATTATGCGTTTCTTGACCAGTAACGTTAACTTTATGTTTCAAGGATTGCTATTAACGATGTCAGGAGCCGTTCATGCATATTGTTACGTTTCTTTTTTTTTCTTCCCTTTTGTCTGCTGTAGAACATGGAACCCGCTGTAATGAACCTTCATAGCTTGTTTGAGAATCTTCGAGCCCACGTCGACGTCCTCAATGAAAGTATTGAGCCTCGTGAGTAAACCCGCAATTATCCATTATTTACAAGTGAATACATCTGAAGACAGATTGCCTTACATCAGGGGTTCTCAACTTTTTTGCAGTCAGGAACCCCTTTAATTGTATAAATTATACCATCTCAGAACATGGTCCATCTATTCAAATATTAGACTCATTATTTAAATGTGTACAATATTTTGCCTATTTATTGCAACCATGGAGCTTTTTATTTCTGAACTTTCCACTGAGCAAACAGATTGGGTCCAGTCTGCTATATTTTTTTTTACATGCTATTTTTTTAGTTTTATTATGTTGGCTTGACAAAGCCAACATTCTGTTCTGCTGTTGTTATTATTATTATTATTATTATTATTATTATTATTATGTTAGCTTGACAAAGCCAACTGTTTTCCTACTTAAACATATTACTACAGAAATGTCCACTTTTGTAGTAGCAGTATATCTTAAAATTTTCATTTTCATTTTTAAACATTTAAACTTGTGCTACAATATTTAACCCTTTGACTTTAGGAATCCACATAAATGGCAGCTCATTGGACTTTTTTTGTGCATTGATTAAAAGAAAGCTCTTGCTATCTTTTTTTGTCACTGGTGTTCCCTTATACTTTTGGCAACAATAAAGGTATTTTAGAAATGTTATTTCTCAATATATTCTGCACATGTAGTCACAGGCATAGAGGTATGATGATAATGCAGAAAACTGAGATTAAGCTTTTATTTATTTCAATCAAGTTTGTGAAAAATGTGATTGCTTCATATCTTTGCTATAATAAAAATATTTGAAGGACACTTCTAAAAATGTAATGATACAATCCTTAAAATCGTAACTCATGAATGAAGCAACCGTCAATGTGACCCTTTTGATTTATTGTGATCAAAAAGAAAACAAGGTAATGCCAATGACAATGAAATACCAGTGACACAAAGAACACCAAAGATGTGTTTGTATGTGTGTGTTGGGGGCAGAAGAGGGTAGGGAAGGGGTGAGGAATCCACTTAAATGGCTGGAGGGTGTGAGCTGGTATTGCATTGAATGGGAGACTAGGAAGCAAATACGGATGTGACAGCTAAAAATGTAATTGCCATATTTGTGTGTGTGGATATTGTATGCTATACATTGTTATTACAGTCTTACTGTCTTACTTAGCCAGGACTTGCTTGCAATGTCCTTTCCCAAATTATGAGGTGTCAATCCCGGAAAGCTACAGTCTGACACATCCTTCTATTTTCTGAATTCGTAACACCCCCAGTTCAGTTTTTACCTTGAAATGCTGGGTGATCTATCTGGAGATGATGGTGGGGCGAATTCTACTGCTCTGAGTTTTTGTCTGCATCTTTGCTGACAGACTCTCCATGCTTTTGTGTAGAGCTCTCTTCTCTCTTTCACTTAAGTCACTTATTTCCTTTCTCTATTTTGTCTCAATATTTTGTGTCTGGCATAGCCCCGTTTCCTTTTCTGCAAGTACTCTGCTCCGTGCTCACGGTCAGCATCCCTGCACTGTCTGTAAAGTCGCTGCTTCTCAGCTGCACTCAGTTTGGCCATATCTGACTAAAAGAACAATAACCCTGACAAAGAGAATGTTAATCAATAAGGAGAGTTCATCGTGATGTGTGTTTTAGCTTATTTACTCAAGGTAGTCACTGGTGTTTCTAGTCGTCACTGGTGTTTCTGCTCCTCATGTACAGTCAGGTCCGGAAGTATTTGGACATTGACAGAGTTTTTGTGATTTTGCCTTTATACACCACCATAATGGATTTGAAATAAAACAATCAAGATGTGATCGAAGTGTAGACTTTCAGCTTTATTTTAAGAGGTTCCACAAAAATATGGCATTTACCATTTAGGAATTACAGCCATTTTAAGCAGAGTACTTCCATTTTCAGGGGTTCAAAGGTATTTGGACAATTGACTGACAAGAAGTTAATTGACCAGATGCGGTCCATTCTCTCGTTACTTCAAGACAAATGAAGCAGATAAAAGGTCTGGAGTTGATATCAGGTATTGAGTTGGCATTTGGCAGCTGTTCGACTGGAGCTACCAATATGAAGTCCAAGGAGATCTCAATGCAAGTGAAGGAGTCCATCATTAGGCTGAAAAAAACAACATAAACCTATGAGAGACAGCAAAATCAACAGTTGGGTACATTCTTAAAAAGAAAGAAAGCACTGGTGAGCTCAACAACATCGAAAGGCCTGGAAGACCATGGAAGACAACTAAAGTGGACAATCGCAGAATCCTTTCCTTGGTGAAGAAAAACCCCTTCACAACATCAACAGAAGTCAAGAACAATCTGGAGGAGGTAGGCGTATCATTGTCAAAATCTACAATCAAGAGACGCCTTCATGAATGTAAATACAGAGGGTTTACAACAAGGTGCAAACCACTGGTAACATTCAAGAACAAGAAAGCCAGATTAGACTTTGCCAGAAAACATCTAAAAAAAGCCTCCCATGTTCTGGAATAAGATTCTTTGTACTGATGAAACCAAGATTAACTTGTACCAGAATGATGGGAAGAGAAAAGTATGGCGAAAGAAAGGCACAGCTCATGATCCAAAGTATACCACATCATGTGTCAAACATGGTGGAGGCAGTGTTATGGCATGGGCATGTATGGCTGCCATTGGAACGGGCTCACTGGTGTTTATTGATGATGTGACTTCTGACAGAAGTAGCAAGATGAATTTTGAGGTGTATAGGGCTATACTCTCTGCTCACATTCAGCCAAATGATACAAACCCGATAGGACACCACTTCATAGTGCTGGTGGATAATGACCCTAAACGTACTGTGAAAGCAACTCAAGACTTTTTGAAGGCAAAGAAATGGAATATTCTTCAATGGCCAAATCAGTCGCCTGATCTCAACCCAACAGAGCATGCTTTTCACTTACTGAAGACAAGACTGAAGGCAGAAAGACCCACAAACAAGCAGCAACTGAAGGTGACTGCAGTGAAGGCCTGGCAAAGCATCTCAAGGGAGGAAACTCAGAATTTGAGTTTTGAGAACATGGGCTCCAGACTTCAGGCAGTCATTGACTACAAAGGATTTTCATCCAAGTATTAAAATTATGGTTATATTTACAATTGTCACTTTGTCCAAATACCTTTTGAGCCCCTGGAAATGGAGGTACTTTGCTTAAAATGGCTGTAGTTCCTAAATGGTAAATGCCATATCTTGACATCTTGATTGTTTTATTTCAAATCCATTGTGGTGGTGTATAAAGGCAAAATCACAAAAACTCTTTGTTCAAATAGTATTTGTTCAAATACTTCCGGACCTAACTGTATCTATCTGTCTATTCAACTCTACATGTATTGGCACTTTAACTATCTAATCAAATCTACAAGTATTGGCACCTGATCTGTCTATCTATCATCTAACTTATGATTTTCTAATGATTTTCGAACCGCGGACAAAAAAATTGCACGTTTTCGGCCATAAAGAATGAATGGGAAATAAAACACGGCAGTCACAGCTCGAACACTGTTCGGCTGACATGCTTGTATCACATATCCTCTCGTACGTCTTAGGGTGTAGACCTGGCATGTACACATCGCATTTCTGAATTTTCACAAACTGAGTCTAATCACCAAACTACTGCAGCCATGTCATACATCAAAAGGATTGGCTCAATGAGGCGAATTGCATTATGGTTATTTTAGTGACGTCGCATGCACGTTAACCCTCAAAATAAGCAGAATCGCAAAACTACCGCAACATAGGCATGTGACATATCAAAACACTTGGCTCAATGAGGAGAATTGCGTTATGGGTTATTCAGACTGCCATAAAGCCTATTGCATTAAGAACTCAAGTTAAATACAATAATTACAGCTAAATTAGCCAAATTAGTTATGCTTCAGCAAACACGTACACACATGTAGGCCCCCTATTGATCGGCATGTGCAGCTGCATGTTGGTGTCAAATTTTGCACGGGCAAGCACCATTCACATTTTCTTCAGTAAATGTAAATTCTAGTTATTATTGTTCACCAAACTTGCCTTAGACCTTCAGCCTGTTCTGACCTAGAGTGTTGTGACTAACTAATTGGAATTACAGTTTTTCCCATTACAGAAGCTCAAAATGGCCAAAATTCCCTTTGACTTCCATTGAAAAATTTGGACTGTTGTAACTCCTAAACCTTTCAAGCTACATTCAACAAACTCAGCACAGCCCTTCAGGCTGTTCTGACATAAGCTGTATATATATATTTTTTTAAACTGATCGGACTTACAGTTCCTCTAGTGGACGATCAAAAATCCCCAAAACTCCCACAGACTTATATTGACAGGATGTTCAGAGATTTCAAACTTCCAACTGTCAAAACTCACACACACACACACCTGTGTGCGCAAGGCCTGAAGCTCCTCTTCCCTCCCTCTCACTCTGTCAACGTACCTGTAACAGAGACTTTCACTTCATCTGAACTATGAGGGCCACAAACTGTCACCATCCATCTCTCTATCAATCTACCAGTAGCGTGCACACACTCTCTCTCTCTCTCTCTCTCCATATTTCTTTACATCAACCTACCTGTATCACTCTCTCACTCCTTCTATCTTTTTACTAAGAACACTCTCTCCATCTATCTACCTGTGTCACTCTCTCACTCCATTTGATTTTCTACTTGTATCAATCTATTTGTCATTTGTTTTTCTACCAGTAACTGTCTCTGTCTTTGTCTTTCTTTCTTTCTTTCTTTCTTTCTTTCTGTCTTTCTACTCATGAAACAATTTTAAACTTTCAGACTGGCTTTGTCAAGCCAACAACAAAGTTTGTCGTGACGAACATTGCCTGTCTTGTTAGCATATGTTTTTAGTAGTGAAGTTTGAATTAAACCCATACAATTAACAAGCAAATAATTATTTAAAAAAAAAAAAAAACAAAACAAGGACCCCATAGCTATACTTCACGGACCCTACTTTTTTAAAACCACTGCCTTACACTTCTTTTGCACATTTTCCAGAGTTCATTCAGATGGCACTGAATTTTGAGGACTGTCGTCATAAATGGCTGAGAGTGGAGCAGGAGTTGGCCTCTTGTAAGGAGGTGCTTGCCAAAGCAGAGACTGAGAGGGGTGCACTGGAGGTCAAGCTTAAACATGCTCGCAACCAAGTGGACGTAGAAATCCGCAGACGACAAAAAGCTGAATCAGACTGTGAAAAATTGGTATGGGCTTGTATTGGTATTGGTATTGGTATGCCTTATTTGGCATTTTAACTCTTTCATACATAAATTATTTTAAAAACACATCCAGATTCTGTAGATTTTATTATTATTATTTTTTTATAATTACATGTTGTCATGCGGTTTGATTTATTTATTTATTTTCTAAATATCCCTTTTATATTAACAAATGTTTTCAATTGTTTTATGTGAGGAAAAAGAGAGAAAACATTATACCTGAAGTAAAATCCTTGTATCTTATAAACAAAAAAAATTGTTAATGTTCAGGTCCAAAATATTAAACACCGATCAATGTTTTGTAGTTTAGGACTGTTGTATCATGTAGCTGGTTTCTGAGATTGGAAAAAATCTATCTTCAATTAAAAACAAAATTGTTTTTAAAAAAATACTGTGTTCATTAGAGTCTTCCAGGTTTTTTTTTTTTTTTAAACAGTCAAGAACAAAAGAATTCAGGATGATTTATGTTAAATTAGAGAAGTGGTCTCAAGTGATTATATTTTACTTGTATTTTGCTAAAAACAGCCTCAAACTGACTTTACATGTGTAGACACTAGGCATGAAAGGGTTAAAACTCAACTCCTGCTGGATTGATGCTCAGAGCATCTTGAACCTATCCCTCGTTAATGAGCACTTGGATATGGTAACGCCAGTTCTCTCCTTTGTGTGTAGGATCGTCAGATCCAACTCATTCGAGATCTGTTGGTCACAGAGGGTTCCAGTACCAGTATCCAGTTAAATGATGAACAGCGGTCAGCTCTGGCTTTCCTCAACGCACGCTCACAAGCACCTGTCAACCTTAACAGCAGCCGAAGGTGAGGGGAGGCTTGGTCAATTCTGATATTTCTCAGCTACATCACATTTCCTGTTAAAATTTATAACTATCTTTCTTGTTTTATATCTACTTATCCATCTTCAATTAACTATTTCATATAATTTACAGGCAGGGGACATCAGTTAACCTGCATCACATTCATTCAGTATCCTCTAGTTCCCTCTAACTCTCACAAATCACAAACACAGATAGGCCAAGCCTGTGTGCCTATACGCTACTAATGAGAGAGATGGCACTTCTTTGACTGAGCAAGGGCATAGACAGCCAGTTCATATGAAGTGCGAGCAATCCGCAAAGAGTGATGCAGACATTTTTGTCAGGGAAGCACGAGCATTCATTTTTATAGAGTTCATGTGAGAGAAGCTGGATTTGTGGGTATATGTTGATCTGAACATAGTTGGCACAAAAATGGCCAATCTTTTCATGTTTGTATTTATGTGGAGAAATTGCCAGTCAGTCCAAAATTTCTTCAAGTCCTTATTCTCAAGTGCATGCTTCAGATCAGATGACACTTACATGCCAATGATTTCCAGTAGCAGGGAACCTTTCTCAAGTGATGCAAGGAACTCTTGCGTTTTTGTGAATATGTCTGATACGTTAGTGGAAGATGGGTCTCTCACAAAATGCAGCACATGTGGGAATGTCGAAGTCAAAGATTCACAAAGGTGTGGTTTTTTTTTTTTTTTTTTGTTTTTGTTTTTGTTTTTTGTTTTTTTGGGGCAAAGTTTTCCCTCAAAAATCAGACATTACTTGAATGACTGTGACACTTGCTGATGACTTGATAAATTCAGAGTGTGGAGACTTGGAGCCTCCTGTCAGTTAATTCGGATGAGAAAAGAACTAGTTTCTTTTGAAATGCAGTTACTTTTTCAATGAGATCAACCACTGTTTTATCCCTCCCTAGTAGTCCCAGATTATGCACATTCAAATAATGACATATTGCTTAAAAAGCATATTTCTGACATGAATCCATCTAGCAATTGCAAGAAATGCGTTGGCTTTCTTGTGCTTGCAATCACAGAGAGAAAAGTGACAATTTCCTCCCTGACTCTGTTGAGGGCATTTCCCTTGCTAAGCCACCTAATATCATTATGTAAAAGTAGGTCACAGTGCTTGGCTGACACATCAGCAAGTAGTTTATGAAACAGTCTGTGTTGAAGACTGGATGTTGATCTGATAAAGTTAATAAAAGCCATAACTGAGTCTATACTTCAATTTAATTCAGTTTTATTTATATAGCACTTTTAAGAATGGATATTGTCGCAAAAGCAGCTTTACAGAAATATATAAATTCAGGATTTCAATTTTAAATTTCTAAATATATCCCTAATGAGCAAACCAGAGGCGACAGTGGCAAGGAAAACTTCCTGAGACCATATGAGGAAGAAACCTTGAGAGGAACCAGACTCAAAAGGGAACCCATCCTCATCTGGGTGACAACAGCGCAACTATAAATAATTCCCTTCTATAACTGTGTACTACATGGTCAATAAGTGCAATTGTGTAACAAGGAAATTCATTATAGTTTTCACATGAAATCTATTTTGTGAAAGTTATCAACTGTTCACTGATTGAGACTGGACTGCAGAACTGTTTGTAGCAATTGCCGTCTTAAAGCTATCATAGCAATTTTAGTCCTAAGCCATCATAGCAAAACTATTTATCAATTTCAGTCCAAAGCCATCTTCATGGTTTCTGAGAGGTACCATCCCCAGTAATCATAGTATATTCTCATCAATATAGTATTTTTCAACTCACTACAAAGTTGAATGCACAGCACACTCTGGTGGATGAGGCAGTTGAGTGATTTCATCCGCGGTGCAATAGCCGTGCCGACAGACCTTTCTCGCTTTGCTCCAGATTTAGTCCGTTGTCTTTGACAAAAGCAACAATCCTCTGGAAAATAATTTCACCACTTATGTCCTTCTAATGGCATTAGGCACAGGATGTCCTCTCTGAAGCAGTCACCATCCAAAGAATGCACAAATAAAGAGAGTTGAGCTTTGTCAATTTGAGACTTAATGCGTGCATGATTCTTGTTTGTGATGGGCTGTTACCGACAGGACCAGAGCACTCCGGTGGTTTGAAAGATTGAATGGCTTTACTGTGGCAAAAATGTCAGTTATTTGTGGAAATTTTCTTTCAGTTTATCAATTTTATTTATTTGTAAACAGAACTGACTGGAGGGCCGGTCTTAGATCAAGAACTGCCTTGATCTAAGGGCCAGATTTGGCTCACAAATTGGATAGGCCTGCTCTAGACTACTGCAATTCATCACAAAAGGACTGTTACAAAGCCATCCCACGTCCAGCTTTTGGTAAATCGGACATGACATGACAGGAGAATGCTGTACAGCCAAAGCTAAAAGATGATGTTCTGATTTGCAAAATGGTCCATCAGTGGAACAAGGAGTCCATTACCATTCTAAAGGACTGCTTTGAAACCACTGACTGGGAGCTGTTCCAGATTTTGTCGTTAGCTACATCAGTAAGTGCACAGCTGAGATCATTACAAAAACCTCTGCCCGTGCATTTCCCAACCGAAAGCGCTAGGTCATTGAGGACCTTCAGAAAGCCATCAGGAATGCTAGGAGGAATTATAGGGGCAGTGTGGAACTTCACTACCAGACTCTGGCCTCCGGCACATGTGGAGTGGCCTGCGTGCAATTGTAGAGTACAAAGGGAGCAATAACAGCTACTGGGAGGCCTTTGCCTCACTATCGGACAAGCTCAATAACTTCTATGCTCGTTTCGAGCTAAGCAACTTCCACATCTCCTAAGCTCCCAGGTGACCCGAATAGCTCTACACTAGTTCTAATCATAGTGACTGAGACGATCATTCAAGCAGGTCAACTCCAGAAAAGCACCTGACGGCATTCACGGCAGTGTCCTAAAATCATGTGTTGACCAGCTAGCAGAGGTATTCACATGGATAAAGATCCAGCAAAGTATTTTAGCAGACCAAACTGAGCTGTTGCTTAGCCATTCATTTTTTGTAACGGTGCCAACATCTACCATTTTTCACCTCTTGCTATAATGATATGGGAGTCACCTGAAAAATTTCTCAGCTAAAGCAGTGATCAGACCAAACATGAATAAAATTCACCCAGTGAAAAAGCCAATTCACTCAAAGGTAAATATGCTTCTCTAAATGGTCACTTTTTCTTCGCAGTGCATTGGTATTATCTAGATGAACATTAATCTGTGAATTCATGAGTCTTGATCCAATTAAAAATCCAAAAATGCATGCCACCAGGAATGCCTGCAATCACCTGATTTTGAAAAACATTATTAATCTGGGCAACTTGAGGCTATTACAAAATCAGTTAAAGCAATTCAAGCAAAAATGTGGAATGTGTTTTTTTTTTTTTTTTTAAAAAAAGTACTTTGTATTCATATTTGGGCAGACAATGCCCAATAATGTTTTATTTCTTTCATGTCAGTAATTTTTTCATGTTAGTAAAAGTCTTTATATTGATGCTCAGAGCTACAAAAAACAGTAGCTATCATTTGCTACAGTTGTAGACAGTATGTTGTCAACATATGATAAGGATTGCAGACTGGCTATGCACTTATTTTAATTCTCTGACAGTTTAAAGTATAAAATAAGTACAGTATAATCAAGTACAGTATAAAGTAAGCATATAAACTAAGTTGGTTGCTTATAAATCCAAACATTTCTGCAAGTTAAATATCTGCCAATGCATGATTTATCATATACATGTTGGCATGGAGCTGTCCTGTTACCAACATATGATAGGGCTTTTTATGTTTTCTCTCTACCTGCTAGGAATTTATTGTGAGCAATATTGGCAGCTCTGATGTTGAATTGGTTTGAGTAACTCCCACAAGGTGTGTTAAGTTCTTGTATTGCAGCTTGCAGCCTGTAAAAGCAGCCAGTGTGTGGTGTTCGTTTCCAGTCAGCATACATAAATCTTGCGAGATCTGACACCCAAGAACGCACACAAAATCATTGTATGTACACAGCCTGTGGTCTTTCACTGGATGCCTTCACAGTCATTGGACAGAACCTTAAATATTTATTTTTGTAATATCTATGTATGTTCAGGGCAAAACATTTGAATGTTTAAAATCCCACTCAGACTCCTGTGCTGTTTCTGACATCTAATGTGAAGCAATTGTGACTACAGACAAACATATCAGAGTTGTTTACTTAGATTTTGTAATCTGGATATTCAGTCAAAGAGTTGGTTTAAGAACTCAGATTTGCCCTGTTGTCTGAACAAGCCAATGTGTCCCAAATTGGAACTGAAAATATGAGGTTTATTGTGATCTTTGTTCACACGGTAACCCTACTTTCACACTAGGAAGCGTCAAGTCTGTGTCACTTGTTGTCTCTTGTGGGTGTGTAGCAAACACTGCTGCTGTTGCTTGTGGTCATGGCAAGCAACATGAACTAATCTGCCATAACATTAAAACCAATGACAGGCGAAGTGAATAACATTGATTATCTTGTTACAGGGTCATGGGCGCCCAAGGCTCATTGAGGCACGTGGGGAGCAAAGGCTAGCCCGTCTGGTCTGATCCCACAGAAGAGCTACTGTCACAAAATTTTCTAAACCAAACTAGTTATACACACATTAAATAATCATTGTTTTTTTTTTCCCATAATGTCTATGCACATTTAATGAGTGGTCGTATATGAGGGGATAAGATGAAACCATGGTTATAATTTCTTCCATTTTTGCATGTCAAACAGTAAATGTGAGCTAACTATATTTGAGTGTCCAACTCGCAAACGTTGGACCACATTTGGCATAGGATTGGTCTGAGAAATCATTCGAGCCAGTTGTTTGGATTTGTCTCTTTACAGTGCCACTCACAAAATAAGTACACTCTTCCTACTACCACAATCATTAAGAGCATAATTAGCAGCCAGGTGTTACTACTGAAATGCACAAGATTTGTTTATCATCAAGAAGTGTGGCTACCTCTATAAAAGCACACCTTTTGGCAGTTTGGTGTTCTGGAGCACTTGTGTTTGTCTACGTCATACCAAGAAGAAAGGACATCAGCCATGACCTCAGAGAAGCAATTGTTGCTGCTCACCAAAGGGTTATAAGGTCATCTCCAAACAATTTGAGTTTCACCATTCTACAGTCAGAAGGATTGTTCGCAAATGGAGAGCCTTTAAGTTGCCAATCTTCCCAGGAGTGGGCGTCCCAGCAAATTCAGTCCAACATCAGATCCTCTGGACTGATGAGACCAATGTGGAGATGTTTGGTCATCATGCACAGTTAGTCAAAAACCAAACACAGCATATCACCACAAACACCACATATCAACTGTCAAGCATGGTGGTGGAGGGGTGATGATTTGGGCTTGTTTTGCAGCCACAGGGCCTGGAAAACTTGCCATGCTGCTAGGTCTCAGCATCAGATGCCTAAAAGAAGGAATGCAGTGGTGAGATCAGCAACACCAAAAGTCTTGGAAGACCACAGAAAAAAAGTAAGGTGGATGATTGCAGAATTCTTTCCTTGGTGAAGAAAAACCCCTTCACAACATCTAGCGAAGTCAAGAACACTCTGGAGGTGGTAGGCATATCATTGTCAAAGTCTGCAATCAAGAGATGCCTTCATGAATGTAAATACAGAGGGTTTAACTCTAGATGCAAACCACTGGTAACACTCTAGAAAGGCCAGATTAGTCTTCTAAAAATAGCTTTAAAAAAAGTTCTGGAACAAGATTCTTTGTACAGATTAACTTGAAACCAAAATTAACTTGTATCAGAATGATGGGAAGAGAAGATTATGGAGAAGGAAAGGAAGGGCTTATGATCCAAAGCCTACCACATCATCTGTCAAACATGGTGGAGGCAGTGTTATGGCATGGGCATGTATCACCTGTGTTTATTGATGTGATTGCTGATAGATGTAGCAGGATATATCCTGAAGTGTATAGAGCTATACTTTATGCTCAGATTCACTCAAATGCTTCAAAACTGATGGGACAGCGTTTCACAGTACAGGTGGATAAAGACCCAGAACATACCACGAAAGCAACCCAAGAGCTATTGGGGAGATATTAAACACAGATATGGGTCACTAGTCATAACGAATGTGAACCATCAACATAAATGGATCCTATCTGTCATTGGAACATCAGAATTGTGCAAAGAAGCTTGTAATGTGAACATAATCTACCTAAAATCTTGAAGCCACATTAATAATGATTTTAATGTTGATATTTTCTACAGACTGGCCACTATTGACGAATCAGCCTCGATTTTGTCGGATATTAGCTATGATAAAACTGATGATTCATTGGTAAGTCATTTTCTTTGTTGAAAAGTCATGACATCCACCCATGCTGTTTGATTATCAAACATGAGGGGCTAGTTGCACTCACAGGTCTTAACTGGAGCCCATAATTAACTTCCTAATTATGCTGCCAGTAATGGAAGCCAAAAATGCAAGTAACTCTGCCATCAGAATCACTAACCTGAATGACAGTCTGCACAACCCCACCCTTGCTGATACAGTAGTATAATAAGAAATTTTCAAGCGTGCATGGAAAATAAAAGGGTTTATGGCTGAATGTTTTGAATCAAAAGAGTGGTGTGTACTGAATGCAAGGGAATAAAATAAAAAGAGCTTTTAAGCAAGGATGGAAAGAGTGTATTGGCTTGAAAACTCTATCTAGCCTGCATGGTCCCCTCCTTCAGAATTTATTTATAGTAATATAAATGTTGATTTTTGGAGATAATGCTTCAATCCCTTGAAAGTTTTAAGTGGAAATGTTGCTTGGAACTCATAAAATGGCTTAATTATTTTTGTATATAAGCAAGCAGTTTTTATTGAAATGCTTCATGCAAATCATTATCAAGTACAGAAACAATAACTGAAAAATACATAATTAAAAATGATTAATGAGAACCATAAAATGATGTACATTTTGGAAATAACTTGGAACACAGAAGCAGTCTATATATTTGAGAAGTATTGAAAGAATTTGTTTGAAAATAAACCTGTAATGATACCCTCCACCAAATAAGCCCACAACCAGTCCTGGATTATATGATTTGAAGTATTCAAATGTGAACATTCCAGTTAGTGAAATGGTCTTAAATCTATATCAAGGAAGTTACAACAGACATAGCTTACAGCCAGGAGTAAGCCCCTGTTGGTGCAACCAATCCCAGATGCTTTGTGAGTAATCATATTTGTGTCCCATAAATCTGACACTGTTTTTTTGTGTGTGTGTTCATAGGACTGGGACTCCTCTGTTGTCAAAACTGTTCGACTGAAGAAACGTCAGAAGAGAGTAAGCTGATGACTTGTGCATCCTTACCCACTAGGTGGCAAATTAACTTTGATTATATTGGTTATTAGATCACTAAATAAGTTGGCTGTTGGATTGAAAAGAAAAAAAAAAAAATTAGGGGCAGTCGTGGCCTAATGGATAGAGAGTTGGACTTGCAACCCGAAGGTGAACCTGAAGGTTGTGGGTTCGAGTCTCAGGTCCGGCAGGGATTGTAGGTGGGGGAGTGAATGACCAGCGCTCTCTCCCACCCTCAATACCACGACTGAGGTGAGACCCTTGAGCAAGGCACCGAACCCCCAACTGCTCCCCGGGCGCCGCAGCAAAAAAAGGCTGCCCACTGCTCCGGGTGTGTGTTCACTATTGTGTGTGTGCACTTGGATGGGTTAAATGCAGAGCACAAATTCCGAGTATGGGTCACCATACTTGGCCACAAGTCACTTCACTTTGTTTTTTCCAGCGCTCCTCCAGAAACCATACTGATGGGCCTCCTGCTGCTGCCAAGAGGTCCCGGTCCACAGGCCGCACCTCTGAGAAAGTATGTGTCCTAATCAATTAAGCAGTTAAAACACTGGCCTATAGGAATTTAATTGGTCTTTTTTAGAATAGCCCTTCCTCCACATCTTATAGACAGCAGTACCACTTTAATGAAGTGTTTTTTTTTTTTTTTTTTTAAATTGAGTTCTTGAGTTGTGTTGCCATCTAGACTGCCAAATGCTTACATCTGGTATTACCTTGAGTGATTGAAAAGGGCGAGCACTTTTCTGTTGTGCCACATGAGAGTCCCCAAGATACCGATATATTTGACTATGAGCACGTATTTATTACATTCTGTACATGCCTAAAAATGTACTACATAAAACGTGGAATAAAATAGAAAAATATTAATGTTAATTCTTTAGTTAATGGTTTTGGCAAATGTGATAGCACTGTAACCTGTACGTAGTTAGTTTCATGGTCATATCTGCAGCCTCAGTCCAAAAATTCTGTACAAACACACACACATGCACAAGCACACAAGACTATAACATTACTGTTTCAGGAAGTGTGTTGTACCTAGAGCCTATATATAATGATATTGGTGCTTGCCTGACCATTTTGTGTCTGTAGAACCAGCAGACAGTTTAATGACGGTTTAAAGCTCATGTCTGATTTGTTTGCTCTCTGTGTGGAATGACATCAGAGTCAGCAGAACCTGAATTTTAATCCTTTATTTATTTATTTTTATTTATTTATTTATTTATTTTTGCAGGTTCAAGCTGTTGGAAATTAAGGTTAAAAAAATTAAGTAGGAAAACATTCAGGTTAACAAGATTCAAGCAGTCAAAAATTCAAGTAGTGAAAAATTCATATATCCAGCCCATGGGCTTCTGTGGTGGTCATATACTAATGCATGTCTGGATTTGCTGACAAAAAAGTTGAAATCAAGCGTCTTTTCTCTTGTGATCTCTCTTCATTAGAAATATAATTAAACAATTGATAATTTTATAGTCAAACAATTGATTATATCTTATATATTACCGCTAATTAAAGTAACACTAGCATTCATCTTGATTTCGTATGAAGAAAAGGTAGCACTTAATAGCTTAAAATTGGGAGAACGCCTCTAGGTTGCCCCCCCACCAGGCACCAAGTCCTCCTGGGAAATACGTATTTACGAGTTGGGAAGTCGTAATTATGACGTAAGGTGCATTCAGGTCAATTTGGTCAGAGCAAGATGGCGGTGTGCCTTCTCTTAATTAACTACAAAAAAATACAGCATGTTTTTTTTAACTGTACTTCTAGAAAATGAAGAACAAACAATGTGCATCAGGTGTATTTTGCTTTTTTTTTATGTTTTTAATCAATTTATGAAGCCACTGTAAACTTTGTTACATGATATATCGTAATTGTACAATGCTATTGTATTTTGTGCAGGCAATTAGCTTGTTTTATTGTAAATAAAAAAGCCTGATTAAAAACATCACTGCTAAATACCTATCCAATTTCAACAAATTTACCGTCAACTACAGACGTTGCATCCATTGATTCCACCATGTTTTCTTACTGACACACCCCCAACTTGGAAACTCAGAGCTCAAAGAAAATCCCAAGTTTCCCACTCGTAATTATGACTGTGGTGGTGTTCATGTGCATTCAAACTGTAAATACAATCTTTCCGACATGACTTGAAAGCACCATAATACATGAAGCCCCCCACCCTCCATGAGCTCACGGATAAGTTGATATGTTTGGCCAGAACTGAGTTCGATTAGAACCTGGTTCACTTGCTGTTTGAGTATGCCAGATGTTTTCTCTGAATTGCGTGACCCAAATTTTTTCACTCTTTGAATTTTCAACTAATTTCATCTTGAATTTAGTTTAGAATTAGTTTCAGCTTGAATTTTTTTTAACCTGAATTTTTTTTTCTACCTGAAATTTCCCACAGCTAATATTTTTTTTTTTAATGTGACTTTTATTTCCTGAATTTTTTTTAAGCTAAAATTTTCAAAAAAAAAAAAAAATTACAGGTTTTTTCAACAGGATGTTATTTGTTTTTGTAAAATTGTTTTGTATCTCATGTGTTTCAGTCTTCACTCTCAAAACATCCCCACAGCTGTTCAACACAACATATGCATGCTAGTTTGTATAATTTTATTGTATTGACGAGAAAAATTCTTCTGTCATCCACCACAGTTATTTTCTGTGGTAGTCTGGGCCTTTCTGTGTTCCTGAGCTCACCAGTGTGTTCTTTCTTTTTAGGAATGTACCAAATAGTTGATTTGGCCACACCTAATGTTTTTTGCCATCTCTCTAATGGGTTGTCTCCACCCTAATTACTTTGGCTGATTACTTTTGGTCCCTTACCCAGAGGGCCAAATACATATAAAAAGTGCTGTAATTCCTAAACTGTTCATCCAACTAGGATATAAATTACCTCAAATTAAAGCTGAAAGTCTGCAATTTGATATTTCAATTTCATATTCATTATTTAATTTCAACTCCAATATACTATGGTAGATGGCTAAAATAACTTTGTCAAAGTCTAAATATTTATGGACCTGACTTCTTTTTGAACGAGCACTCTCCTGTGCTCTCCTGATGCAATCAAACACTTTGAAAGCAGAAGAGTGGAAAATGTTGGCCATGTGGACATTAGACAACTGATTTGTAAAAGGATTATATAGAAAATGTATTGCTATGATTGTTTTTATCTGTTTAATGTGCATTACTGCACAGTCACTTAAAAATCCAGCATCCAGCCAAGTTTTTGATTTGCCACTGCTGGCAAGCAGTTCCTGACTGCATAGCTATTATTATTATATTATATATAATATTACACCCTCTCCTACTCTCCTGAAACCTCTCCTGAAATGGTAGAAATCCTCATTTTGAATTCAACTGAATGCATATGACCCGGTTTACTCTTGTACTTGGGACTGACCAGTGATGCATGTTAATACCAGATGTAAATGGGGCCTTTCTGTACAGGTCTCTGTGTCTTCTGTAGGTGATCCTCTGATTGTAGTCATGGAGAGCTATTTAAATGTTTATATAGAGTACCATTTGTTAAGTGATCTCCTAATGCTGCCATTCTTGTGTGTTGAGTGTTTGTGCATTCTGTAAACATCTTCCATTTGATTTTAATTGTGTGTTGATTTTTGAAGGTTTTTAACTGTGTGTGTGTGTGTTTCCGTCCACAGGGAAATGAGTCTCTAGTGGCCAAGACCACAGTGACTGTGCCTAACAATGGAGGTCCCATAGAGGCTGTCACCACTCTTGAAGCTGTGCCTTACTGGACCAGAAGCAGGAGAAAGACTGGTAAGTTTAAAGCTTAGTGTTTTGATAATTGTCTGTACACACTGGAGGTTATTTAAGACATTTATATTTCAAGCATAGTTAAAATAGGCTGTAGAATTTTCTTTCAGTATGTTGACCAACAAGGTTTTTGACTTTATTTTTGTCTAAGACTCTGATATCAAACATCTGAGATGGATAACACGTTGTCATTTATTTGATGCATCTCCGCTGCCCACTTGTGATTGGATTTCATCAGTAAGAAGTGTTGCTAGATCTCCAAAAAAAAAAAAAAAAACCTGATATGATTTCAAAACCAGCAACAAACAGAATAGCCATGACCAAAACTCAAAAGAACATTAAACCATTAGGTACTTGAATTGGTCCAAAAAAAAAAAACAAAAAAAAAAACCAAAAAGCTAATACAAAGCACAGCATGTGATGTTCCAATGAGAAACTGAAAAGCAGGCATAAGGTACATGCCCACAAGA
Source organism: Pangasianodon hypophthalmus (assembly GCF_027358585.1). Classification (NCBI taxonomy): domain Eukaryota; kingdom Metazoa; phylum Chordata; class Actinopteri; order Siluriformes; family Pangasiidae; genus Pangasianodon; species Pangasianodon hypophthalmus. The sequence goes on from NC_069725.1 coordinate 16,939,963, forward strand.
GACAAACTACAAGCGACATGAGCAACCCATCACACACTAGTGTGAACACAGGATAAGAAACCAGTGGCATGTGTAGGTCAGGAGCTGATTGTTTTATAAAATGTTTTTAATCAGTTTCAGTTGTGAGCTGTATAAGATATTTATAGGGGTTGGGGGAGCACGTCTGTAGAACCCTATAGAAGACTCTGAAACTACTGGAGGGACAATTGTATTATTTACACTTTTTTGTATAAAACATTATTGTTTATATTTGAGATTTATTTGGAACAATATTACTCTGAAACCCTTACTCTGAAACCTGCAGAAGAAAAATCTTGAAAAACCTTGTCACAGTGAGCTTTATTTTATCAATCTTTTAGTGAAGTTCTGTGTAAATGTTTTCATATGTCAAACTAAAATTTGCTACAAGATTTATAAATGTTTCGGTAATGCTAATTTTCTTGTCTGTATTTTGCCAATCACTTCTAAATTACTAAGCGTGTTCACAGCACAGCTGATTTGCATTTAGTGACACCTACAAAACTCTAAAAGCTAAAAGTGAGGACAAACAAAAGAAAATTATTTGTCAGAAGTGTAAGTTATTTTGACTCATGTATACACCAATAAAAATACAAGGCCAAAATCTGCAGACAAATTACAGAAAAGGTGAATCAAATGTGAGTTAAGTGAGGTTGAAAAGAAAATGGTTTGACATGGAAATGGAGGGAAAAAAGATCTACACTGTACCCAGGTGATCATGGACACCAAAGACCTCATACAGGGAAACAGTTTTGTTTTAATTGTCTGTGATTGTCAGCCAGAAGCCTCTCATACAGAAGCCAGATGTTGGTGTGCAGCACACCAGGGAGTATAGGGTGCATTGCATATTGAATCATACCAGATCAGTCACATATTTCTCTTTGAAATGTACAAGTATCTAGAAATACAACCACTGATGAAACTTGGACATTTTACAGCAAAGGAACAGTCATTTTGTTTGAATTATTTTGTTCTAAAGTGTTTCGCAGCATTAAACAAAGATGGCAAACAGAAGTATCTTATAAGCTAGGTTTCATCCTCGAAAAAAAAAAAAAACAAATACCGGTCTATAAATATCCAACATGTGCAGTGCTGTGTATTAAATCTTTCAGTAGACTAATGCCTGCTGAGCCATTATAGCCCATCAGCTTACGGCCACCAGAGAACACATGCACAGACCAGCCCATCCTCCATTTATTCAGAGGCATTTCTTTTGTCTTATTTGAATGGCTACTCTTATTTGTCTTAATTTATGAATTTGTACTGGACTGCTTTTGTTCTTATTATTTCATAGATAATATATCTTTAATTAATGCCATTATATATGAAATCAGTGTTTCACAAAATTTTCACAAAAAAAATAAAATTGTGCTAACCATTATCATTGCCAATTATATGATTTGAAGCCATTTACTAAAGTTTTACATTACAGTAGTCTCCTTGTATGTAAATTTATACAAACTCAGGAGCTTTTGAAGATTGAACATTGTTAGAACCTGTTTATCATTGTCTGCAATGTCTAAATAGAGTATAATGCAATCCAACATTAGGTTCTGTTTAGACTTAATAGCATCCATCTTGGCTGATTGGATCACAAGTGATGTGTTATATAAACCCATGCCCATTCTTACTCTCTTTCCTGTAGCTGCCATGGTTTGGGACACAGCAGACACGGATTCTGTGCAGTCTGTAGAAATATTAAAACGGACTGAGATCAAAGCAGAGCCCAGCACACCGCAGAGCGGTGGGGGTGTTCGTCTACATGAGTTTGTTTCCAAAACGGTATGCTTAAAGTCATATTTTATGCAGACTGATTGATTATTTGTTTAAAGAATTACTTTTTTTTTTTAACTGCACATGCTTTTTAGGTGATAAAGCCCGAGTCCTGTGTTCCTTGTGGGAAGAGGATCAAGTTTGGAAAAATTTCTCTTAAGTGCAGGGACTGTCGCGTGGTCACCCATCCTGAGTGTCGAGAGCGCTGTCCCCTGCCCTGCATCCCTAACGTATCTGGGACTCCAGTAAAAATTGGAGAGGTAGAATGCCTGATTTTACAAACTGGGGGAAAAAAAAAACTGGGTTTAACCTTTCCTGGCATTCAAAGATTCTCCAGGTGTAGATTAATTAAATTTCCCCTTTAATACATTTTTTTTTGTTGGATTGCACACAATTCACATAGTAAGAAATGTTAAGGATGTTATGATGACCCCATCTTAACCATAACTTTAATCATGAGTCAAGTTATGTGAATTTTCATGAACTTAAAACAATGAGTGGATGAGTTTTTACTAACAATTAGATGAGTTGCTTTTACTTTTGGTATGCATTTAATTCCACATCCATGTTTGAGGAATAAACTTGAATGAGGCTGGTAAGGTAGTTGGGTATAAAAAAAATTTAACAGCACAGGGCCTGGTTGGAAGAAACAAAGGTTATTGATTTTTCAGTTGGCACTTATGACATTACAAATAAATAAATGTTGTTCCTGCGCTATGTAGTTCCTACTATTGCTGTTTGTTATATTCTACTTTGTTTTGTAGGGCACTCTTGCAGACTATGTCTCAGTCACCTCCCCCATGATTCCACCACTGGTGGTCCACTGTGTGAATGAAATTGAGCAGAGAGGCCTACACGAGGTCAGTCAGTAAACTAGTTTTGGTGAATTTTATAGTGCGTTAATCAGCTTTTGCATCTTGTTTGCTGATTAGCTTAGTTGTCTCTATGGTCTCACACCAGACTGGTCTGTACCGTCTGTCTGGTGCTGACCGAGTGGTGAAGGAGCTGAAGGAGAAGTTTCTGCGTGGAAAGTCTGTTCCTCTGCTAAGTAAGGTGGAGGACATCCATGCTATTACCGGCCTCCTCAAGGACTTCCTGAGAAACCTCAAAGAGCCACTGCTCACCTTCGGCCTCAACAGTAATTTTATGGAGGCAGCAGGTGAGTGAACCGAAACTAAAACTCATTAGGCCATCATTTCTAGACACAGCATTAGCTTGCTCTAAGGTACAGGATTTTCAATGAGGGTTCATTATTTAGATGGAGATAGTTCTGTACTGAAAACGGTTTTTAGTAAAATACAAATTTAGTCCAAGAATTTGGAGTAATCCAAGACTCAGCTTAATTTTTGTCCAAGTTCCTGTCCTGTGCAATGACATCTGTATGTTATTTTTTCATCATGAAATTCATTTTTGCTGGTTCTTGCCATGTTTGTGTAATCATGTTTATTTTCAGAGTTAGCTGATGAAGACAATTCCACTGCACTGATGTACCAAACTATCAGTGACTTGCCTCAGCCAAACAGGGACACTTTGGCCTTCCTGATCATCCACCTGCAGAGGTAGGCAGCACAGTGAGACTTAATTTCCTCAGTACAGCAGCTTCCCCTTGGTTTATGTTTTCAAGCATTATCTACTTGAATATATGCTTGGTCTAAGACTGGGGGCTGTTTCAAATAAATGTTTCTTTTTGACAAGTCCTTTTTTGTGAAAAGCCAGATCAATCTTAATATGATGTTAGTTAGGTGATGCTATAATTTACTTGATTGTCATATTCTACTTGTAGTAATTTTTTTTTGGAGGTCTCTGTTAGAGTTCAGAATCTATATTCTGGTCCCTGCTCTCTTCTAGTCTCATAAAACAGACTTATGGATTTTGCTAAAGTTAATTAAACAATGATCAAATAGTCAGTTATGTTAACCACAGATTATGACAGAAAATACAATACACATTGTTTTCCCCTCAAGCAAAGCATTATGTTTGGACAGCCATCTTGTAGAAAAAAAATTAAATGAGGTAGGCTGTAAGTTTGACAGTGTTAATTGGCAAGCAATCCAATGTCTGCTACACAGCAACATCATCTCTTGGGTTATACTGCCTCACATGTATATTCATTACTTTCATTGTTCTAATGGTTGGTCCTATCCCCAGGACCTATAGGGCAGGTCCTAACTTAAGAAGAAGCCTTTGTCACATATACATTACAGCACAGTGAAATTCTTTTCTTTGCATATACCAGCTTGTTAGGAAGCTGGGGTCAGAGCGCAAGGTCAGCCATGATAAAGTGCCCCTGGAGCAGAGAGGGTTAAGGGCCTTGCTCAAGAGTCCAACAGTGGCACCTTGGTGGTGCTGGAGCTTGAACCCCTGACCTTCTGATCAGTAACCCAGAGCCTTAACCGTTGAGCCACTCTTGTAACTACATAATATTTCCCATTAGTTTCACTGTATTTACTGGTTTATATGCATTAATGTGAATAAATGAATAACTCCTGAAGTCAGGAGGTTAAGTGGTTAATCATTAGCAACCCTAATCAAAAGAAATTACAAATCACAACCAGATCAGTCAAACCTTTTCTCATGAGATGTTCCAGCTATGCTGACTCTTGGTCAAACTTTTTATATCTGGTTATCTGGTACAGTTAAAGTGGAGTAAAGTATGAGTCTCTGCTGTGGATCTCTGGATAGAATTTTCTAATTAAAGTATTTTGAGAATGTGAGGCACATCTCCATGGTATTACTGGTTAAAAAAAAAAAAGGATATATAGTTTTTGAAATTTTTTTTCCTTTTATATCTGTGTGTCCAAAATGGAGGGTGAACATTATTTATTATTTAGTTTCTGGAAGAATAAGACTCCTTAGCATGAACTGGAAATGTTAGTTCTAATAAGACCGCTGCTCTTACACGACTCCTGATGAGCAATGTTAGACACTTGAAAAGTTGCACACTCGTGTCCAGGTAGCAGCATAGATACCTGGAGAGGGCATACCACTTCCGGGTGTACTCTGGGCGTACTTGTGATCTATAGTGTATCTACTGTAACTACAGCCCTGTCAGCCGAGACATTTCAGAATTTGTACGAACTTGAGGGCCAGATGGACTGCCCTGAATTCTAGCTGTGTTCTGATCTAATGCTGTGTTCTCAGAATTATGTAATTCTTGACCTCCATGGTGACTCTCTTTCTGATGGGGCACTGCACCCAAGTGAATCCTGTTGCTAAAGTCTTGCATCACTAGTAAGCTTAAGCCTGTGCCCCTCTCTCTGAGAGAAGGATGTTTCCATTTGCAGTTTTTGGGGTCCAGTCATATGATTGTTGAGGCCAAAATTTTAGATACACATTTTACATACAGACATTCAAATTAAATTTTTCACAACTCCACACATTTCATTTTACCATACACTTCCTGTGTTAAATCAATTATGGTAACTACTTTATTTCCATAAGGGAAATAAGATGAGATTTTTAGTGGGTCAAAACTTTACGTATATTTTGTTATTTGGTAACATTGACTTTTAATTGCTTAACTTCAATCGAACACTTGGTAGCCTTCCATAGGCTTCTCAATACTTTTTGCCCAGTCCTCCTCACAGAAGTGGTGTAACTCAGTCAGGTTTTTGGGCCTCCTTGCTTGGACACGCTTTTTCTGTTTAGGCTACAAATTATTGGTGGGCCAGGACTTTGTGATGGCTAATTCAAAACTTTCACTTTGTTGTCTTCAAGCCATTTTGTTGTAAAACTTTGGAAGTATGCTTAGGATCATTGTCATGCTGGAAGACTCAGTTCTGATCACATTTTAACTTTGTGGTTAATGTCTTGAGGTGTTGCTTCAGTATTTCTAGATAATCCTCCTTCCTCATGATGTCATCTATGTACCAGCCCCTTTCCAGCAAAACATCCCCACAACATGCCACTACCATGCTTCACAGTTGGGATGGTGTTCTTTGTTTAAAATAAAAGCCTCGTCACCTTTTTTCCTGGATTTTTTTCACCTTCAGTGTGGCTTTTTTATGCAAGTCATGGAGTAGAGACTTCTTCCTTGCACAGCAGATTTTCAGGCCATGGTGATGCAGGACGCTTTTATTGGTGGATGTACATACTTTGGTATCTGATGGCTCCAACTCCTTCACCAGTTCCTTTGTTGTTGTTTTGGGGTTCAGCTGAACCCTTCAGACCAAAGTTTGTTCATCCCTGAGAGTTAATTTGTGCCTCCTTGCTGAATGATAGTGTCTGTGTGGTCCCAAGATTTGCTTACAATTGTTTGTACAGATGCTCATTGTACCTTCAGGCCACAATCATTTTTCTAAGGTCTTGGCTGAGTTGCTTGGAGTTTCCCATATCCTCAAGAGCAAAAAGGAGCTGGCCCTTAAATACAGCCACAGAAGCACTCCCAATTATGAAAATTGGCCAATCTGAAGCTTCTAAAAGTCATTACATCAATTTCTGGAATCTTCCACACTATTTAAAGAGGCAGTCGACTTGGTGTATGTAAATCTTTGGCACACTTAATTCTGATATAGTGAATTAAAGCTGAAATAAATCTGTCTCAAATCGATTGTTTTACCTCTGATTTGAACAAGTTAACTGATGTGAACAGAGTAGATTCCGTAATTGACTTGCCAAAAGAAATGTATGGTAACATGAAATGTGTGGAGTTGTGGGGGGAAAAATGGAGACTGAATATCTAGATGCATATAAACTATTGGCCTCAACTGTAACTTTCTGTTGCAGCTGCTGCAATCAATTCTAGCAGCCTCAGCCTTTGCCGATATTGCACGTAGTGTCCTAGATGAATTTGTTTGGCAAGCATGAGGTATGCAACATGTAGCTGTGACATGATGGCTAGTATTCTCATTGAATTTAGCCTCATGCTAATATGTTCCTTGGTTCGGTGTTAGGGGTCTTTTTTGAGTTCAGAAGACCAAGCACCTCAATGTGTGTGAAGAGTGGACATGTCGTGAATTACCTGCTCTTCCGTTGGAGACACAGTAGTACCCAGAGTACAGTGGTGTACAGCAATATCACAGCACAGAGATAAGGCCCTTGCATTAAAAAAAGAGAAAGAAAAACATCTGTGTTCTGTGGTAATGATAACATGAATATAAGTGTCATGCAGGCCCACCTTTAACTCTCCAAAATCTACCTTGTTTTGAATTGTCAGGACTACTTTTTTTGATTGCACTTTTGTCCAAGAGAAAACAGACTTCTTGGGACAGAGCACCTTAGTGCTTTTCCCTCATTGCTTCCTATTCATTTTGTTTGCACCCTACATAGGCTATAACTTAATCTAGCTGAATTGCCTACCTAGTGTCCTCATTCATAGAGTAGAATGAAGAGTGGAACCTCTCTGTATTTTCACAAACGATTAAAGTATTTGGTGTATGGACAGCCATTATGTAAAAGTTTGCTCATCTGTATTTTCACTGAAGTCTAGTCATGCTTGTTTTGGGTATGCACAATTAAATTTAACCATGTTGTGTCTCCTGCTCACTACTTCATTTGAATGAAATGCAGCATGATAACCTCAAACATACCTGGTTTCGTTTCAAGATTAGAACTTCACTACTTGTGCCTATCAAGTCATCATCCGTCTACAGTACACCATTTTGACCTTGTTTCACACAAAAAAAAAAAGAAGAAGAAGAAGAAAAATGTCTCCCTTTTTCCAATGCTGAAATTTATTGGGCTAGTTTCAGGGAGGTTTTTGTGTATTTTGAAATGTATGTAGTTGGGCTGGAAATTTTGGTGAAACCTGGCAATGCTGGTTAATTATTAACAAATTTATTATTTTAAAATTAAAATTATTAACAAATCAAACACAGTTATGAACAAAGGTTCTTGTCAAATTCTCATCCTAATATCGTCTCAGGGAGTTTTTCCTTGCCACTGTCACTTCTAGCTTGCTCATTAGGGATCTAAATCTAAATTATATGGCCAAAAGTATGTTGACACCCCTCCTAATTATTGAGTATAGGTGCTTCAGCCACATAAAATAAAGCACACACCCACACAATCTCAATAGACAAACACTGGAAGTAGAATGGGTTGTACTGAAGAGCTCAGTAATTAGAAACATGGCATTGTCATAGGGTGGCACCTATGCCACCATTCAGTTTGTGAAATTTCTGCCTGTCAGGGGCTAGGCCCCTTAGTGAAGGGTAATATTAATACTACAGCATACAGAGACATTTTAAACAATTGCTTTCAACTTTTGTGGCAACAGTTTGAGGAAGGCTCTTTCTTGTCCATGCTTTGTGCCACTGTGCACAAAGCGAGGTCCATAAAAATTTGGTTGGACGAGTTTGGTGTAGAGGAACTCCAGTGGCCTGCACAGAGCCCTGAGGAGCTCCATATTAATATTATTTATGTTGTAACACTGAGGAAAATAGGGTGGAATAATGGTATTATACCCCCCCCCCCAGAGTTGCCCAAAGCCCTGATACTAAGATGGATGTGACTAATCTGGCTCGTGTGTTTGGACCCACTATTGTGGGTCATGGAGTACCTGATCCAGACCCAATGACCATTCTGCAGGACACAAAACGACAACCTAGGGTAAGTAGAGCCAGGAAATAAACTGTCTTCTAATGTGTTCATACATAAATACAATGAAAATTAATACTAGGCCTACTAATAATGCCATTATTATTGATGTCATAGTTTCACTGGTTCAGAACGATCGCCTTATGACAATTTTTAAAAGTTTTAATTTGTCCTTGTTTAAATGAATGAATGTAATAAATAAAATACAAACATTTGTGTTTCAGGTTGTTGAACGCTTGCTGAGCTTGCCTTTAGAGTACTGGAGCCAGTTCATGATGGTGGAGCAGGACCACCATCAAGCTCATGTTGAACACATGATTATTGAGAACACTAATGTTTATTCTACTCCAGACCAAAAAGGTATGCTGGTGTTCTGCAGTAAATGTATTATTCTTTGTGTTGTTGTACCTAGGATAGGTCTGTATGGGTTGCTGTGAAATTGCAGAAATACCCCTGTCTCTGTCATTTATTTAATCAAAAGATTAGGCTAGAGACCTAAAGTCAAATTAAAACTTAATTAGTACATTAAAGGGTATGTAGTGTTGAGCAATGATTAAAGAGGAAAATAAAATCTGTCTAGGGGACGACTCAAGGAATGTACACATTTGTGAGCTGAAAATCCAGAATGACCATTGCTTTTAATGGACCTTAGCAGAATTGTTGTCATTGGTTGCAGTGAGTATGTTTGGCCCCCTCACCACTCCAGAGCAGCAGATGAGCAAGACTTCATCTTCTAGTTCTCTATCTCAGCGTATGAGGAATGCTACACTAGGTGTCATCACTCCTAAGTAAGTGTTACTTGGGCAGCAGTCATTCATATCTGCTGTATTTAAATGTTAAAAATGGCTTTTTACATATTGCTTGATTAAGGAGGGGCCGATAATCATAGCTATTTTGGCTCTGCTTTTACAGGTTTGGTAGCAAAAGCAAATCTGCCGTCAGCTTCAGTCGCCAGGGGAACTTCTTTGCCTCTCCTCTGCTAAAGTAGCCAGCAAAAGGCCGAGGGCATCTAGAGCTGCCCCTGACAAATTTTTCAGGATGTAGCTGCTTTACTCTGCACAATTAATCTATATCTACAATTGGTGTCTAGAAATACAAATGTTTTAATCATATTTGCTTTTATATTTTCATGCATTTTTATAAGTTTCAACTGATCACACATTCAACCAAAAGGATAGCCAAAAATATGCACTTCCATTGTCAGGTCAGAGCAAGAGTGTGTGGGGGTGGGGGAGTTCTTTATCAATAAGCCCAAAATTGATAGCGTCATATTTGTACATACTATAATGAGGTTTTCCCAGACTCATTTAAATATGTTGTATTTTACATTCCTATGCGAACATCTGCTCCATTTTGTGTGTATTTACTTTTTTTTTTTTTTTTTGTGCATGAGATAATGCCTGACAAAATGAGACCATGCAAAGTGGTGTTTCCTCCAGCCAGCATGCTATTTTCTGTGTCATTCCATGGCTATTTACTTGTGTTTAAAAAATGTATGTTGTATGTTATGCTGACTCATTATTGGATTGTATGAAAATAGCAAACTAATTGTCTATTTCACTGACTTTCTTTCTCTCCAACCCCACAGAGTACCATTATCTTTCTGTTATGGCTATGTGTGAGAGAGCTTTATCTTGCTCTCTTCCTGTCTCTTTTAATTAATCCATTTCATCCACAGTAGCCTATAAATATTTCCTTTACACATTCAATCATTTGTGGTTCATTTTTCTTATTTTTATTTTTCTGCACAACAGCAAAGGATCATAATAGGCCTAGCCTAAACAGTTATTTATGATCTTGATCATGGTCACTTGCTAAAATGGTTCCATAACAGCAGGGACTTTTAGAACTATAATTACAGTATTTATTCTTTCATTCACTTCCTTGATTTGTAAGTAGAGGTAATGTTACATCCTGACTATAGCAGGGTTTGACATTTGTAATAATATACCTAGTACATCACATTGGTTTCAGCTCCTCAGCTTTATTGATGAGCTATACAAGGTGGAACATGATGTACAAGACATACGCTATTGTATGTAAAAATACTTTCATGCAAGCTGTGTTGTATTTTTGTTTTGAGGAGTTAAAGCTTTTACAATAATATAAAAGCCAAGTTTAATCAAGACGTGGAAACCTTTAAAACTGAGTTTTAAAGTTCATCCTTAGTGACAGGTTTAAAAAATCTTTATAAAATCTCCAAATCCATCATCAATGTATTCTGATATTGTATGAAGAGAGTACACTGACTATATATTATGATGTTGCCCTGAATACCATTCTATCACTGCTTACAGCAATAACAAGAACAGGGTTTAGAAAAAACTTCAATAATTTCCAAATTCATAACCAGTCTTTTCTAAAACTAAAAATCATAGTTAAAAAAAAAACAACTACAAAGTAATATTTTATATCTTGCAACAGTAGCATAACATAATGAACACTGATATCACTCTCTAAACTTATGACCACGGTACATTTTAAAAATCTGACCTTAAATTTTAAAAATAAATTTTAAAAAAAATCTCAGTTCTGTGTCATAGTCTACTATTTGTGCTTTTTACTTAACAGATCAAGTGTGTATTAGAGTCCATTTAACCAATTTCTTCACTGCTATATCGCTACATTTTCAATCAGCAGCTAGGGTTAAGCCAAGGATATTTCAAATAAGCTTCACTTTTATTAGCTCATGTTATAGAATACACAATCCAACACATGCAAAAAAAAAAATTACATGTCCACTCTAAGTGTTTGAGTTGCCTCAGTAATACACAAAAGACAGTCTTATCTTAGGCAAATGGCTTCCTTCCTGCTTTTCACCTCTTAACCTCATCCACTAAATTATCACTGTCCAGCTCTTTAACAAGCTCTGGCCATTTAACAATGGTTGTATGTCACTCAGTTGAACAAATCTGTATTGGAGACTGCGTTGATTTGTTCCTGCATTTCATTTGCTCCTGACTGACCATGATTAAAATCAAACAGATTTTACTTATGTTAAATGTTTTATCTGGCAGTGATTTTACCACATGTAATTGGGTAAGTCATATTTGTAATTACTTTTATGCCATACCTACATTTTCACCCCTCTCTAGTTCAGTGGGTAAGCGAATCTTTCAGTTGAGTTAGTGATTCCGGGTGTGAGCTGGAGATTTTCAATGTTTCAGTGCATGCAATAGTAGACTAGTCTATATTGGGCTGGGTGTGAAAAATAAACCCATTTATTTTGTTATGCACCAATGAACAAAAACATTATGACAAATAACATTGATTTTGTCGTAAAAACGGCACATGTCAAGGTCTGGGATATATTAGATGTTAAGCGAACAGCATATTCTTGTAGCCAATGGGTTGAATGTGGAAGAAATAGACAGACATGTAAACCTGAGTGACGTTGATATGGGCCAAACTGTTATGGCCAGGTGACTGGGTCGGAGTATCTTTGAAACGGTAAGGCCTGTGGGGGTGTTCCCAGTCAGCAGTAGTGAGTACCTACTGAAGGACAAACCACGAACCGGCACCCAAGTGTCATCAATGTGCGAGGACAAGAAAAGTATCCTTTCTGGTCCAAACCGACAGAAGGGCTACTATGGCACAAGTAACTAAAAAATTTTATAATTTTTTTGCTGCATATTTGGCACAGTTTTTACACCAGATGCCATGCCTGACCCCTGACCCGACCCTCCCCAATTTTATCCTGGCTTGGGACCGGCATTGGGAGTGCACTGTCTTGTGCAACCCCTGGCCGTTGGTTCCCTGGCTGGAATCAAACCTGGGCCATGGTGGTGAGAGCACCATGGTTAGGACTAGTGGTTAGGCCATGGTGCTCTCACCACCGTGGCCCAGGTTTCCAGGAAAACTCAAGACCTGGTATTAGAACTGAGGAAATGGCCAGAATAGTGCAGTGTTCCTGATGTAGTTGTGGAGTCTGTTCCCCACTTCTTCAAGGCCTGTTTCTCCAGGATGGGAATGCCGTTCACATGTCCGAACAGGAACCATAGGAAGAGAGGCAACACAAGGCTGAGGTACAAAAGCCCTTGCATAACAGCCTGACCACTGCAGGATTTCTCCCAGGGAATTAGGGTGCTTGTTATAGGCCCAAAGCCTGTGCTGGATAAACTTACCCTAAGGTGAAAATAATAACCGATGAAAGCATTTTTTTGGAACAAAGAGGGAAATGATAATATGCCTGCATTGCCAGCATATGCAGCTTATATTAAAGCTTTTCCCCTTCACTTGTTTAAGAATCAGATAATTTTGTCCCTTGTAGGGGTGTATATTTCTCCTTCCTGAATCCTAAATTGATGTAGGTTGGTCTCAAGAAGTGTGAATTTCTACATCACTTGTCCTTTTTATGATCCACACTTAACCACCAGGTAATAACTAAAGTGTATAGTCTTTATTGTGGGAAAAAAAATAAATTTTGTATAATCAGACCAGGATGCTAATTAAATTCAATTTTAAAGTCCAAAACTTCTAAATATAGTGGGGTCCAAAGTCTGAGACCACTAATGAAAATGCTTCTATTGTGCATTCTTTTCTAATTTACTACAATTTTCATTACAAATTATATTATTGACAACAACTTGAGTGAAAAGTAGAATCTTTGAAATATATTATTATATATATATATATATATATATATATATATATATATATATATATATATATATATGAATTTCAGAGTTTCTTAGTATTTGGTATGTCCCATTTTCTCATTATAGCTTTAATGTCAGGGTGCACTTGAGCTGGCATGGACCTCACAAGTTTTTGCAAAACCTAATGCAAGTACATTATTTATATTTCAAATATCAGGTAATCTGAGAATGCAACAAACCTTACATGCTACTTACAGCATTATCAGAGTTCTTCATAAAATTCTATTTCAGCTGGTCAGCACTCATTTCTGTTGCGAAGCCCAGAGACCAGATTCCCCAAACAATGTAATCACAAGGGCCCAGTGGCTTATCTCTTAGCTCCATGTTTAGAAACAGAGTGGGTAAGAAGGTGACAAACACCCATAAAGCTAAGAAAGAGAATTTTCTGAAGCAAAATATAAAGCTGCTGTTTATGGATACTGAGAGTTATATATCCTTGTGTACATATAGCTTATGTATACAGCTGTTTCTTTTGACCACAGCAGAACAGTTGATATTTCAGCCAACTCCAAAATTAATGGAACTTTTCATCACAATGACTGTATAAAATAAACATTACATTCTGAGACTGGTCCAATTAGGAGAGGCAAAGAAGAACCCAAATATCAAAGTTTCAGAATTGCTTAAGTTTAGTTGATGCTTCTCAAGTTCCAAAATCAGCTATTAGATGTCACCTTTGTAACAACAAGCCATTTAAAAGGCTTGCCTGAAACAAGCTGCACCTAAAAGCAACCTACAAATTGCAGCCTTGCAGACTACCAAGCATCATTGGAACTGCAATTGAAATCATATATTGTGCTTAGAGAAGGCCAAAATTTAACTTTTTAACTAAATTCACCATAGGAAAGTTTGGCAAAAAAAAAAAAAGAACCTGCTGATCTCCTGCAATTTTCGCACACAACAGTCTGTAAACTCTGTAAATAAAAGTTTACAGAGAATGGTGTGAAAACAAAAAAATTCCTTTGAGCGGAGGGTCTGCAAGCTGAAACACCTTGTGGTCTGAGGAGAATGACCAGACTGGTTTGAGCTGACAGGAAGTCTATAGTAACTCAAATAAGCACTCTACAACCGTGGTGAGCAGAAAAGCATCTCAGGAAGCACAAAACATCAAACATTGAGGTGGATGGGCAGAGCTGTGGCTCACTCAATGTCTTTTGCTTTTTGCACCATTCATGAAAATCCCAGGAGATCACCAGTTTCTGAAATACTCAAAATAGCTCATCTGGTACCAACATCCATGTCACGATCAAAGTCACAGAGATCACACTTTTTCTTCATTCAACTGAAGCTCTTGACCTGTATCTGCATGATTTTTTGCATTGTGCTGCTGCCACATGATTGGCTGATTAGCTAACTGCAAATGAATGTGCAGGTGTACAGGTATACAGGTGTTCCCAGTAAAGTGGACGGTGTATATATACACACATACACACACAAAGTCTACACACCCTGTTAAAGTGACAGGTTTTCGTGATGTAAAAAAATGAAACCAAGATAGATCATGTCAGAAAATTTTACACCCTCAATGTGAAATTACAACACATAAAAATTAAGTGAAAAACAATCAGAAACATTTTAAAGAAAAATAAAAAACTTACAACAACCTGGTTGCATAAGTGTGCACACCTTTTTATAATTGGGGATGTAGCTGTGTTCAGAATGAACCAATCACATTCAATCTCATGTTCAAAAGTAATTATCATACAGCTGTCATCAATGAAATTATTCTGATTAACCCCAAAAAAGACAAGCTGTTTCTTTAGGATTTTCTTCAACATCATCTCAGTTTCATCTGACTTCTGAAGCCATGGTCTGCAAAGAGCTTACAAAGCCTGTACAGGGTCCCACTGTCGAAAGGTATTGATCAGGAGAGAGGTACATAAAAATTTCCAAAACAGTTGCACCATGGAAAACCGTGAAGGCCATCATCAACAATTGGAGAAAATGGAGCACCACAGTGACATCACCAAGAACAGGATGTCCCTCCAAAATTTATAAAAGGACAAGACAGAAACTTAACCGGGAGACTGCCAAGAGACCTACTGCCAAGAGATAATAATGCAGCTGCAGGACTATCTGACAAGTACTGATTACTGTCTGCATGTGACAACAATCTCTCATATTCTTCACATGTCTGGGCTATGGGTTAGGGTGGTTAGATGGAAGCCCTTTCTCACAAAAAAACAACCAATCTCAACTAAATCACCCCAAACTATGTGGCAAAATGTGTTATGGTCTGATAAGACCAATTCCAAAAGGTATGTTTGGTGCAAAAAAAAAAAAAGCATATCACCAAAAGAACACTGTACCCACGATGAAGCATGGTGGTGGTAGCATCATGCTTTAAGCCCAGAACTGGGGCTTTTATCAAGGTGGAGGAAAACATGAATAGCTACAAATACCAGTCGATTTTAGTGCAAAACATTCAGGTGTCTGCTAGTAAGCTGAAGATGAAATTGGAATTGGAATGATGAAGATGGAATTTCCCCTTTTAGCATGACATTGACCCAAAGCAAGTCCAACTAAAAATCTGTGGGGTGACCTGAAGCAGGCTGTGCACAGGAGATGCCCTTACAATTTGATGGATCTAGAATGTTTTTGCAAGAAAGAGTGAGAAAATATTGCCATGTCAAGATGTGCCATGCTGATAGACTCTTAGCCAAAAAGACTGAGTGGTGTAATATAATCAAAAGGTGCTTCAACAATGTATTAGTTTAGGGGTGTGCACACTTACGCAACCAGGTCATTGTAAGTTTTTTTTATTTTTCCCATTTTTCCTTAAAATGTTTCTGATTGTTTTTCACTTAATTTTCATACGTTGTAATTTCACACTGAGGGTAGAAAAAGTTTTGACATGATTTATCTTGGTTTCTTTTTTTTTTTTTTTTTTTACATCACAAAAACCTGCCATTTTACAGGGGTGCATAGAATTTGTATATCCACTGTATATATACAGTACACATATTTTGTTATAACTATCACATTTGTGTACATTTAAGCTGACAACATCACATACCTCATATGCATTTTTGCTCATTTTCATAAACGGTACATATAATTCTGGAGTAGTCTAATGTAATTTACAGTAGATACTCCATAACCCACATTCTAAGTAAAATTCTACATCTAGGCATTGATTAACAGCAAATTCTATTAGAAAATTATGACGAGGCGTCACTGAAAACCACTTAACTTTACTGACCGTAAACATAAAAATAATATGTAATATAAAGGTTCAAATACCTTGCAGGGTCCAGTACACAAAGAATATCCCAGGGCGATTTCTGACATTGCTGAATCTGTGGTCTTGTCCTTCTTTCATGATCCAGTGGAAGAGAAATGTCCCGGGTCTACAATACAAGGCCAAACTTGTAGGTTACTACAGGTTACTCATTGACTTATTAACCAAACCTTAATGGAATGAATTATTGATTTAATGTAACTTTATTTAAACAAAGGCCCTATTTGTCATAATTTGGACATTAGCACATTAGCATCCAGAATATTGCTGGACATTATGGACCACATACTGGACCACACTCATGGACCACATACAGTTTTATTGGGTCATAATATCGTGCAATATCAGGCATACTTCAGTCCCCATGCAGTAACCAGGCCAATCTATATACTCTGCCTCAGGTGTCCTGAATTCTCAGGTGGGCCAGTGTTAAAAAGAAAGCAGACCTTCAGAGGTAGAAGAGTTTTAATAAAGCTGATCGTTATATGGTTTTTCATGTTATATGGTGTAATAACCATTCCCCATGTCAGCCTGGTGTGGCATGCTCACTGAATATTTTACCCAAGAACCTGCAGACAATTGGTTCCAAAGTTCAAGGATTTTCAAAGGGCACATATCTTTGGAGAGGTAGGTACAGCACATAAAGACCTTGTCTTGAAACGTTGGACTGACTGGAGCCATGCAAACAGAGTGCTGACAGGTAAGCATAACACCTTTGAATAATGTTATGGGGTTATGGGGAACAAATCAACATTAGGGAACTGTTTTTAAATGAAAGACTTACCAAATACTAGTCAGTGAATAAGTAGCAGTTTGACAGTCCAGTATGGTTTTAGTTATGAATTGTCTGATTTGTGGACATTTAACTTTTAAAGATCGTCCGACTGCTTGGTCAGTAATATTTGTACCCAAAAACGTTTTAAGCAGTGTTGTTTTGGGGGAACATCTTATTGCCACCTGCAACACTTCAAGGCTAAGAGAGTGGCGGGGAGAGCAGGCGGTCTGGTACTAATAGTCCACAGCCTTATAGCGATCCGTGTTTCCCTTTTCTGACTCACCAGGTGCAGTACATAATGCCCTTGATAATTATTAAGTAGAGCCAGGTATTCTCTGCTAAAAGAGTTGAAAGGCTAAACTGTGTAGTGCTGAGGCCCTCGAAGACTGGCGTCTGTCGCTCCTGACCTGAACTTAGAGAATTGTGCAAAATCATATTTCGCAATTCGCGTACATTCTTATAGGACATTATTTGTTTTTCAGCTTACGTTCAGAAATGTTTCACATATCCTTCAGCAGATTCATGATAAAAATGTCATCATCCCTACACTAGGGCTGGAGTCCAGAGGGCGGAGACGGTTCTAAGGTCGCTTCGCAGCAGTTTATACAGCCGTAAAACAGTAGTTATTTTATTATTGCTGGCCATAGATTAAAAATGGTTTCATCTTATCGCCGAACCCACAGTGTAATCAGGATCAATCACTGACTGATCTATGCAACGCTTTCGTACTAGGATTTACCTGCCAAATTGTAAAACTTTTCCGTTTTTAGAGCTGACGCGATAGTCCACCCGGCCCATTGAACAGCTACATCAATTACAGTGCACTCTGCTAGTGATCCGTCCATGGATATTAATGTTCTGTATTACCGATAAGTTCTGTGTTTAGCATATATTATCATCCTGAAGTTCTTTTAGACCATCCTTGAACAGAGGCGTGCCTGTATGCGCATGCGCTATGAACGTCCTCTATGAACAGCTCCACTTCACACTCCATGTAGTCTTGTACTTGTGCTGTATAGACAGCAGTGAATCACATCTGTGTGGAAATTTCACAATTATGACTGGGAAAGATAAGAGTTTTACTGTTTGTTACTATGACAGAGCAATAATAATGCTACAAATGCTTGGTTAAGATATCAAAAAAGAATACATAAGCTTTATACCTTTATGCCTACCTTATACCTAACTCAGAATCCCTTTTAGGGTCTGGCGTATAAATCAGTGTTTCTGAGATCAAAAACGTGTTGAGAAGAGTTAGGAAATCATGGCTGAGAAAAAAAGTAGCACCAGCCCCAGCCTCCAGTCAAAGGGAGGTGCCGGCGAGTTCGCTAAACAAGTCCAAAGGAAATTCAGCCGCGCACAGGAGAAGGTAAGATTCATACTATGCAATTATCAGTAGTGCTGTTGCTAACAAGTTCTTTAGTTAACATTTTAATTGCTTTAGGCCAGTGTTTTGATGGTTAAGCATTCGTAATTTGCTATACAAAATTTCAGCAAAAGGAAGTAAAAGGCATTATAATGTTATTGGCACCAATATATGTGCAGCATTTATCTTCTTCATGCAGCAGTACTGCCATTCACCGTCACTTTTTGTAAACATTGCCCTTTATCATAAATAATAATAAATCATATTACACTGAAACAATCTCCCATAATTACACAATACTGTGCAAGAACGCTCTACTCTTATAGGTTTTACAGAAGTTTGGTAAATCTGAGGAGACAAGAGATGCACAGTTTGAAATATGTGTACAAAACCTCCAAGATCAGCAGGTACCCAATAAAATTTACCACAAACATAAGACCTGATTTAGAAGTAGTTAAATGGATCTTTATTACTGTGTTTTTATTTATTTAATTCTTGTTTTTACAGAGTGATGGACACCTTATATACAAGGACCTTAAGGCATACTTAAATGCTGTCAGAGGTTTGTTGGATTAGCATAGAGTTCTTTTAAGATGTTTGGCTAAACAACTATTTAAAATCGTATTTATATTATCATGCATTCTATTAAGTCGAGGTAATGTGTTTGGAAACTAACAAAAATAAATAAAATAAACTTATTATTTATATTTTACTGTATTTAATCATTTTAATTCAGTTATTACATCAAAAGGATTTTCATAACACCTTTGTTAGTGTTGAAACACCCAAGACATGTAAATAATTAATTAAAATGGAATCCTCATGGGCATAAAGAAAATATAATGTATGTTCCACAGTGATGCGAGATGCATCCAGTCGTCTTTTTCAGTCTCTGTTCGATGTTTATGAGCTTGACTGGGAAGGGGGAGAGGACCTTGCGGCTGTTGTAGAGGTGATCCTCATGCAAACTTTGACACAGATTATGCAACTGTTGCCCTTCCAGCAAGAGTCATATGTAATTCTCATATGTAACGTTCTCTAAAAAGGGGGAAGACCTGCTATGGAATGATTATGAGGCAAAACTGCGAGACCAGGCATTGCTTGCAATAGAATCTTACATGAGCCAGTTTCCAGATATGAGGGTAATAACCCACCTACACACACAAACACACACAAACACACTTGCACAAACACACACTTGCACACACCCACACAGTCAGGTCCATAAGTATTTGGACAGTGACACAATTTTCTTAATTTTGAGTCTGTACACCACCACGATGGATTTGAAATGAAGCAACTTTTGGCTTTAATTCAAGGGGTTTAACAAAAAAATTATATTAACCATTTAGGAATTACAGCCAGTGGAGTCCCTCCATTTTCACAGGCTCAAAAGTAATTGGACAATAGTCTGATAAGCAGTTTCATAGCTAGGTATGGCCTGTTTCCTAATTATTTCATGACAAATTAAGGAGATAAAAGGTCTGGAGTTGATTCCAAGTATTGAATTTGCATTTGGTAGCTGTTCATGGGAACTCTCAATATGCCGTCCAAAGAGGTGTTGATGCAAGTGAAGGAGGCCATCATTAGGCTGAAAAAACAAAACAGACCTATCAGAGAGACAGCAGAAACTTTAGGAGTGTCCAAATCAACAATTTGATACACTAATAAAAAGAAGAAATGCACTAGCGAGCTCAGCAATACCAAAAGGCCTGGAAGACCACGGAAGACAACCAAAGTGGATGAATGCTGAATTCTTTCCTTGTTGAAGAAAAATCCCTTCACAATGTCTAGCCAAGTCAAGAACACTCTGGAGGAGGTAGGCGTATCATTCTCAAAGTCTAAAATCAAGAGACACCTTCATGAATGTAAATACAGACGGTTTACCTCAAGATGCAAACCACTGGTAACACTCAAGAACAGAAAGGCCAGATTAGATTTTCCAAAAAAAAAAAAAAAGCCTGCCCAGTTCTGATACAAGATTAACTTGTACCAGAATGATGGGAAGAGAAGAGTATGGAGAAGGAAAGGAAGGGCTCATGTTCCAAAGTATCATCTGTCTAACATGTGGAGGCAGTGTTATGGCATGTATGGCTGCCAATGGAACTGGGTCCCTGGTGTTTATTGATGCTGTGACTGCTGATAGAAGTAGCAGGATGAATTCTGTATAGAGCTATACGTTCTGCTCAAATTCAGTCAAATGCTGCAAAACTGATAGGACGGCACTTCACAGTACAGATGGATAATGACCCAAAACATACCACGAAAGCAACCCAAGGGCTTCTTAAGGCAAAGAAATTAAATGTTCTTAAATGTCCGATGATCTCAACCCAAAAGCGCATGCTATTCACTTACTGAAGAAAACTGAAGGTGGAAAGACCCAAAAACAAGCAGAAACTGAAGGCATGGCAAAGCATCTCAAGGGAGGAAACTCAGCATTTAGTGATGTCCATGGG
Organism: Pangasianodon hypophthalmus; assembly: GCF_027358585.1. Taxonomy (NCBI): domain Eukaryota; kingdom Metazoa; phylum Chordata; class Actinopteri; order Siluriformes; family Pangasiidae; genus Pangasianodon; species Pangasianodon hypophthalmus. Next base: position 16,960,787 of record NC_069725.1, read on the forward strand.
TTCGAGATTTCAGGCAGTCAATGACTGCAAAAGGATTTGCATCCAAGTATTAAAAATAATCCTAATATTTGTGATTGTTAGTTTGTCCAATTACTTCTGAGCCTCTGAAAATGGAGGGGCTCTGTAAAAAATAGCTGTAATTCCTAAACAGTTAATGCAATATTTTTGTTAAACCCCTTGAATTAAATCTGAAAGTCTATACTTAATCACATCTTGATTGCTTCATTTCAAATCCATTGTGGTGGTTTACAGAGGCAAAATTATGAAAATTGTGTCACTGTCCAAATACTTATGGACCTGTTGACTGTGTAGGTGGGTGTGTCTTTTATATATATGTATATATATATATATATATGTAAAACAGTCTATTTGTTCAATGTCTTTTCAACTTCCAAGTCAATGTCAGTTGACAACAGTCCAAGTCAGTTTTTTTGTGCACCTCAGGAAAGAGTTGCCAAACGAGGCAGAAAACTTGTGGACTATGATTCTGCTCGTCACCACCTGGAGTCACTGCAGAATGCCAAAAAGAAAGATGACATCAAGATAAACAAGGTCCAGTAAGAGTCCATTTTTGTGAAACACTTCCACTTATGTCAGATGAAATGAGCCCACATGGACATTATGAATTTTCTGCAACCCCAAGTCTTGACCATCCTGCATATATTTTTTTTTTAAATTCCCGATTTGTAATACAGGAGATCTGTAACATTTGAACATATTATTAGACTAGTAACATACATATGCATAATGTAAGCGACTAAAAACCAAAGGAATATTCCTTATGCTGATTTACCAGTCTAGTGGAAAGTGTTGTGTTATTATAGGAAAATAATCCACACGGGGGGGGGGTTATGTACATCTGGAAGATTTAAAAGCAACATTCACTAGATGGCACATCAGGAGCCATCTGACCTGTCTGTAAAAATGTTTCGCGATTTCATGCTCAGCAATGTTAAACACATTGATGAGCTCTGTCTTAAAACCTTCCACCACAAATCGACAGCTCTGACCTTCCAAAAGTATTTTCTAATCTAGAAAATCCAGAAGACTGGAATGCAAAACAGACCCCCAAAATAAGTGGAACCACAAAACAACCGCAACATAAACACATTAAAAACTCGAGTTATATACAATCATTGCAGCTACCAATAAAGGTCAAATTAGTTATGCATCAACAAACACTTGTACGTGTAAGGAGTAGACCTGGCATATACTCACCGCATTTCGGAATTTCAGAAAGTTTTGGAAATACCCGGAAAATGGCGTTATTCCGGCCTCATAGACAATAATGGGAAATTTTGGACCCCTCCTTAACTCCACACTCATTGAGAAGTGAGAAACTGGGTCTAATCACCAAACTACTGCAGCCATGTCATACATCAAAACGATTGGCTCAATGAGGAGAATTACACTATGTAATGTCATGTGCACATTAACCCCCAAAATAAGTGGAATCGCAAAACTATTGCAACATAGGCATGCATATCAAAACGCTTGGCTCAGTGAGGAGAATAAAGCCTATTATATTAAATACTCGAGTTAAATACAATCATTATATTAAAACGCTTGGCTCAGTGAGGAGAATAAAGCTTATTATATTAAATACGATCATTATAGCTGCTGATATAGGTCAAATCAGTTGTGCTTCAACAAACATGTACACATGTAGCTCCCCCTAATGACTGACATGTGCAATTGCATGTCGGCCGGCTTATTGAGGAGAGGTGTGCTATGACTTTTATAAGCGAGCAGACTTACGATGTTCGAACAGCGGAAAAAAAAAAATCACACGTTTTCGGCCCATGGAGTATTAATGCGTTATGGGTAAAACTACATAGACATGTGACATTTCAAAACGCTTGGCTGACTGAGGAGAACTGCGTTATGGGTATTTTATTGACGTCACGTTGCACACGAATGGACTGCCATAAAGCCTATTATATTAAAAACTCAAGTTAAATACAATAATCATGGCTACCGATATAGGTCAAATTAGTTGTACTTCAGCAAACGCGTACACACATGTAGATCACCCTACTGACCGGCAAGCGCAGCTGCATGTCGGTGTCAAATTTTGCTTGGGCAAGCATTTTCTTCAGAAAATGTAAATTCTAATTAATATTCTTCTGAGACCCAAAATTTCTAAATGCTGCTCCTCCTAGAGCTTTCAAGACAATCAGCCTGTTCAGACTTGGTGTGCTATGCCTTTTCTAACTGCTGGGAATGGTTTTCCGGAAGCTGAAAGTGGACAAAATCCATTCATTTCCACTGAAAAACATTCATTTCCACTGAAAATTTTGGACTGTTGTAACTCCTAAACTTTACAAGCTACTTTCACCAAACTCAGACTTATCAAGCTGATTGGACTTATGGTTTTCCCTTAGTGGACAATCAAAAATCCCCAAAAACTCCCATACACTTACACTGATGGAATGTTCACAGCCTGCCTTTGAATATTCAAGATTTCAAACTGCAACTGTCAAAACTCACACACACACACACACCTGTGTGCACACGGCCTGGAGCTCCTCCTCCCTCCCTCTCACTTTGTCTTTAGACTTTTTAGGCTACCCCTCAAAAGTGGTTGACAAATGTTTTAAGGAGGATTATTTTGGATTTATGTGAAACCGAATGCAAAAGCACCACCAGCAGTCGTTAAAAGACACACATAATGATATGAAGCGAGGCTCTGGGCTAACTGTGAGCTCAGCACTGTAGATTCACACAGCTAATCAGTGACAGTCGTGTCACGTGATTACACAGAGCGACATGCCCCCTAGTTTTTAGCTCCAAAGGCGTATACATTCTAGCCCGTTTTGGTGACGTTTCTATAATACATCATCAGTAGGTGTTGCGGACTCAGTCGCGTGTGTAGTGAACGTGAGTGATTTATTTACTCTATCATTATTTTTTCCCAAAAATGCGTTTGGATTAATAGTACACACTGTCTAATTAATGTACAAATTACACAAAAGGACAGATGACAGGACCGTAGGTTTAGTGTTTTTTGGTTTAAATAAAAGGGATACAACTTTTTGTTTACCATGTTTGCTATTCAGAGGGAACTCAGCATGAACTCAGTCCAGTATTATGGGCTTGAAACACTAAAAAATTACAGCCCCCTCCGAAAGTACTGGAACAGCAAGGCCAATTCTTTTGTTTTGCTGTACACTGAAGACATTGGGTTTGAGATCAACATATGAATATTAGACGATGGATCAGAATATCAGCTTGCATTTCCTGATATTTACAACTAGATATGTTAAACAACCTAAAATATGGTACCTGTTTGATTTTTCAAGTGATTTATATGGATTCCAATCTAGACATTCTGTCTAGAAATCTGTGTTTTTATATGTGAAGCTATCCAAATTTATGTGCATCTGTAGAGCGAGGTTTAGGGACGTTCTTGTCTGAATCGGTTAACACCAATAACGTACTCTGAAAGGCAAATAGCAATCTTTGTGGTGCAATCTCACTCAAATTGTCCTCTGGGGGCACTATTTATGCTTGTGCACATAAAAACAAGCATATCTCTTGGAAAATAAGTCCTACAGTGAATTTTTTTTATTTTAATGTGTTTGCTCCACTAACTAAATTTGTAATCATTTGCATAATACGCAAAAACCTACTTTTGTGAATTAGTCTTAAGATTTTTGGCCCATTTTCACAACTGTGGTGTCAAACTAATCATATGAACCTTAATAATTATCAAAAACATATTGACATTTATAAACATCTGTAACTGTTTTTTTTTTCTTATCAACACTGAATTCAAAAACATGGCCACTTTCAGCCAATCAGCTTTCAGCAGGCATTTCACACAGTTAGCATTGAGCTATTATCACAAAACCTTTTGTGCATCTAGACACAACTTGAAAGGCATATACAGGACAGGATTCTGGGGTCGTCTGCGGTCATGCATAGGTACAGAGCAAAAGTCAGATAACTGTTTCTCAAGAATGATAAATCCCATCAAGCTGAAACTTTGTATGGTGCATCATTGTGCTAACCTGTAAGTGGGCTTTTGATGATTGACAAACATAGCCTCTCTCAGCCATGTTTCAGCAGATTTCAGCAGGCATTTGAAAAGGTTAACATTGAGCATATCTCTTGGAAAATAAGAAGCACAGTGAAATTTCTTGTTAGTGCTGATTCCTTGGGTCAAACCATTTTTTCTAATTAATACATTTGGGGAGGAAATATAGCCTACCAAATACTGCATACTCAGAAAATGTCAGATTTTTGGACCCTGGGATGTGTGTGTGTGTGTGTATATACATACCAGGAAAAGAGGACATGTTTGTTCTTAGCAGGAGAGAGTTTAACACCCCCTGTTTATATGGATCCTATTCTAGACATTCTGTATTTTTTGTATGTAAAGCTATCCAAAATTACACTATATTACCAAAAGTATTCGGTCACCCATCCAAATGATCAGAATCAGGTGTCCTAATCACTTGGCCTGGCCACAGGTGTATAAAATCAAGCACTTAGGCATGCAGACTGTTTTTACAAACATTTGTGAAAGAATGGGCCGCTCTCAGGAGCTCAGTGAATTCCAGTGTGGAACTGTCATAGGATGCCACCTGTGCAACAAATCCAGTCGTGAAATTTACTCGCTCCTAAATATTCCACAGTCAACTGTCAGCTTTATCATAACAAAATGGAAGAGTTTGGGAACAACAGCAACTCAGCCACGAAGTGGTAGGCCACGTAAACTGATGGAGTGGAGTCAGCGGATGCTGAAGTGCATAGTGCAAAGAGGTCGTCGACTTTCTTCACAGTCAATTGCTACAGAGCTCCAAACTTCATGTGACCTTCAGATTAGCCCAAGTACAGTACGCAGAGAGCTTCATGGAATGGGTTTCCATGGCCGAGCAGCTGCATCCAAGCCACACATCACCAAGTGCAATGCAAAGCGTCGGATGCAGTGGTGTAAAGCATGCCGCCACTAGACTCTAGAGCAGTGGAGACGCGTTCTCTGGAGTGATGAATCACGCTTTTCCATCTGGCAATCTGATGGACGAGTCTGGGTTTGGAGGTTGCCAGGAGAACGGTACATTTCGGACTGCATTGTGCCGAGTGTGAAATTTGGTGGAGGAGGAATTATGGTGTGGGGTTGTTTTTCAGGAGTTGGGCTTGGCCCCTTACTTCCAGTGAAAGGAACTTTGAATGCTTCAGGATACCAAAACATTTTGGACAATTCCATGCTCCCAACCTTGTGGGAACAGTTTGGAGCGGGCCCCTTCCTCTTCCAACATGACTGTGCACTAGTGCACAAAGCAAGGTCCATAAAGACATGGATGACAGAGTCTGGTGTGGATGAACTTGACTGGCCTGCACAGAGTCCTGACCTGAACCCGACAGAACACCTTTGGGATGAATTAGAGCGGAGACTGAGAGCCAGGCCTTCTCGACCAACATCAGTGTGTGACCTCACCAATGCGCTTTTGGAAGAATGGTCAAAAATTCCTATAAACACGCTCCTCAACCTTGTGGACAGCCTTCCCAGAAGAGTTGAAGCTGTAATAGCTGCAAAAGGTGGACCGACATCATATTGAACCCTATGGGTTAGGAATGGGATGGCACTTAAGTTCATATGTGAGTCAAGGCAGGTGACCGAATACTTTTGGTAATATAGTGTATGTGCATGGTTAGGCGAGGTTTAGGAAGTTTTTTACTTGAATCGACTAACACCAGTAACCCACCCTGAAAGTCAAATAGGATGATTCTAGGAAAAAGAAGGGCAAATAGTGTCTATGCTGTGTGAGTCTGGTGAACGTGTTCAGCTTTTAAACCATACCAGTGTTTTAACAAGTTTCAAAGTAATTACCCATCTCATGACATTATCCTAGTGTGACTGTTAAAAGGACAGGCATGTAAAATTTGCATCAGATTCTTTTCACAATCCCAATCAGCAAGTGTGTCCCACGCATATGTGCTTGAGTCATGATGCACTCCTACTATACAATATTTGTATAAGAAAACACAGTTAATCTTACAGATTTTAATAAGGGGTGGGATTAGATTCAAATACCTGTTTCTCAGGCCAATCAAGCAAAAATCTGTTGTACTGTATAGTTGCGCTAATCTGTGAAAGGCCTTTACTGTTGATTAGGTTACTATAAAAATGTAGTAGCAATCAGCCAATCACACTGCAGCACACACTTCACAGTTTAGCATTAAGCTACTGTCACAAAAAATTAATAGTATGTTCATCTGTGGTTGCTTTAGTGTTCTATGGAAGTTAGTGAGAACTAGAGACCTGTGGTGTGGTCTGCACACAGTGCTTGGCCCCTGCAGATTGCCGCTTGCGGCTATATTTATTTATTTTTTTTCCCTTCTCTCTAGTAAAACTAATCATGCAGCCTAAACTGCAGTCCAAACGAAACATCATAGGTACATACAGTATGTCAACTGCCACTCAGCAAAATGAAATGCCTAAATTGTGCCTCTTGTTGGCACTATAGTGCATGTGTTTATGTTTTTGCCTGTATCTCAAAAACCGTGAGACAGAGCCAAAATTCTTTTTTTCCTTTTATTCCTTTGTTTAAGACGAGTTGATCTAGACCCCTAATGACAACTAATTTCTGCCAGGACAGATTGCTTTTTTGCTAATTTGAATCATATGCAAAACCTGCTTTTGTGAACTAGTTCTAGGATTTTTGGCCTACCTTCACAAATTTGGAGTCAAACAACTCATCAGATTGTGAATCTCAGTAATAATCAAAAAACCTTGACATTTGTAAACAATATGGCCACCGCACGTCAATCACTTGAAATTGAGCAGCTTTACTCAAGCAGATGTAACTCGAGTGGTTAGGGGCATTTGCACGATATTTGAAAGGCATGTACAGGACAACGTTCTAAAGTCATATGAAATAGCATTGGTCATACAAAGGGTGTGAGCTAAGGGCAGATAGCTGTGTCTCAGGAACCATAAATCCAATTTAGCTGAAATTTAGTATGATTTATCTATGTGCTAATGTGTAAGTAGATTTTTGATAATGATAATTGCTTGAAAAACATGGCTGCCATCGGCCAATCAGTTTTCAGCAGGCATTTGACAGTGTTACCATTGAGCTATCCTCACCAAACTTGAATGGTAGGTTTGGGTAGAGACCCACTACAATCTGATGCAATCTCACTCAAATTGGCCACTGGGGGACACTATTCATGTTTTTGCTCTCAAAAACAAACGTATCTCTTGGAAAATAAGGTGTACAGAGAATTTTTTTTTTTCTTTAATGTTTGCTCACACTCTAAAAATGCCTTTTGGACCTTTAGCTCTGCCCACTGAAATCCATGATAATTTGCATAATATTCAAAACTTAATTTTGTGAACTAGTCCTAGGATTTTTGGCCTGTCTGCACTACTCTAAAGTCAAACTATTTAGCTGACTGTGGACCTCAATAATTATATATATAAAAAAAGTTTACCTTTTTAAACAATATGGCCATCATTTAGCCATGAACCATTTAGCTCAGAATAAATTTTAGATTTTTGCTAATTTACATAGATTTAGATTTTTGCTAATTTACATAATATGCAGTAGGGCACCATACATCAATCAATTCTAAGGAGGCGAAGCTGGATTACTCAGATAGCTGTAATTCATCATTGATGATAAGGATTTGAGCCAAAATTGAAAGACATGTTCGGTACAAGGATCTGAGGACATCTGAAAAGGTTGGGGCATGGTCACTGAAAGGGGGCACTGTTAAGTTCAATTAACTGTTTCTCAGGAACCAAAAGTCCTTTTAAGCTGAAATTTGGTGTGCTGCATCATTCTCTTAATCTAAGTCCTACAGTTATTATTGTGATAATTTGCATAATATGCAAAACCTAGTTTTGTAAATTGGTCCCAGGATTTTTGGGCTATCTTCACAATCTTGATGTCAAAATACTCGGGTGCGTGTAAACCTCAATAATTATCAAAAATATATTGACATTTATAAACAACATGGCCACCATACCTCAATTAATTTTAAGGAGGTGGAGACAATTTACACATTCAGCTCTAATTCATCATTGCTTGCATGGTTTCACACAAAATTTGAAAGGCATACACAGGAATAGTAAGCCATATAACTCACTCAGATTGGCCACTGGGGGTACCGTTCATGGTTTTTCACACAAAAACAAATACACAGTCCCGTCCAAACGTATTGGAACGACAAGACCAATTCTTTTGTTTTTGCTATACACTGAAGACATTTGGGTTTAAGATTAGAAAGTGAATATGAGATGATAGATCAGAATTTCAGCTTTCATTTCCTGATATATATATGTCTAGATGTGTTAAATAACTTAGAACATGGCACCTTTTGTTTGAACCCACCCATTTTTTAAGTGATCAAAAATACTGTAACTGACATGTGACTGACAGGTGTTTCTTGTTACCCAGGTGTGCCCTGTTAGAATGATTGTTTAAACAATTAATAACTGTGAATGTCTCGTCTTGGTTTGAGCCAAGCCTTGAGCCTTGGGATTTGTTGTTACAAGGATAAACCAACAAGAAGAACAGAGAGCTGTCTATTGGAGAAAAGCAAGTCATTTTGAAGCTGATAAAAGAGGGAAGATCTATCTGAGCCATTGCACAAGCATTGGGTATAGCAATACAACAATTTGGAATGAAACCACTGGTGTTGTAACAACCAGACATCAAACAGGTTGGCCAAGGAAAACAACAGCAGCTGATGACAGAAACCTTGTGAAAGCTGTGAAGCAAAACCAAAAAAAACAGCAGTTAGACACATCACCAACAACCTCCACAGATCAGGGGTGAAGGTATCACAATCCACCATTCAAAGAATGGAAAGAGGCCATACCACAAGACGCAAACCATTCATCAGCAGTAAGAATGAGAAGGCCAGATTGGAATTCACAATTCGCAGGGGTAGAAAAGGCAAAGGTTTTAGACTGGCAAAGTGAATCAGACCTTTACCCAATTGAGCACACATTTGACCTCCTGAAGTGGAGACTGAAGGGAGAAACCTCCCAAAACAAACAAAGCTGTGGTATGTGCCTGGCAAAGCATCACAAAAGAAGAATGCAACAGTTTAGTGATGTCAGTGGGTTGCAGGCATGATGCAGTTATTGCAAGCAAGGGACATGCAACAAAATATTAAGTGTTAGTTTACTTTAAGACTATCTGTTCCAATACTTTTACTCACCTAAAAATTGGGTGGGCTTGAACCAAAGGTGCCATGTTCTAAGTTGTTTAACACATCTAGATGTAAATATCAGGAAATATAAGCTGAAATTCTGATCAATTGTCTCATATTCATCTTTTGATCCCAAACCAAAATGTTTCCAGTATATAGCAAAAACAAAAGAATTGGCCTTGCCGTTCTAATGTTTTTGGAGAGGACTGTATCAAAATCATTCTGAGATTTGCAGACAACATGGCCTCCACATGCCAAATCAATCCAAGTGGGTGGAGCTTGACTGACTAGCTGTAACCAGCTGTAACTGAGGATTGGTTGTATGGATACACACAAAATTTGAACGGCATCTTCAGTTCAATCTTATGAGGAGATATGCAACGTTTGGGGTATGGATGTTGACAGGGTGCAGAGTTAAGTTCAAACAGCTGTTTCTCAGGAACCAAAAGTGAGATTTGGTGTGCTGAACTGGAAACCAGTAACCCAGTAGAAATTAAAACTGGATTTTAATTTCTACTGAGTTACTGAAAAAAATACAGCCACCTTCAGCCAAATGGCTTTTCATACAATTCATACAATTACAGACAATTCATATTTATTAAGATTTGTGAGCAATCCTCACAAAACCTGATTTTCGAGGAGGTTGTTATTGAGGCCATTGAGATTGTTATTTTTTTTAGTTGTTATTGAGGCTACATTATATAGCCCCAGAAACAAGGTAACAATTATAGAACGGCAATAACATTAAGATGAACACCTTAAGTGTTACATTTATGTATAGAACTTTATAGCAATGTTCTTGTCTCCCATGTTTCCCACAATAAGTAGGTACTAGTTGCAATTGGGTACAAAATGGGTGTTTGTCAAAGAGCTGTTAAGAGGAGGATGTGTTAATTAGATCTTGGAATATGTATATTTTTACAGGCTGAGGAAGAGATGAAAATGACCAAAATAATCTTTGAGGACATGAACAGGGAACTGAAAGAGGAGCTGCCTCTTCTCTATGATAGGTGGGATGTGACACCCCCAATGGTCATACTTATGGATTTAATAGCTACAAAATATTTGTCATATTTTATAGAAAGTAATGTGAGTACATAACTCTTTAAAAACAATGTTTTCACTGTAATTCCCTTCTCGCAGTCGCATTGGATGCTATGTAACAGTCTTCCAAGCTATCTCAAACTTGAGAGATATCTTCTATAAGGAAATGTCTCAGGTAAGTCCAGATTTTTTTTTTTTACCGACAAGTTCTTTGTTTAAATTTCACATTGTCTTAATAGTCAATTTTTGTATGTGACTGCTGCCACTGTGGGAATAATATATTAACAAAAAAAAAAAACGTTTCCTCTAGAATAACAAGGATTTACAGAATATCATCATCAACCTAAAAGCCCAGCATCCTGACAAGAGCTTTGTGGTTAAGAACTTCAATCGGTGTGTTGCTTTCTGTTGTGAACCATACTTGAAAATGTGCTATATATTATAATTATTTCATCTGCTTCAACATTTTCTGGTAACATGTCACTGTACATTTCAGAAGTGAATTTGTAAATTGTTTGTATGTGAATTGTCACATTTTCTGAGATGTATCATATGAATTTCTTCTTTTTTTTTGGCAGTGGAACATTGAAGAGGAGGTCGCTAAAAGATGCACTGTCTCCTAGATCATTGAGAGCCAGCTTCTCTGAGCTCCACATGAGTTACAGTTCTCGAGGTACTCTGAGGTAAAGGGAAAAGTAATTTTTTTATTATATGGCAAATATTATCTGATTTTCTTTGTAGGTGAATGACCATACTTTAGGTTAATTAGTAATTATGCAGTCTAGCACATAACCTGATTAATTTAAATTAATTAATAAAATTAAAATTAAAACCTATTTATATTTAATCTTGAACATTTTTGTTGCTGCAGGAGAGAACATACTTCTAGTTTCAGGTCTGACAAGGGCCTATATGAGCCCTACAGCCCAGAGGTCCTGGCTAGCCCTGCTAGACCAAAGCCCCCAAAGAACACCAATTGTGGGGTTAGGGACACAGATGCAAGTTCCACAAGTGAGGACAACCCGGACGTAGAGAGAACACCTTCACCTGCGCCTGTAATAGATGACACAAAAGCTTCTGGAAGTGTGTACAGCAGTACAAACAAAGATGCAAAACAAAAGAATGAAGGTACTGAAACAAAAGAAAGGGAACCACTGCCAGCCTCAGAGCAGGATGGAGAAAGGATGGGTTTAGATCTCAAAGGTGATTCATCTCCAGAGACTGGTGATGAGAACAACCTGAATTTGAATATAAATCATTCTGAAGGAGCTAATACTAAGTCATTTTCATCTGTTGGAAATCTTGAAGAGCACAGCACCTATCCTGAGGACCTAAATGAACCTGGCTCTGGAATGGAAAATGGAATAGCTACAAATTGCAAAGCAAATATAGAAGAACCTGGAGTCTCGTGCAAGGTAGGCACATAAGGTAGAAAATCCTTAAATGTCTTTCTATGTCCTGATATAAAAATAGCTCTTCCTTGCCCTTTGTAATGTTTGTGTCTTTTCTCTGATTTTAAGGAAAATGCCATAAATGATCAAATATCAGATGAAGGAGGAAACATTAAGGAGGAAACATTCTGAAACAGAGGACTATCTTTGTATAGAAAAAGGTCAGTATATGAAGACAGAAAGAATAAGTACAAACATTCATTTTAGTTAGTATTCACTGTACAATAATGTGAAGGATTACTAGACATGGTGTTTATTTCACATCTGTTGCCTCTTTTCATAGGGATGAACTGCATTTAAACCAAATACCCTTCACCTATCTGGATATTACTACAATAACTCCAAACTTGTCAACCAAATGAAACCTTCTACTACTACTACTACTATTATTATTATTATTATTATTATATTTTTTTATGTTATAAACAAGAAATTTGACAAAATGTAAATCAACCCATTGATCAAATTAATTAAATGTAAATCAACCCTTTATCAAATGTAACTGCTCATGATAAATCTTATTAATTTGAGACTGATTACAATGTTAGAATATAAAGTTATTTTCCATATCTGTTTTATCTTGTGATTTCATTTGTAAAGGCAGTTTGAGTGTTGGATTATGGGCTTTTAGGTTCCTATGCTAAGTGCACTTAGTTACAAATGTAATTTTTACTTGTTGTGAACTGAGAATAGACTGATTATTCATTATTTAATAAAGTTGATTATTTAATGTGTTTATCTCGATTCTGCCTCTTTATTAATAGAATATGTAAACTCCTACTTAACACAGAGTTAGTTAGTTACCCATTATTAATAGGTAGTTGTTTTCTCAGATGATTTCTTAGAAGGTTTGTCTTCTTGAGTAGCCAGTTAACAGTGTGGTGTGCTCCTTCCTGTAGAGCTGTGACTGAAGCTGGAGCTCCATTGTTCCGGATACAGAGCGAATGTTCACCTCTACTAGCATGCGTACCTCGTGCACTAGTCTATTTTCACTGTATCTACTTTTACATGTGTTGCTTCGTTAAATGTTGTTTTTAAAACGTCATGGAAGTCTGAAATAAAATAAGTAACCGATCAGTGTGAACAAATGCCTCTAGACGACAACAAACTCTGTCAGGTAAGTTTGTTGTACGCTCGGTTTGAAGCTTTTGCGGCAGTGTAGTAGACGTTGAACAAATACCATGGTGTTTATGTTCGCTTCCTGTTAAAAGTTCGGAATAAAAGAGTCTACGAGTTCCATCTACACTGAGGTGTTACTTTGATTTCCTACTTTGAACTCGACTCTTGTGAGGGTTTTTTGTTTTTGTAATTACGAGGAAGTGAGATGTTTTTTGTTGCTCGTAAACTAACCTTCATTCCTTCGAAATTAAAGTTGTTGTTTTTTTTTAACTTAATAGTCTGTGCACTGCCGCATTGTATATGAATTAGTATTGCAGCTGCACAGTTTGAGTTTCGGATTGTCTAAAAGGCGTTAAGAGAAACAAAGTTGGCTGTTTGCTAGCTAGTTCATTCATAATGTGAAGTGAAATGAGTCAATTCAGCAAGTAACAACGTAATATTTTATGCAGTATAAGACACGTTTTTCTTTGAACTTTTAAATTCCCTTAGAAATTGGAAATCGCTTATATTTACTTTAAAATGTTAGATTTCACTGGAGTTATTGCCATATTACTTGAGTTGCTTCTTTGTATAGGTTTAGGTGTTCGCGCTTTTCATCATGGCTACCACATCACCTTTTAACCGTAAGTGATTACTTTTATCTTTGTGACATTGTTCCAAATGGACAATACTACCCATTACAGGAATATGCATTAAATTGGACAGTAAAAGACTTATAAAGCAACACCATGTGTGTTTCCATAGTACACTTTAGCATTTTAGCCATTGTTGTTCATTGCTCTACATTTAACTAGAAAAAGAAGAAATTAAGGGCAGTAATTCGATTACTGTGTCATAATGCCAGACTGATTATCCTGTACTAAAAATCCTTGTAATTCCAAATCTACACGTGCAGGTTCTTTATCATTGACATTTTACCCTTTCTCTTAAGTCACAGAAATGGTGCCAACAAATGTGGCCCCAAACCATAGAGATTCTACTGTGGTAGGAGGTGAGTTACTTCTCTGGACAAATGTCATGTTGAAGGCTGATTTGTATGTCTAATGAACATTTAACAATAAGCATTGAACATTTGAAATGCTTGTCTTCTTACATTTGTAAATTTATTAGGTATGTTTGGAATATCTTTAGTGGTTCCCCTGCAGCAGTGTCAGTTTTTAATCTTATCTAATCTAGTACTTCACACAGAAAATGGTCAGTTTACCAAAGTATGTAAGAATGAAAAAGGCAGCGAACTTGACATGCTCTGTTATAAATTAATTTGGCAGAAAGTTATGTTTCTCCATGTATTTTAACAGGATTTGTCTAACAGCTGTTGTCTATCTCTCTCTTTTTTTTTTAATCCAAATTGAGTAAATCCACAAAGTATCTGTATACTTTCAGTTCAGTTTTTTTGTATACCAATAGTTCTTTTGTTGCCTCTGTGTGTTTGTTTTAGTGGTGATTGTGCTGGTCTTGTGTACACTGGCTGGCTTGGCGTACCTGTTGTATCGCTACCTGTGTCACAACAAGGGCATCTACAGGACAACAGGAGAGGCTGGGCCAGGTGTGGACCCAGACCAAGGCTACCATGACACAGTCACTGAAAACAAGGAGTACTTCATTTAAAGTAATCCAGACTGCCATGGATGAGTTGGCAGTGAAGGTCATGTTGAATAGGTATTGACATTTAGATTTTTTGCTGAGAAGAGTGATGTGCTGTAGGAGCACAGCCACTGTGGAGACTGTGCGCTAACTAAGGTAATGATTAAGTTTGTGCTTTGGTGTTTTGGGGTTTTATTAATCTAATGATGCATATTGATGTATAAGAAGCAGGGTGAGTGGGTCATATAGTGTATCAAACCTTGTTTCTCTGTGCAACAGATTTACATATGTACCTGACACCTTCTTTTGGTGGTGAGATGCAATGGAACTGCCACCTCTGTTAAATACACAAGTTAGTTGAATGACCATAACATGTTTGACCTACGAGCAATAATCCCGTTAATACACAATAATCCCGTTCTCAAATATGTTTCTGTTCACAAGGCGGGTGATGTTTGTTTATAAATGCTGGCATACCTGCTTTTCTTCTGTGGCTGACTCTACTTTCACACTAGCAAATGACTTGTGTTACTTGTAGTTTTTCTCTTGTGGGTGTATACTGACTGTTTAAATCCCAACTAATTGCAGGTAGGAACTAAAGTTTGAAGTGGGGAACTGAAGCAATGTCGGACTATGGAGGCATAGGACTGGTCTGAGCAATCAATCGTTTGGATTTGTTACTTTACCGTGCCATAACTAATCTGCATAGAATTGAGAAAATTTAAATTCAAATTGTTACTTCCCACTGTGGATGAAATCACAGCTGTGTCTGCATATAGAAAATTACCTGTGCCTGCTGCTTTCTCACACTATATATATATATATGTGTGTGTGTGTGTGTGTATATATATATATATATATATATATATATATATATATATATATATATATATATATATATATAATTAATATAAAATCCTACACAGGGAGAGCCAGGAGCCTATCCCCAGGGACTCGGGGCACAAGGCAGGGCACACCCTGAATGGGGTGCCAACCCATCGCAGGGCATAATTATGCGCACACACACACACCCCAATCACACATTGTGATACCTGTGGAGGTTGTTGGTGATGTCGCTGACTGCTGTTTTGGGGTTTTTCTTCACAACTCCCATAATGTTTGTGTCATTGACTGATGCTGTTTTCCTTGGCTGACCTGTTCGATGTCTGGTTGTTAGTACACCAGTGGTTTTTTTTTTTTTTTTTTTTTTTTTCCCCCCTCTCCAGGACACTCCATAATGTTGTACTGGCTATGTCCAATGCTTGTGCTGTGGCTGTGATCGATTTTCCCTTTTTTCTCTGGGCCCAAACCAAGAGTAGACATTCAGAGCTATTAATTGTTTAAACAATCAATCTAACAGGGCACACCAGGACACAAAGAAACACCTGTCAGTCACATGTTCACACATTTTTGATCATTTGAAAAAAAAAGGGTGGGTTCAAACAAAAGGTGCTTAACACATCTATATCTACACATATACATTTATATAATATCAGGAAATGAAAGCTGAAATCCTGATCTATCATATCATATTCATCTTTTGATCTCAAACCCAAATGTCTTCAGTGTACAGCAAAAGAATTGGCCTTGCCGTTCCAGCAATTTCAAAGGGGACTGTGTGTGAGAGCAAACTGAGTATGAGAGCAAACATCCAGCCAAATAAAGTACATTGAGTACAACACAGTGGTGCTTATAACCACGTGTCACAACACACAACCAGACATACAAGGAATGGCAGCTTATGAGGTTTACCTAGGGTTAGGTGTGGCTACTGCATGTTCAACACAGGCTGCAAATATGAAGCTAGAATTAGAACATAGAAAAATATTAAGTTGTGCATCTTTTGCTTCATGTGCTCGGTTATGTTGTCGCCTAACCAAATCCAGCAACTATTATTACCACCAATACGCTAGATACTTACTGATTAAAAGAAAACACAAAAAAGGGTATTTTGAGAAACCTTTTATTCTTTGCATGCTTAGGCTATCCCCTTATTTTAAATGCTGTTTATTAAAAATATTTTTAATCATTATCATGTGAATAATCATTCACATGTCCAGCTTATATGACAACACTGTGCATTGAGTATATTTTTATTTTCCTTTGTTTGTAAATCACAAGCATTGGTGCTTAATGTCAATTTTTAGTTTTTCTGCAATCCCACTGTTAACTAATTCTGTAACTAATTTGAATTCTGTAACTAATATGATCAGATTAAAAGTTAAGTTCATGCTTTGTAATTAGTGTAACACGCATTCAGTGTATTGTTTACTACATAGACTCACCATACACTTTAATAGGAACACCAGTACACCTGCCCATTTACGCAGTTATCCAATTAGCCAATCATGTGGCAGCAGCACAATGCATAAATATGTGCAGATACAGGTCAAGAGTTCTGTGAGTGGAAATGCCTTGTTGATGAGAGGTCAGAGGAAAATGGCCAGATTGGCTCCAGCATCCAGGAAGGATTTAGTAACTCAATCACTCTTTACAACCGTGGTGAGCAGAAAAACATATCAGAATGCACAAAACATCAAACCTTGAGGTGGATGGGCTACAACAGCAGAAGACATCATCAGGTTCCACTCCTGTCGGACAAGAACAAGAATCTGAGGCTATCGTGGGCACAGGCTTACTGAAACTGGACAGTTGAAGACTGAGTTTTTTTCTTCTTTAATCTTCAACTATCCAGTTTGGGTGAGCCTGTGCCCACAATAGCCTCAGATTCATGTTCTTGGCTGACACAAGTGGAACCCAATGTGGTCTTCTGCTGTTGTAGCCCATCCACCTCAAGGTCTGATGTGTTGTGCATTCTGAGATGCTTTTCTGCTAGCATGGTTGTAAAGAGTGCCCATTTGAATAACTATAGACTTAGGAGTCCGAGGACTTAGAGAGTCGGACTTGTAACCCGAAGGTCATGGATTCGAGTCTCAGGTCCGGCAGGGATTGTAGGTGGGGGGAGTGAATGACCAACGCTCTCTTCAGCGCTCACCCTCAATACCACGACTGAGGTGAGACCCTTGAGCAAGGCACCGAACCCCCAACTGCTCCCCGGGTGCCGCAGCAAAAACGGCTGCCCACTGCTCCGGGTGTGTGTGCACTCGGATGGGTTAAATGCAGAGCACAAATTCCAAGTATGGGTCACCATACTTGGCCACACGTCACTTCACTTCAAATCAGTCTGGTCATTCTCTTCTGATCTCTCTAAACAAGGTGTTTCAGCCTGCAGACCCTCTGCACACAGGATGTTTTTTTTGTTCTTCACACCATTCTGTGTAAACTCTAGAGACTGTTGTGTGTGAAATTCCCAGGAGATCAGCAGTATCTGTAATTCTCAAACCAGTCCATCTGATACCAACAACAATGCCATGGTTAAAGTCACTGAGATCACATTTTTCCCCATACTGATATTTGATGTGAACATTAACTGAAGCTCCTGACCTGTATCTGCATGGATTTATGAATTGTGCAGCTGCCACATATTTGGCTGATTGGATAACTGCATAAATGAGCAGTTGTATAGGCATTACTATTAAAGTGGACAGTGAGTGAATATTAGTGATATATTTTCTGCTGCCTCCATATACTTAAACAGAAAGTATTGATTTCTGCTGTCCTGAGAAGCATACAGCATATCACCTTTTCGATGAATATCAAATCATTGAGTCAAACATAACATTATAGAATTTCTGTGTAAATTTTCAAAATAGCCTTTATTGTTAATTAGCTTTAGTGTGTGTGTGTGTGTGTGTGTGTGTGTGTATATGTATGTATATATATATGTATATATATATATATATGTGTATATATATATGTGTGTGTGTATATATATATATATATATATATATATATATATATATAAAAAACTTACTGGTAATTTTTTATCTTTTAAAAATATTAAATATGACCCACCTATTGGAAAAAAATCGTTGAACTCCAGTTGTTTACCAAACCTTTTATATTTATATATTAGAACCCATAAATGCACACTGCAAGTGGCTAGTATTGGGTAATGGTGATCTTAGTATACTACATAAATGCCTGTTTCCAATACTAATTATGATCACATGCAAATGGTCTGAAACTTTTGCCCTCTTTTAGGCTGTTTAAGTTTGAACTTCATTAAAATGATGTACATATCTGAGAGTAAAATCTTTGTGAACCTCTTCTGAATCTACTGTCGGATACCCAGTGGTGCTGCTGTTAAATGTAAGTTTTCAGGGAAAAAACTGAAATGAATAACATAAGACTAAACATGAGGGTCTGTATAATAAGCTAAATGAAAACAAGTTAATTACATACTTTAACAGGACAAGCAGCTGAACAGCTAGTGAAAATTAGAACTTTTTGTGCACAATACTGGTTTCCTGCTATAGATGCACAGTGATGTTCGATGTTCAATGTTCTGGGTGGTGTTAAAGGTCAGAACATTATGATGTATATGATGGAGAGTTGGTAAAAATAAAATGATGGCATTATAGAACAAAAGATAAAAAGTCCCTTTCTTGAGTTTAACACTGAAATTGAAAGGCACCACTCCCTATCTGTTAGAATTGTGTCAACCCAACAGAGACAAACAGATCAGAAAACTTAAAATTAAGAATTTGTATGTCTTTTCAGTGGAAGGCATGTATAATAAAACAACCTTGAAAAAGCATCCACACAACAAAATTTAATGACCGACACTGTATTTGCATGTATAAAGCATGACTACAAAAACCAAGTTCCAAAAAGTCTAATATTTCAGAGTTGGTTGACTGTGCACATAAATAAATGTGTGTAGTATTTCTAAAAATTACTGCTTCATTAAAAGAAAATAGCTTTGATAAAAGTGCAAAAAGCATGTAGAACCATCATGATGCATCGATATGTATCTATGTATCATTTATTAATTTCATTAATCATATGTGCAGAATTATTCAGAGAAGAATTTCAAGTCACATTAAAAGCTTTTAGTGCATTCTAATCCAAATCTTTGGTACAACCAGCTCCTTGGTTATACATTTAAATGTTCACTAGAAAAAGAAATTGCTTGATGTGCTTAAGTACATTCCTGGGGGAAAAAAAAGTCTTGATTAACCCCTAAACATAAAAAATTTCTAATTAATTAAACTATGAGAATGATGCTAAAGAAAGTAGTGTGTGAAGCACAAACCCTTTGTGAAAACTGTTGTAAACTCTTGTTTCACTAAACTAAAATTAAACAGCATTATATACAGTTCTGGGTATCCGACATGATGTGGAAATAAAAAGCCAACCAGTGTTCTGAATCAAATATGAGGGCGTATTTACTGCATTTTAATCTGTAAATGTTAAAGTTGCGGTGCTCAATTTTGACACCCAATTATATTTATCTAATCTTTCCCAAAAGTGCAGTACAGTACTCTGTTGTAATTAGAATGTGTAAAATATTCTATATAACTAACGTTATTGTATGTAATTAAATAAATATATTATGAGAAGCCATTTTACTGGGTAAAATGTAAATAATGTAAATAAATGATAGTAGGGCAGAGCTAACAAATACAGTAGTAGTAAGGGTGTGTTGGTTGAACATCATGAAAATCAAACAACATTTATCATTTATCTGCCACATAGATAGAAATTAGCTAAAGATAAATGTTATTCTGTTTTCCAATCATAAATAAACATGGTCTAAAAGTAGGAGTATAATCTATCATGTATTTTAAAACTGAAAGACATCAACAAAGTACTGTACTGTTAGTGGGAACTATAAAACATTACATTCTGTTGTATCACTATCATGGCATAGCCAAAGTGCCCCTGGTGAGGCAGGAGAGAGGGGAAGAAAGAGAACACCAGACAAGGGGAAAGGTCAAGGTCCAATCTGGTCCTTCTCACTGTTACCAAATAGTGTAACCCCCTCCTGAACCACCCATGAAGAAGTTGCTCTTGCGTTGTGTCATCACCACATTTGCACCCTGCATTGCTGCCAGCTGTGCTGCATTTGGAGCATGTCCAGGAGGAGGGGGCTGTTTTGATTGGAACAAGCAAATGAGGTACCATTATGGCTTTATAAACCAGCATTTATAAAAGTTATGGATAATTATAAACAGTGCTTAGACACAGAATTCATGAAAGAACCAAAGTGTTACATTAAGCCCACCCTGGAACATTCTGTAGTTTTTTGCATTACACAGTTAATGTACTATGTGAAAAAATTTTACATAACCATCATTTATTTATAATTGCAAACATGATGCAATGTGGTTTTCATTTTCTTATGAGAAATTTATTTAGTGGGCATACTCACAGGTATGGAAGCAGTGCTACCAGGGCCAAATCGAGCTCCAGCATCAAATCCCCCTTCCACTAGGACTGTGGAGCCTGGAGGATACACAGGTCCCATGGGGTAGTAACCCATGGGAACATTAGGGGTCATTGCACCAACAGGCACAGTCTGGGGCATGGGCACAAACATTTGAGTTGCAGGGTATGCAGTGGTTATTGGAGGTAGCTGCCCAGTAACCTGGGGTGGGTGCATATACCTTGGCTGATAGATCTGTAGAGGAAAAAGGAAGATGCCAGGTTCACAATTAAACTATTTATTCAAATGACTCCTACACCCTAAGAGTTAAGTAGTATAAAAACATTGCACTTCACCATAATTACGGATTGCAATGTTTGCAGTTTCACAGATGACAATAAATGAGCACGCAAGTATTAATCAGTTAGGGAAAGTTATGGATAATTATAAACAGTGCTTAGACACAGAATTCATGAAAGAACCAAAGTATTCATGAAAGAACCAAAGTATTACTACTCCTAGCTGTCAGTATTTTATCTGTGTACTTTATCTCTTACAACTGATGTTTTTTATTATGCTTAAATTTTAAGCACATTCTTATTTAAGAAATAGGCCTAGTCTTACTAGATTTTAGCACCTAGGACAATATAAGCTAAGTATACAATGTTATTTACCCAATGAACACCTACACATGTTATCTAATTTGGCTATGATTGTACCTTTATGCCTCTGCCACTAGGTGGCATTATGTTTTTGGGTTGCCCGTCGGTCCACATGTCCAAGATTCTCGTTAAAGCTATATCTCAAGAACAATTAGGTGCATGTTTGTAGGATTTATATGGAATCATCACTGTAACCAGCAGATCAACTGATTAGATTTTGGAATTGATCCAAACAAGATCACAGCAAGGTCAAATGTCTGAAAAAGGTTTTCTTCAATAGCTTCCTTCCTGTTTGTCATACAGAAATGTTACTTAAATGCTGACGTTCAGAAACTCAAGGCCCATTTTCAGCTATCTAAGATTTTTACCATCCGTCTCTCCTTCAGTCAATGTGAGAGTCTTGTTAATGTGATCTCAAGAACAAGTGGTTAATGTTTGTAGTGTCTATTTTGAATGGTGATTGTAACAAGCAGATGAACTGATTAGATTTTGGAATTAATCCAAAGGTCAAGCCTTAGATCTGTCAAGCCATCCAGTTCAGATGTCTGAAATAGTTTTTCCTTCCTCCCTTTTTGAAATATTGTTTAAGGGTATTTCAGGCATACAATTTTGTAACAAGAACTAGACTTGGTGGTGGTGGAAGCATCCCCATCTATGCCACTGGTGTACAGTTCTGCTTGTTTCTTACCTCAGAATAGGCAGGAGGGGCATCTGTGTATGGGGGTACCTGGGGTGGTGGCACTTGCATAGCAGGAGGGTATATGGGTGCTGTGCTCTGCTGAGGATACACAGCCTGTTGTGGATATGACCCTGCATGGATACAGTCAGGCATGGATTTTAGTAACAGCAGACACCACAATTCTGTGCTGTATTGAAGACATTTGATTGATAATAATAATTATATTATATTTAATAAATTGTAAATTAAAAAGTGGGATAAAAGCTATACTAGAAGCTGTCTAAATCTGTGTTGACCATGCCAGCTTGAGCACTGAACATATGCATGGACTGAGAGACCTGGTAAGATAAGTGGCTATGCTTGTGGAAATCAGGGTGGCAAATGATATTACACTAGTTTCTGCCATTTATTTTGCATAACAGCTAAGGCAGAAACTATTTACTAGAAACTAGCTAACATTTAGCCAACATGTTCATGTGCTTCGTATACTGAGGGTTGCCAACCTACCCGGATTAGCCTGGAGCCTCCTATAATTAGTCTAAGTCGCCCGGTATGAAAAAGAAAAAAAATTCCCTGAGATTATTTTGTGAGACTAAAAAGAGAATTCAAAGAAATTGATAATTAAAAATATAGCTGCAAGCAGTGATTAAAGGCTCAAGCACTTTCTTGCCCCACCCCTTAGTGACAGAGGGAGACCAGAAGCTGTTGGGACTATCCTACTAAATTTGATGGCATTATGTCAAGCTGTTGCTGAGCTATTGCCTCACTTTCTGTTTTAAGTAGCCCTACAAAGTTGCAAATGATCTCAAAGCTTGTTTGTTAATATAAGGTCATGTTGCTAAACTTAGGCTATATGCCAAATCTGGTGTCAAAATGCATTACTGAGAAATGGCCTTACTTTCTGTTTGGTGACTTCACAGACTTTACATGAACAATAAAGGGAATCAAGAGAAAGAAGAACCGTGATTTGATTTGCACTTCATTTGATTGATGTTGAACCGTTCAAAGTTATGAGCAGTTTTACTAATTTGTGAATTATAGTGCCCTAGGTCTGTTTGGTCTGAATACATCACAGAAGTGCCAAGATATGCCCTCAGCTCCTTTCTGGCCACTTCATTATCAGATTTCTTTTTGAGTGTTATGGACAAACTTTCCTGCATAAAATTTTTTTAAAAAATCGGAGAAGCAAGATTTGTTCGAGTTGCTCTCATGATACTGCCGTTCAAATTTCATGATGAATGGACAAAATTTGTAGGAGTGAAAAAAAATTGTTTAAAAAAGAAAAATCAAAATGAAGTAAAGTTCTACGTGGCGGAAATTTAACATCATATCTGGTATCCGTTGAATAACTCTGCATGACCAAAAGAATCAGACAGAAGTGAAACTGAATTTCTATGATGCTGTGCTTGGAGCTATGCTGCATTCAAGGCAAAGTTGCCACTTGAATTCCCCGCCTACAACCGGTAAAAGCCACAGAAACTACCCCCTCAACTTGTAAATTCAACTCGTCAACTTAGGGTAGTCTTCTCAACTACCAGTTCCTTCAGTGTTTATGGAGTGACCTCAAATCAACGTGACTGCGCACACTGCAAACGGTGTAAAGCAGGGGTCGGAAACTATGGCTCACGAGCCATATACGGCTCTTTTCAGTGATTGCCTATGGCTCAACGGTGGGAAAAAATAAATAAAAACAACCACGAAAGCTAGTGTGTCTCTTCAAATAAAATTTTACATATTACATATTTTAAAATATTACATAATTCATAATCAGTGCCCTTGTCATGTATACACCAACCATTCATGATGTGGCACAACAAGCCCAAATTTCACTGGATAATTTGGAGCGGAGCGGTAATTTCCTGGTCTAATTCACAAATCGGTTGAACACTACATAGCCATTGTCTGTTTTCAGGTTTGAACAAAATTAAAATGGCTAAAAGAAAAAAAAAATGATCAATATCGTTCTTTCCAGTCTGAAAGGACAGACGAATTTGCATTTGTGGAGGGAGCTGGATCTGCGGTTTGTCTCATTTGCAACAAGCGAACTGCGTCACTTAAAAAAAATTGAAAGTGAAGAGGCACTTTGAAACTCACCATGCTGCATTTGCCTTGAAATAACCATCAGGTGACAGGAAATAAAAAAAAAAAAAAAAAAGCATGTGCTGAGCTCCAGCGGAGAGTGCAGACCAGCCAGCAGCAGCTACAAGCATGGACCAACCAAAGCAATGGGCTCAACTGTGCTAGCTTTGCAGGTGATTGTGAAGAACGGAAAACCAATTACAGATGGAGAGTATGTCAAAGGATTTATGCTGAAATTGGCAAAAGGACTGTTCACTGACTTTCCAAACAGCGATGATGGGCCCAAGCACTACTGTGCCATCGCCACCTGATGGGTGTATGAAAACAACGCATACTGAAATGAGTGCTGTAGAGTAACTTGTTTTGCGCTGATCTGTTAGGTTAAGCCCACGTCTTGACAACAGCTTCCATGTCCAAACAAAGAGGAGAGATGTATTTTATCCTTATTAGCCATTAATTAATTGGAATGAAGTAATGTGTAGTGGGCACATGCGCAGACACACAAGGAATTTGTTGTGGTTTTTTAAGGTGCTCCTTGGTACATACATGCATACATATCTTACATGAGAACAGAAAACATTTAAATAGTAAGACTTAACAATAAAAAAAAAAAATAATAATAATAATAATAATGTGTATGAATCCGGAACAGAAGATTTATGTACAGATTTGTGCATTATTTACTCTATACACAGCTGTATAAATAAAGAGATATGCATTTGTATTAACATAATACTTGAGAAAGAGGCAGTAATTAAAGATGGAGGATGAATTACAGGAATGAATTACAGAACAGACAATGATTTCTATGTTAGCAGTTTAAGCTGGAAATGACATGGGGGGAAAAAAACTGTTTTTATGCCTAGATGTTCTAGTGCACAGAGATCTGTAACGTCTGCCTGAAGGGAGAAGTGCAAACAGGTTGTGACCGCGGTGAGAGGGGTCTGTGATGTTGTTACCTGCCCGTTTCTTCACTCTGGAGTTGTACAAGTCCTGAAGGTTGGGCAGGTGCACACCAATGATCCTTGCTGCTATGCTAACAGTCCATTGCAGTCTTCTTTCTGATTTGCTGGCTGACCCAAACCAGACAGTTACAGAAGAGCACAGAACCGACTCAATAACAGCTGAGTAAAACTGTGTCATCTGCGCTTGTGGCAGGTTGAACTTTTTCAGTTGACAAAGGAAGAACAACCTCTGCTGGGCCTTTTTCCACAATGGAGTTAATGTGAATGTCCCACTTCAGGTCCTGAGAGATGGTGGTGCCCAGGAACATGAATGACTCCACTGCAGCCACAGTGCTGTCCATGATGGTGAGAAGGGGGAGAGCAGGGGGGGTTTCTCCTGAAGTCCACTATCATCTCCACAGTTTTGAGCGTGTTCAGCTCCAGGTTGTTGTGACTGCACCAGACAGCCAGCTGCTCAACCTCTTGTCTGTAAGCATACTCGTCGCTGTCCTGGATGAGACCGATGACTGTAGTGTCATCTGCAAACTTCAGAAGTTTGACAGAGGGGTCTTTAGAGGTGCAGTCATTTGTGAAGAGGGAGAAAAGCAGTGGGGAGAGAACGCAGCCCAGTGCTCCAGTGCTGATGGTGCAGGTGTTGGATGTGAATTTTCCCAGCCTCACTAGCTGCTGCCTGTCTGTCAGGAAGCTGGTGATCCACTGACAGATGGAGGTGGGTACAGAGAGCTGTGTCAGTTTATTTAGAAGGATATGTGGGATGATGGTGTAGAAAGCGGAGCTGAAGTCCACAAACAGGATCCTTGCATAAGTCCCTGGTTTGTCCAGATGTTGGAGGATGTAGTGCAATCCCATATTGACTGCATCATCCACAGACCTGTTTGCTCGGTAAGCAAACTGCAGGGGGTCCAGCAAGGGTCCAGTAATGTTCTTCAAGTAGATCAACACCAGCCTCTCAAATGACTTCATGGCCACAGACATTAAAGCAACAGGTCTGTAGTCATTTAGTCCTGTGATTTTTGTTTTTTGGGTACAGGGATGATGGTGGAGCGTTTGAAGGGGACTTCACACAGCTCCAGTGATCTTCTGTTTCCTGAAGACTTTGCGTACATCATCTTCACAGCTCTTAAGTACAGGCTGAGAAACAGTAGGGGCGAGGGAGGGGGAGGGTGTTGATGGCTGTGTTGTGAGACGGTCAGAGCGGGTGTGGGGTGTCAGACCAGGCTTTTCAAACTTACAGTAGGACTCGTTCAGGTCTTCAGCCAGTTGTTGACTGGCCTCAGTGCTGGGGTATGGGGTCTTGTAGCTGGTGATGGCTTTCAGTCCTTTCCACACTGATGTAGAGTCATTACTTGAAAGCTGTTTTTTCAGCTTTTCAGAGTAGTTTTGCTTTGCCACTCTTATCTCCCTATTTAGTGTGTATTTGGCCTGTTTGTACAAGGCTTTGTCCCTACTTCTGTACGTGTCCTCTTTGGCCTGGCGAAGCTGTTTGAGTTTTGCACTGAACCAAGGTTTGTCGTTGTTAAATGTTAAATAAGTCCTGGTGGGAACACACATGTCCTCACAGAAACTGATGTAGGACGTCACAGTGTCAGTGAGCTCATCCAGATCAGTAGCTGCAGCCTTCAAAAACACTCCAATCAGTTCAGTCAAAGCAGGCTTGTAAATCCCGCTCTGCTTCAGTAGTCCATCTCTTTACAGTTTTTACTACAGGCTTAGCAGATTTAAGTTTCTGCTTGTAGGCCGGTAGAAGATGAACCAAACAGTGCTCAGAGTCTCCCAGAGCTGCTCGGGGGACAGAGTGGTATGCATCCTTTAAAACAGTGTAGCAATGGTCCAGTATATTGCTGTCCCTGGTGAGGCATGTGATGTGCTGTCTGTATTTAGGCAGTTCGCAGGTGAGATTAGCTTTACTAAAATCACGAGAATGATAATGAAAGAGTCCGGGTAACGCTGCTCTGTGTGTGATCTGATTGGTAAACAGTTCTAGCGCCGCGCTCACGCGCGTCAAGAGAAATGTACCAGAATAAACGAGGAAAACTCCCGTGGCGAATAAAAAGGCTTACAGTTAATAAAGAGAGCTTCCAAATTTGGGCAGCACATCTTTAAAACTGTCACGTCTGTACACCAGCCTTCACTGATATGAAAATGTAATCCACCGCCTCTCGTTTTCCCCGACGTCTTGGTGACGTGATCCGCTCTGAACAGCTGGAAGCCCGTTAGATGAAGCGCACTGTCCGGGATGGCTCTGTTCAGCCAGGTTTCCGTGAAGCTAAGCGCAGCAGAGTTTAAAAAGTCCTTGTTTGTGCGGGTGAGGAGTTGTAGTTCGTCTGATTTATTTGCTAGGAAGCAGAGATTCGCCAGATGAATGCTCGGCAGCGG
The DNA here is from genome assembly GCF_027358585.1 of Pangasianodon hypophthalmus. NCBI lineage: Eukaryota > Metazoa > Chordata > Actinopteri > Siluriformes > Pangasiidae > Pangasianodon > Pangasianodon hypophthalmus. Next base: position 16,988,188 of record NC_069725.1, read on the forward strand.
AGTCCTAAAACCGTGCTGTCGGAATTTCACGAGCACACCAGAGCGCTTCCCTTGTTTGTTGCCTGGAGCGCTTGTATAGGATCGCAGCTCCTCCAACTAAAATGTCCAGTAAAACGTCTGAACGCTCAAACGTCGGCAAAAATTTGGTGTGCTATTTCTGATGTCCAGGAGTTCGTTTCTTGTAAAGCTGATCGGAAAAAAGTTGCTTAAGACAGGACAAACAAACAAAAATAGTACAAGTACCAAGGAACAACAAACCGAGGCTGCCATGTGCGACGCCATCTTGATACATGGCTCTGTTTGTGCTTTTCTTCTAGTTTCTGATTTGATTTGAATTACAATGTAACAGCTATGCAAAGATTAACTGTAATAATAGCTATGTAGTAGATGTCTTCAAAAAAAATTTTTTTTTCAAAAAAATCCACATTAAATCCAAAAATGACCTATTTCCTGTTGGGTGGAGCTAATGACTGTCATATTGAAAGTTGTTCAGCTTGATGAAAACAATATATGTACAGAGTTTGGCAAAACTTTTGACTTTAGTCAAAAGGGGGCACTACAGAGCTCCCCCTCCATGCTCATGTCTTAGCTTTTGCCTAACGGTGAACAACTCTGACGAGTATGCCGACTTTCATGAAATTTTAAGCACACTAAGAGCCTCAAAAACACCCTGAAAAGAGCATTAATGTTTGATGCGTTACCATGGCAACACTATTTAAGATATGAAAAATCCTTTCACAGTTTTACATCGGCCATATCTTGACATTATTCTGACTCTGAATGTCTTGGAGTAATGTTGACCAAATTTGGTGACAATCATGTGAATCCCCTACAAGGAGTATTTAAAACTTCACCCCATGCACTTTTCACAAAATCTAAAATGGCCGACTTCCTGTTGGGCAAAGCTAAAAAGTTGTTCGGTGTCAATGAGAACAATGTATGTACTAAGTTTTGTATATATACGTACAAGTATGAACGATATATGCACTAAGTACCATGTAATAGGGGGCGCTGCAGAGCCCCACCCCCACCACTCCCATGTGCTACCCTTTGCCCAGGCCTAATGGCCGACAACACTGTGTGCCAAATTTCATGAGTGTTTGAGCATGTTAAGGGCCCCAAAAGCTCCTGTAACCTTGAAAATAATAATAATAATATTGATAAAACTCCTTAGGAAAACAATAGGGCCCTGCACACATAATCTCAGTGCTTGGGCCCTAAAAATACAAGATATGCCACTATCAGCAAGAACGCTTCATGATCATGCCATCATGATGGGAAACCAATTAGAGACACAAATGCAGGTAGCTACTTTTCCTTGAGTCTACCGACGTTAGCAACATAGCACAGCTCAGTGTTGGGGAGAGGTGTGTAACACGTGACACATGTGAAGAGAGTCTTGCTGTTTTGCATGAGAGGCTCAACAAGAGGGGAGGATGTATTTTAATCATTTATGCACTTTGCCACAGAAAAGAAGCTGCAGCTGGATAAGCTTGTTTCTGTATTTACAGATGGAGCTCCCAGAACTTTGGGAAAAAAATAAAGGATTTGTTACTCTTTTGCGTGAACAAGAAAAGCGGCCCATTTTAAACTTCCATTGCATTTTGCACCAGGAGGCACTAATTATGGCCGTTAATCATGTGGAGAACAGCTTCAAGAGGTCATGTAACTGGTTGTGCATGCTGTAAACTTTACTGTTGCTCAAGCTTTGCATGATCGCCAGTTTAAATCGCTGTTAGATGAAGTTGGGAGCAATTACCCAGGATTGCTCTTGCACACCAATGTGCTTTGGCTGTCAAAAGGAAAGGTGCTCAACTGCTTTGCTGCCTGTCTGAAAGAAGTACGGGCTTTTCTGGAAATTAAAGGCATTGTTCATCCTAAGCTCACAGACATTGAGTGGCTGCTGAAATAGGCCTGTCATGATAATTATCAACTTGTCGTACGATATAGCCCATTCTGTTTACATGCGTGTTTGTTTACATAAAAATGAATGTCACAAACGTTTTATCCATTCACATTGCTTCTGTACTCTCGTCGGCTGTAGGGCTGTCAAATTAAAATTCGAACTTCGTTGAATTTAAGATGAAAATGCACACTGGAATGCAAAAACTGTGGGCATTTGAATTTACGATGTGTAGCAACCACTAGCACAGATTTTAATTAAAACATACTGCTGAAAAAAAAGAATAGTTCTAGTGTTTCAAATAATCCAGTCAATAACGTTGGGGATTGACCTGATTAAGCTGCATGAGCTGAAGCTGAACAGTGAATGAACACCTGTAAACTGAAGCACTTTACTAGTGGGTTAATTAACTCCTCCAAAAGCATCCTATACACATGAGATTAATCAGATATACCGTCATGTCCGGAAGTATTTGGACAATGACAGAGTTTTTGTGACTTTGCCTTTATACACCACCACAATGGATTTGAAATAAAACAATCAAGATGTGATCGAAGTGTAGACTTACAGCTTTATTTTAAGAGGTTCCACAAAAATATGGCATTTACCATTTAGAAATTACAGCCATTACAGTACCACTATTTTCAGGGGCTCAAAAGGTATTTGGACAAAGTGACAATTGTAAATATAACCATAATTTTAATACTTGGATGAAAATCCTTTGCAGTCAATGACTGCCTGAAGTCTGGACGCCATGTTCTCAAAACTCAAATTCTGAGTTTCCTCCCCGGAGATGCTTTGCCAGGCCTTCACTGCAGTCAACTTCAGTTGCTGCTTGTTTGTGGGTCTTTCTGCCTTCAGTCTTGTCTTCAGTGAGTGAAAAAGCATGCTCTATTGGGTTGAGATCAGGTGACTGATTTGGCGATTGAAGAATATTCCATTTCTTTGCATTCAAAAAGTCTTGAGTTGCTTTCGCAGTATGTTTAGGGTCATTATCCACCTGCACTGTGAAGTGGCGTCCTATCAGTTATGTAGCATTTGGCTGAATGTGAGCAGAGAGTATAGCCCTATACACCTCGGAATTCATCTCGCTACTTCTGTCAGCAGTCACATCATCAATAAACACCAGTGAGCCCATTCCATTGGCAGCCATACATGCCCATGCCATAACACTGCTTCCACCATGTTTGACACATGATGTGGTATACTTTGAATCATGAGCTGTTCCTTTCTTTCATCATACTTTTCTCTTCCCATCATTCTCATACAGGTTAATCTTGGTTTCATCAGTCCAAAGAATCTTATTCCAGAACATGGGAGGCTTTTTTTTAGATGTTTTCTGGCAAAGTCTAATCTGGCTTTCCTGTTCTTGAATGTTACCAGTGGTTTGCACCTTGTTGTCCTCTGTATTTACATTCATGAAGGCGTCTCTTGATTGTAGATTTTGACAATGATACGCCTACCTCCTCCAGATTGTTCTTGACTTCTGCTGATGTTGTGAAGGGGTTTTTCTTCACCAAGGAAAGGATTCTGCGATCATTCACTTTAGTTGTCTTCCATGGTCTTCCAGGCCTTTTGATGTTGTTGAGCTCACCAGTGCTTTCTTTCTTTTTAAGAATGTACCCAACTGTTGATTTGGCCACACCTAAGGTTTTTGCTATCTCTCTTATAGATTTATCTTGTTTTTTCAGCCTAATGATGGCCTCTTTCACTTGCATTGAGATCTCCTTGGGCTTCATATTGGTAGCTCCACTCGAACAGCTGCCAAACTCAATACCTGATATCAACTCCAGACCTTTTATCTGCTTCATTTGTCTTGAAGTAACAAGGGAATGGACTGCACTTGGTCAAATAACTTCGTCAGTCAATTGTCCAAATACCTTTGAGCCCTGAAAATGGAAGTACTTTGCTTAGAATGGCTGTAATTGCTAAATGGTAAATGCCATATTTTTGTGGAACCCCTTAAAATAAAGCTGAAAGTCTACACTTCGATCACATCTTGATTGTTTTATTTCAAATCCATTGTGGTGGTGTATAAAGGCAAAATCACAAAAACTCTGTCATTGTCCAAATACTTCCGGCCCTGATTGTATACACAACATAAATGTAATATTACAACTTGCTTCAGCACAAAATAACAAGAATGCATAACTTAAGTAACACGTTAGGTAGAATGGTAAGTCACATTGTGAATACGCTCTTTCTGTAACAATGCATTAGAACACCGGCAATGAATAACTAAAGAATAAAGAATTCACAATATTGTATTACAATAGTGCACTCATTGTAATATTTCAGGAGATCAGGTTTTCACAACAAGGGCAGTTTACACATTTTTACTGATACATGTTCAAGTTAATATATATAATGTGTGAATATTTGGTATTGTTTTATTTAATAGAGTAAAACTGACTAAAATAATTATCAGAAGACAAAAACTATGACTAAAAACAGTGTGAAAATTAACACTGGAACTGGCCTGAGAGCCTAGCTTAAATCTTTTCATTCTATAATTTTACACACTTTAGGTTAAAAATAAATGCACTTTGTTAACAGTTTGTTCTTTGCAATAAACAATAAGACATAGCACTGTTTGGTTTGTATTTCCTGTAACTCCTGTGGACTGTTGATTTAAAAATCTGGTGTTCTCTATTTTTTTGCCCTAACTGAAATAATGTCTTTAGAAGTCAAATATAATTAAAATTTTGGAAATATTTAAGTGAAAAATTCGAATTTAGTTTTTCCAGCCCTGTTGACAGCCGTACTCTGCTCTCTGTGTCAGAGGCGGGGCTCAGGCAGCTTCTCCACACACACAGAGCAGATAACGTGTTAACCGAGGCTTATGGCTGTTTTAACAGGTGTTTTCCCAACAACTGCATAATTCCAGCCATATGTATGTAGGATATTTAATTTTTGTGACATTCCAATTTCAATGTCTGAATATTTTTAAGAATTAAAAGTTTATTGCTCTTTAAAAGGGTGTACTTGCATTATGCTATTATATCAGCGGCATAATATATTCTTAAAATGACAATATTGTTTATCGCAATTATTTCTGGGACAATATATTGTCCAACAAAAGTAGTTATCATGACAGGCCTAATTCTGCAGACATTACTGGTCATCTGAACCAGTTCAAGGTTAAAATGCAAGGTATCAGAGAAACAGTCTTGTCCCTACAACAGTCTATGCATGCATTTTAATCAAAACTGGAGCTTTTCATAGAAGACATTGAAACTTGTCTTCTGCACTTTGAAACACTGCGGGGATTAAGAAATAAATGTTTAGAGACAGACCCCAGTCAACATTTTGACCTCAGGCAGCTGGCCGCCTTCAGGTCAGATCTTCTGATAACCTTCAAATCACATTTTGGAAAATTTTTTTCATGTTCTGCCCTCTTCAAATTCATAACCCCTCCACGTGAGTGTGCAGTGGATGCACAAGAACTGATCTTCATCCCTGGAGTTTCCATTGCAGATTTTATTTGGAAGTTGCAGAAATGCAGGCTTCCGATATGTGGGTGATCACGTTTAATACACTGAATGCCATACTGGAGCGTGTCAGTATTGCTGTACTGACAACAAAATGTTTGGCTCGACGTACTCATGCCAGCAGTCATTCTTGCATCTCAACAATATTAAAACCAATCTGCGCTCACGTCTAACTGATGGAAGCCTTAATGCCTGCATGAAGCTAAATCTCACCAGCTATGACCCAGACTACAAAGCACTCAGCAAAACCATGCAGCATCAGAAGTCGCGTTAATGGTAAGTAGAGTTCAATTTACTCTTACTGCATTTTGTATTGATTTACCATTTGATGAAGCTATCATAGTTGGGTAAATGAAGTCCAAGTGCCACCTACAGGCCTGTTAGGTGAAGTGTAGGCTGTTACGTCAAGAACCCGCAAAATGTGAAATGGCCTTTATTACATTACCACTTTTGATAATTATGCAATAATAGTAAAGATATCTACAATAATAAGAAGCATATAAAAGGTCGAAAAACTTAAAACGTTAACTTTTCTCTTGCTCTTTAAAGAAAAAAAATCATAACTTTTTTTTTTTTTTTTTTTTTTGGCGTTTATGGCTCTGCCAGCTGAAAAGGTTCCCGATCTCTGGTGTAAAGTGCCCCTTCTCTACTTTTAAATTTCATTTAGAACAGTATTGGCTTTAGATCAGTTAATATACAGACACAGTAGTTAGTTAAATCTATAAAACTGACCATACCAATCACCATTTTGAGAAGGTAATCATCAACATTAGACAGCTAGCGTGTTGCTAACACTACTTGCTATTGTCTGGTGGCTAGCTTGTTGCTAAGCTACTTGCTGCTGTCCTTTGTTGTTGCTATACTGTAAATTCAGTACAAAATGTTGCATGAATGTTTGAAGTTCACTATAGTAGAACAGTACCTATAGCCACTCAGGCCTGTAACTGAAAAAATCTTGTTAAAGTAGTTTTTTAATGAGCTTAATGTGCTCCCACTTAGCATATTTAACATGCAGAGGTGGGAAATGACGTTATTAAAACTTGCAAATGACCACTGACAAGGCACCACGCACACAATATTATTGCAAACATACGTCCAACTTGACCTGTAGGTGGTGCAAGAGCACTTGAGGGGCGTACACCAAAACTGCTGTGTAGACTGTGCTATAACACTGTGCCAAATTTCATAAAACACACACTAACAGTTCTATGGGCTGCCCTTGACTCCCTTATCGAAGAAGATGTACAATTCCAATATGGTGCCTTTGCACCTTCGGTTCTTCGCCCCTAATAAGCTGAAAGGTTGAACATGTGAGTCTCTTTACATGACATTAGACACGACTTCCAAAATTGTGGTCTTTCAACCATTCATGAGTGCTGTATATATGCACCGGGTAAACACAATAAAGCCCTGTCAGATATACAGCCCCCTCTGAAAGTACTGGAACAGCAAGGCCAATTCTTTTGTTTTTGCTATAAACTGAAGACATTTGGGCTTGAGATCAATAGATGAATATGCTTTATTAATATGAATCAAATTTCAGCTCTCATTTACTGATATATACATCTATATGTGTGAAACAACTTAGAACGTGGTACCTTTTGTGGCAGACCACCTAATTTTAGGTAAGCAAAAGTATAGAAACAAATAGGAATAATTGGTTGCATATCCTTGCTTGCAATAAATGCATCAAGCCAGCAACCCACTGACATCACAGAACTGTTGCATTCTTCTTTTGTGATGCCTTTTCAGTTTTGTACCACAGCTTGTTTTGGATCATGAGCAGATCCTTTGTCCACACTTTGGCCTTTCCTTCACTTTGGTAGGGGTTAATCTTGTTTCCACATTTGTGGCTCATGTCTGCCAGCCAAGTCTTACTGATGAGGAGTGGTTTGCATCTTGTGGTATGACCTCTATATTTCTGCTCTCAAAATCGTCTTTGAATGTTAGATTGTGAAATCTTCACTCCTGCCCTGTGGAGATTTTGGAGATATCACTGAATGTTGGTTATGGGTTTTCCTTCACAGGTCTCACAATGTTTGTCATCAACTGCTGCTGTTTTCCTTGGCCGACCTGTTTAATGTCTGGTTGTTAATACATTTGTGGTTTTGTTCGTTTTCAGGACATTCCAAATTGTTGTATTAGCTATGCCCAACACTTGCAATGGCTCTGATCAATTTTCCTTTTTTTGTCAGCTTCAAAATGGCGTGCATTTCTCCTCTTGACAGGTCGTCATTTTGGTTTATCCTTTTTAACAACAAATACAATCTTCACAGGCAAAACCCAGGGCTCAAACCAAGAGCAGACATTCAGAGCTATTAATTGTTTAAACAATCAATCTAACAATGCACACCTGGGCAACAAGAAACACCTGTCAGTTACATGTTTCAATATTTTTGATCACTTGAAAAATGAGTGGGTTCAAACAAAAAGGTGCAAGTTTTTTTTTTTTTCCCCCTTAAAACATAACTATATGTAAATATCAGGAAATGAAAGCTGAAATTCTGATATATCATCTAATATTCATCTTTTGATCTCAAACCCAAATGTCTTCAGTGTATAACAAACCAAAAGAACTGGCCTTACCGTTCCAATACTTTCAGAGGGGACTGTGTGCAGGGCAGCAGTGTTTAGAGAAAACTCTGGACATAATTTAAAGGCATCTTTGAAAATGCAGGAACAGTATTGTTATTGTTAAATGTTATTTCTACATTAACAAGAACAACTAAGAACTGTCCAGTGAACTTTGTAATTAAACTTTTGGCCCAAAGTACCCCTTGCTGCAGAACAAAAAGTCCACTACTTCTTTTCCGTATGGCTGCTCCAGTGTCCAGGGTTGTCTAATTCTTTAAACAAGGTACTAAAAGTATCTCGTTTTATTATATATATTGTCAAAAAACAAACAAACAAAAAAAACGTAGCCTATAGCTATGACAAAGGAGAAATTTACTCAAGTTTAAGGCCCTGTTTCGCAATTTTGTAGGGTCAGTCAGTTTCCTATAGGGTTTTGGCAAAATAATTTATTTTGCTTTAATGAGAATATACTTTAATTTATCGATATAATTAAGCCTAAATCCTAAACTGCGGACAAAATAAACAACTAAATAAGCAATCAAAATCCGGAAATGTGTCATTCGGTTGGCAACCCAACTACATCAAATTAAACCTGAAAATGCTACAAACTACAAATTGTGCCATCAGTAAAGAAAAACAAAAACCAACCAACCAAAAAAAAACATACAAAAAACAAAACAATGACCTAGCTCGCTATCATACTAGTAAAACTCTTTAAAGCTGTAGCGTCAGAGTTTGATTAGATAGCTAGCTAATTAGCTATGTTCACGGTCACCCTTTTATTCACGACAATGCTTGCAAGAATTTTGGCCACTCGTTATTAAAAATTAGCCTGTAAATATAGTAGTTCCATACGGGTGTACTGACATTAGGTTATAATACAATTTCACATTAAGAAGTAAACGGGAAACATAGTTGATGCTATTCGATTGATAGATGTTTGTATGCTAACAACCTCGCTAGTCACTCAAAGGAAATTAGAATAGCCTTACAAAGCCAATGTACAATGTGGCTAACTCGTCGATGCTCGAATGGTGTAGAAAAATACGTACACAAACCCACCTTTGTTATTCATCGTTCTTTGTCGAATACAAATTAATTTAAAACAGAGTGTATGAAAACACAAAACTCGCGTCCTGGCTACTTCCTTGTTTTCCTCCGTCGGTTCAGTCTGTGTACTCCTCTACGTCATTTCTTTTTGAGCTACTCTCACTTAAAGTGAAATGCATGACAAAAAATAAAGGCAGTCTAATAATTTCCTACTTGCATCTATTTTATTACCGGTTTCAGTTAAAATATTAACGGATTAAAGGATTTTTTTTTCTTTTTTTACTTCTTATTTAAGCAAAGTTGAAGATCCTCCCAAAAAAATCTTATGTTTTTTTTACGCTCTTGACTTGGAGTTCATTTATCTAGCAATAAGGCTATTAGTTAGCCAAATAAAACTACAAATAAAACGTCATGATTAAACCGTGAATGGCTTCGTGTTTAGCTCATAAAATAAAGTTTGGCTCAGCAGGAAAAGCAGACAAATTTTTCTTAAATTGACCTGATAATCCCTGACCTGAATAATGAAGTGAACACGATAAACAGTGAAACAAAATAAGATAGAAATTTAAAAAAATGAAGAAAAAAAGTCACAGTGGTATATACAGCCATGTGTTGTTTTTTCTCCCTCTTATAGCAGTGTATTTCTTGATGTTCCATCTCTTTATGGTCCCGAGCCAGACAATCAGAATAACTTTAATACATAATATGTATAATATATAATAAACATACAAACAATAAATGTGCTTATCAACGTATATATGACATCTATGTGGAAATATTAAGTATAATACTTAATAGTACTGATGAGGGGGTGGAGGTTCGAATCACGCGTGCTGTGTGTGCGCGGAGCTTGCGTTCCCTGGTTGGCATTTATAAATTGTGTGAGTGTGCGCGCGCGATTGCGCCCTGCAATAGGTCGGCACATCCTGCCCAGGGTGTCCCCCCGCCTTGTGCCCCGAGTCACCTGGGATAGGCTCCAGCCGCCGCCTCGGTTAGCTCCTCGGCACCATTTCAGGCTCCAGGGCCTGCTAGCAACACTCTTTCCCCGGCACAAGGCGAAGGAGCTCACGGCTTAAATAATGCCGTTCCATCGCTGCTAGTTCTGAAAGCTTATGTAAACCATACATTTGGACAGACAGCACGGGCTTTTAGCCTAAATTGGTTTCTTTCCAGTCCATGGCTTGAGTATGCTGTAAAATCTGATGCATGTTTTTGCTTTCCATGTCACACATATGGGGCCTAAAATGACAAAGATTTAGCTTTCACAAAGCAAGGATTTACAGTATGAATTAGAAAGTGGCATTAAACAGTGAATAAATAAATCCTACTTGCTCTCCTGAGTGTGTGCAAATTTAGCTGACGGAAGATTTAGCAGTGCATGCCATGTTTATGAAGAAAAGCTGGCTTAAAAATTGGTTCAGTTTCTACTGCATCTTTTAATGCTGTGCAACACTTCAACACATCGGCCAAGACACGTAAACACTTGTGGGACGTGCTTGGTGTGCATGATCCCCTGGATACAGTGTAGATCTTTTTTTTGTCCTCTGTTTTCATGTCAGACCATTTACATGTCACCTCACATAATAATCCTTTTCTGTAATTTATCGTCAGATCTTAACCTTTCATGTGCTATTATGCTGTTACATAATACTGCTACATAATATAGCCATAGACGTGAGTATAAATAACTTTCATTTATACCTCTGAGAAAGTCTTTTTTTTTTTTTTTTTTTTTTGCAATTTACTCATTATTTCAGCACTGTGAGATTTGCCTTGTATGGAGCTCTGTGGGCTACACCAAATGCAAATCAGCTGTGCTGTGTAGGAGCCTGTATGGGTGATTGTCATTCATCAACGTACACACGCAAGTACGAAGAACATCGGTATTTCCAAATCACTTGTAAGTCTGATAGAAATCTTTTGCTCGGTTTGGCTTACGCAAACATTTACACACAATTTTACTAAACGATTGATAAATGAGGCCCATTGTGAATGGTCTTTGTCCTTCTTAAATGATCATGCTTCATCATTATTAAAAGAAAATCTTACTGTAAAATCATACAGTTATTGTAATGAAATGCTGCTTGAAGGACCCCTGAAGCACTCCGTGTGTGTCCAGCTTTATAGAAGATTCTGATAGCATGTCCAGTGAACCTTCCTGATCTTTCTGGAATGGAACAAACCCACTAAAGTAAATCTGATAAAATATTATTACGAGGGTATTGCTGTCAACTGTATATACAGTTTTTTTGTAAGACGTTGTTTTGAAACATAGTTAGCTTGCTCACTCAGTCTCATTAGATAGAAGAGGGATGGGAAAACTTGCTAAAAAGTTCCACAAGTTACATCTGGTTCCTAAGTTAATTAAAGTTATATAATTAAAATAACAAATTAATACATAAAAATTAAATAAAGTTGTTATAATTTATAATTGAAAAATGACTTCCTTTTCCAGCAAGACTGTTTTTTCACTGTTTCCCAGTGTTTCCCGGGCATAGTGATATGGTTCACACTGCGGAAAGGAAAAAAAAAAAAAAAAAAAACACTTCCGGCATATACCACGTCCACTTCCGGACGGAAGTCAAATACGAAAGCACATATAAATATTTTGAGCACTAAACCGTTGATTAGATACAAATACAGATAATGGTACTGACTTATAAAATGGTACAGGTGTTCAGCGTAGTATACAAAGTTTCCAGTGAAACAGAACGTTTTGGAACAATTGTCCTTTGTCAGCATGCATATCAACATATACATACATATATATAATGTGTGTGTGGGCATGTATACATACATATATATATATATATATATATATATATATATATATATATATATATATGTATGTATGTATATATAAATAATATACACTGATACAGCCAAAACATTAAAACCAACTGCCTTATATTGTGTAGGTCCCCCTTGGTCCGCCAAAACAGCTCTGACCCGTCGAGGCATAGACTCCACAAGATCTCTGAAGGTCTTTCACTTCACAATTCACCTGTCAATTTTAATTTTATGGCTATCGGTGTGTGTATGTGCATATATATGTATACATACAGTACCTGTCAAAAGTTTAAACACACCTTCTTATTCATATTATTGTATATTAATACTGAAGACATCCGAACTATGAAAGAACACATATGGAATTATGTAGTAAACAAAAACTTGTTAAATAACCCAAAATATGTTTTATATTTTTGATTCTTCAAAGTAGCCACCTTTTGCTTTGATGACAGCTTTGCACACTCTTGGCATTCTCTCAGTCATCCTCACGAGGTAGTCTCCTGAAATGGTTTTCCAACAATCTTGAAGGAGTTCCCAGAGGTGTTTAGTACTTGTTGGCTGCTTTTCCTTCACTCTCCAGTCCAACTCATCCCAAAACATCTCAATTGGATTTAGATTGGGTGATTGTGGAGGCCAGGTCATCTGATGCAGCACTCCATCACTCTCCTTTTTGGACATTGTCCTTTGGAAAACAAATGATGGCCCAACTAAGTGCAAACCAGATGGGATGGCATGTCTCTGCAAAATGCTGTGGTAGCCATGCTGGTTAAGTTTTGACTAAGTCACCAACAGTGTCACCAGTAAAGCACCCTCACACCATCACACCTCCTCCTCCATGCTTCACAGTGGGAACCACACATTCAGGAACCGTCCGTTCACCCTCTCTACGTCTAACAAAGACACGGCGGTTAGAACCAAAGATCTCAAATTTGGACTCATCAGACCAAAGGACAGTTTTCCACTGATCTAATGTCCATTCCTTGTGTTTCTTGACCCAAGCAAGTCTCTTCTGCTTGTTGTTTTTCTGAAGTAATGGTTTCTTTGCCGCAATTCTACCATGAAAGCCTGACTCATGCAGTCTCCTCTGAACAGTGGATGTTGAAATATGTCTGCCACTTGAACTCCGAGAAGCATTTATGTGGGCTGTAATCTGAGGTGCTGTAAATCGGCGGTTTCTGAGGCTGGTAATTCTAATAAAGTTATCCTCTGCAGCAGATGTAGCTCTTGGTCTTCCTTTCCTGGGACGGTCCTCATGAGAGCGATTTTCATCATAGCATTTGATGGTTACAATTGATGGTTCTTGAGATTTTTCCAATTGACTGACCTTATAGTACATTTCTTAAAGTAATGATGGATTATCCATGCCATAATATGGATTTGTAAAATAGTTGTAGTAGCACTAATATTATTGACTCTGTACCCACCCTTCCTCTGCACAAAACAACTGATGGTCTAAAGCACATTAAGAAGGCAAGAAATGTCACAAATTAACTCTTGACAAAGCACATCTGTGAACTGAAAACCATTCCAGGTGACTACCTCATGAATCTGATGAAAGAATGCCATGAGTGTGTCAAGTTGTCATCAAAGCTAAATGCAAGCTACTTTGGACAATCTAAAATATAAAACATATTCTGGGTTGTTTAACACATTTTGTTTACTACATAATTCCATACGTGTTCTTTCATAGTTTGGATGTCTTCAGTATTAATGTACAATGTTGAGAATAATAAAAATAAAGAAAAACCACTGAAGGAGAAGGTGTGTCCAAACTTTTGACAGGTACTGTGTGTGTGTGTGTATACATATGTATATACATATATATATATATATATATATATATATATATATATATATATATATATATGTATATATATATATATATAGATATATAGATAGATATAGATAGATACATACATACATACACACACTCAGCGTCCACTTTAATAGGAACATCTGTACACCTGCTCATTTATAGAGTTATCCAAAAATGCACAAAATTGTGCAGATACAGGTCAAGAGCTTCAAATAAAGTTCACATCAAACATCAGAAGGAAGAAAAAGTGTGATCTCTGTGACTTTGATCATGGCATGGTTGTTGGTGCCAGATGGATAGGATTTTCACACACAACAATCTCTAGAGTTTACACAGAATGGTGTGAAAAACAAAAAACACTGATTGAGCGACAGTTCTTTGGCTGGAAATGCCTTGTTGATATAAAGAGGTCAGAGGAAAATGGCCAGATTGGTTCGAGCTGTCAGGAACAATATAATAACTCATATATTCACTCTTTACAACCATGGTGAGCAGAAAAGCATCTCAGCATACATAAAACATTGAACCTTGAGGTAGATGGGCTACAATAGCAGAAGACCACAATGGGTTCCACTCCTGTCAGCCAAGAACAGGAATCTGAGGATATCGTGGGCACAGGCTCACCCAAACTGGACAGTCAAAGATTAGGAAAAAAAAATCACCTGGTCTTTTTCCAGCCTTCACCTGTCCAGTTTTGGTGTCTGCTTGATTTTATAATTTTGTTCTGCTTCCACATGATTGGCTGATTGAATAACTGCATAAATGAGCAGGTGTACAGGTGTTCCTATGAAAGTGGACGGGGAGTGTGTGTGTATGTATATCTATTTATCTATCTCTGTCTCTCTCTATACATATACAGTTGAGGTCAAAAGTTTGTATCCCCCTTTCAGAATCTGCAAAATGTTTATTATTTTACCAAAATAAGAGGGATCATACAAAATGCATGTTATTGTTTATTTAGTGCTGACCTGAATAAGATATTTCACATAAAAGATGTTTACATCAAGACAAGAGAAAATAATAGTTGAATTTATAAAAATGACCCCATTCAAAAGTTTACATCCCCTTGATTCTTAATACTGTGTTGTTACCTGAATGATCCACAGCTGTGTTTTTTTGTTTAGTGAGAGTAGTTCCTGAGTCCCTTGTTTGTCCTGAACAGTTAAACTGCCCGCTGTTCTTCAGAAAAATCCTTCAGGTCCCACAAATTCTTTGGTTTTCCAGCATTTTTTGTGTATTTGAACCCTTTCCAACAATGACTGTACGATTTTGAGATCCATCTTTTCACACTGAGGACAACTGAGGGACTCATGCAACTATTACAGAAGGTTCAAACGCTCACAGATGCCCCAGAAGGAAAAAACATGCATTAAGAGCCGGGGGTGAAAACTTTTGAACAGAATGAAGATCAGGGTAACTTATTTTGTCTTCTGGGAAACATGTAACTATCTTCTGTAGCCTCTGAAGGGCAGTATTAAATGAAAAAAATACGATATTTAGGCAAAATAAGAAACATGTGCACATCTCCATTCTGTTCAAAAGTTTTCACTATATAGAAAATTGGAGTGCTGCCTCTTTAAGGCAGCCATCGCGTTTGGTATCGAGCCAGCGACATTTTTTCATGGTAACACTCGGCCTGCATAAATTATGTTCATGACGTAGTGCAAAATACTAAATTTCTGTTAATATTTTGAGACTTGTCTGCAGATAACGCTTACATTTACTTTATTTCAGTGGACTTCGTTCAACTGAGCGACAGTTTACAAGGATACCTGTCATTAAATATTTAGTAAACGAGCTACATTGCGCCGCCGAGCCTCTTTATCAATGCAAATGCCTCTTTTGTGTGCAGCCATAGCGTCCGTCTGGAAGCTGTGAGATGAATTTTTAATTATGTATGTTTAATACAAACTGTGGGAAAGCGCGCTGAACGAGGTGAAAGGCAGAAATTAACCGTAATTCCTCTGGTAAGTTATGATCATAATTGCATTTGAGGGTGGCTTTATCTCATTTACGAGGCAAAGTAGTGATGGGAAACGAGTTTAGGGTTAATATGCAATGGTCTTAATTAGCATAATTTATATATTTATGATAAAGAGAAAGGAAATGCACAAAATGCAGCTCAGAGGATTGGCGTGTGAGGAGTATGATTTGAAGAGGCAGGTTCTTGAAGAAATGCGTGCTTAACACGAGTCAGAGAGGTTTTTTGAATGGGGTGGGGAGGCACAGAAAACCGCAACACCTGCTCAAGTTTTGACAGATGCTGAATTTTAGTGACCGCTTTCACTTCATGTCCTCTCTGACATTAACAGCAAATGGGGAAACGTGCGATGTTTGTTTTTTACGAGTTCACTTTTTATTTATTTATTTATATTATTTTTTTTACAGAACATACAGAACAACCCACGACTACGGCTACTGTAGGCCACCTTATATTAAATCGTGGTTGCGCAGTACTTGTATAATGCCCTGTTGTTTTATAGCTAATGGTACACGATTAAAATGGTTGCAGAATAAAATGCTCACGCGTCCCCGTCCCGTTATATCAAGTAACAACGAAATGTCTTAGAATAATATCTTAGAATGAATACATGTTTTTACATTTCAGTCTACCTTTTCCACCACCATATCTTGTAATGCCTTATTCCAGATTATTGAAGATTTCGTTATAGGCACGTGGAACAAGTTGTATTCCCAAACCGTGGTACGTCATGTAACTACGTAATTCACAACCCGTCGAATAATCTGGGTCAAGTGCTGATAGATAAGATATTGTATAGCTTTGGACAAAGTGAGGGATGGCCCTGCTTATTCAAATATGTCTGAAACCCTGTCAGTGGATTTTAAGTAAAGTGTAATCTTACTTTCCACAAATTGGGCATTTAAAAATTTTAAGCTTGAGCCTAAAGTCACGACATGGATGAGCATGGTGAATCCTCTCATTTCTTGCCTCAGGTGGGCTTGTAAGCAGAACACCCCTTAGTCATCATGCCTAACCTGTGATCTCATGGATGAAACTGAATGATGGATTCAGAAGATCTTCCTTCAAATGATGCACCACTTACTGTCAACGAGCAGGTATTTACTACAGGGTGTCCCAAAAGTCTCCAGAGATAGGGGAAATTAACAATTTTTAGCAAAATGTAATTTACAAAATGTATTTACAAAACAGCCTCTGCATGATTGCCATTTCTTTGTAAACACCTACAGAGTCTTCTCTCCCAACTTTGGCTCCTAGTTTGGCAAGTGTCGTGTGGGATGTGCTTGCCATGTTTCCTGTTAAAGTCCATCGCAACCTTGCGGCAGCGATCCGATTCAGCCATGGGAATTATTTCAATACGTTCTTTTTGTCAAAGGTGTTCTTAAAGGCTACCTGAAAAAAATAATATAATATAAAATAAGTGTGAAAAACTTTGGAAGACATTTTAATTTCCCCTATGTATCAAGACTTTTGGGACACCCTGTATTACAGCTGAATGATGAATGTATGTACACCCTATGCTATTGCAACATGGTTCACAGCCCCCCCCCCCAACTGAAAGTACATTTCTGAAATATGGACCAATGCTTTCCTAATATATGCAAATTAGGCTATTTTGTATCTGACAGGCTCAGTGAAAAAACGATTGGATTATGAATAAAAAATTTATACAAAAAGATTTATCATCTTAACATTGTTTATTTTCTTTTTATTTTATATTAAGAATGACTCTTCTCATTTACAAAGTAGGACTAAAAGTGAAAGCACTTGATAATTTAACCCAAGTACTTTGTTTCTGGTTCTTTCTGCTGTTACACCTAGCTCTAAGATGCAACATAAAGGGAAGGCGACACAACTGGGTAAACTAAAGCAGACATTTATTAACACAAAAACTGGGATAACAGAATCATAACGTCAGTAATCAGTGATATCAGTCAGTCACGAACGCAAATGTATGAACATGAAATATTGTACCAGCAAGTGTGTGAATGCACAAAGTCAAAATAAACAATAACCAAAGCTAAAGCAAGGAAATAGCAAACTGCCTAAGCAGCAGCCCTGACTAGTGTAAGCAGTGTGGTTAAATCAGCCACTGCAACAAGGCTCAGGTGCACGCACACCACACCCAATTACATCAACTGAACCTAAAAAAAAAAAAAAAAACACAGACACAGCACTAACTGGGTCGTAACACTACAGATTACTGTTTTTTTTTTATACTGCTTTTTTGTAAACTAGGACTATCAAGTTCCATTACAAGTAGTATTTGAATTTTATTTAGTCAAAATTTAGTTAAGAGCCTGTAACTTTTATGCTGCCACAGACAAAATGAACAGCAGTAGGGGTGGGAACCTCTAAGCACCTTGCTATTCAGTATTCAGCTATTTTAAAAAGACTGTACTGTACATTAGTCACAAAAAGCCATAGTTTAATGTTTAGAATTGCACATATTGCCTATGATCCTTGTGCCATTCAATGTACACAAATGGCTCTGAATAAATGCATGTCATTTGTTTTGTTTTTTTTCAATTATGATTCAATTAACTATAAATAAATATAAAAAAATGAATGAAATGAAAGTGATATTAGGCTACATGTATTTAGAATATTTTGCTTTTCCGCATATAATGCAACCATGCAGTCGTGGCCTACTGGTTAGAGAGTAGGACCTGTAACCCGAAGGTGAACCTGAAGGTCGTGGGGTCGAGTCTCAGTCTGGCAGGGATTGTAGGTGGGGGGAGTGAATGACCAGCGCTCTCTTCCACCCTCAATACCACGACTGAGGTGAGACCCTTGAGCAAGGCACCGAACCCCCAACTGCTCCCTGGGTGCCGCAGCAAAAAAAAGGCTGCCCACTGCTCTGTGTGTGTGCACTTGGATGGGTTAAATGCAGAGCACAAATTCCGAGTATGGGTCCCCATGCTTGGCCACTTCACTTCACTAAATTCACTACATACATTCCCCTCCAAAAGTATTGGAACAGCAAGGCCAATTATGTTTTTTGCTATACATTGAAGACATTTGAGTTTGAGCTCAAAAGATGAATTTGAGTTGATGGATCAGAATTTCAGCTTTCATTTCCTAGTGTTCCAAAACTTAGAACATGGCACCTTTTGTTTGATCCCACCCATTTTTCAAGTGATCAGAGATATTGGAACATGTGACTGACAGGTGTTTCTTGTTGCCCAGGTGTGCCCTGTTAGATTGATAGTTCAAACAATTAATAGCTCTGAATGACTAACCTTGTTTTGAGCCATGAGTTTTGCCTGTGAAGACATTTGTTGTTAAAAAGGGTAAACCAACATGAAGAAAGGCAAGCCATTTGAAGCTGAGAAAAGAGGAAAAATCGATCAGAGCCATTACACAAACATTGGGCGTATCCAATACAACAGTCTGAAATGTTCTGAAATAGAAGCAAATCACTAGTATACTAACATCCAGACGTCGAACAGGTCAACCAAAGAAAACAACAGCAGTTGATGACAGAAATGTGAGAGCTGTGAACAAAAACCCAAAAACAACAGTCAGTGGCATCATCAACAACTTCCACAGTGTAGGGGTGAAGGTATCACAATCCAACACTCGAAGAAGACTTTGACAGCAGAAATACAGAGGCCATACCACAAGATGCAAACCACTCATCAGCAGTAAGAAGCTGAAGGCCAGATTGGAATTTGCAAATAAATACAGAGATGAGCCACAAAGTTCTGGAACCAAGATTAACCTCTACCAAAGTAATGGAAAGGCCAAAGTGTGGAGAAAGAGGTCTGGCTGTATTTATCAGGAAATGAAAGTGGAAATTCTGATGTATCATTCATTTTTTGACCTCAAACCCAAATATCTTTAGTGTATAGCAAAAACAAAAGACTGGCCTTGCCTTTCCAATAATTTCAGAGAGGGCTGCAGGTACTACAGCACAGTTATGTCAAACCTATGCAGTCAGCATCTTAAGTCAAAAGAATTCAGTTAAGATTTTGACTGAATTATTCTGGCATGAAAGATGGTTAAAGATGGTGGCTGCTTATGCGGATCTTGGTTCACCTAAATCTTAATTCTAAATAAATAAATAAACAGCAATAACATTTTTGATGTGATATGTCTCAAGTGTTGCGTGAGGCCCAGGCTGAGAGAATGTGGCTCGTGTGTGCTTGAATAAAGCTAAAGAACCAAACATGACCATCATGTGAAGAACAGTAAAGCAAATTAGCCATTTTGTAAATACTTAAGGAGCTGAATTGCTATAGCAGTTTGTCAGGGATTATGTCTATAATTATGCAGAGATCATACCTCTGATACCTTTTCATGAGTCTGTGCCCATGATAGCCTCAGATTCTTGTTCTTGACTGACAGGAGTGGAACCAGTCTTCTGCTGTTGTAGCCCATCCACCTCAAGGTTTGATGTGTTGTGTGTTCCATGATTCTTTTCTGCTCACCACGGTTGTAAAGAGTGCTTATTTGAGTTACTACAGACTTCCTGTCAGCTCGAAACCAGTCTGGTCATTCTCTTCTGATCACACTCAACAAGGTGTTTCGGCCTGCAGACCTGCCACTCACCAGCTGTTTTTTGTTTTTCTCACCATTCTGTATAAACTCTAGAGACTGTTGTGTGTGAAAATCCCAGGAGATCAGCAGTATCTGAAATACTCAAAGCAGCCCATCTGGCAACAACAACCTTGCCATGGTTAGTCACAGAAATCACATTTTCCCCCATTCTGATATTTGATGTGTAGATTAAAAGAAGCTCTTGACCTGTATCTGTATGATTTTATGCATTGTGCTACCACATGATTGGCTGATTGGATAACTGCATAAATGATTGGATAAATGCATAAAGGTGTACAGGTGTTCCTGTTAAAGTGACCAGTGAGTGTACAGTCTCTGCTGAAAGTATTCGGAGGCCAGTTCTTTTGTTTTTGCTATACACTGAAGACATTTGGTTTTGAGATCAAAAGATGCATATTCAATTCAATTCAATTCAATTTTATTTTTATAGCGCTTTTAACAAAGAACATTGTCTCAAAGCAGCTTTACAGAACATAAGAAACAAAAAACATGCAAACAGTCCTAGATGTTAGACAAAATTATCCCTAGTGAGCAAGCCTGAGGCGACTGAGGCGACTGTGGCAAGGAAAAACTCCCTTAGATGATATGAGGAAGAAATCTTGAGAGGAACCAGACTCAAAAGGGAACCCATCCTCATTTGGGTGACACTGGAGAGTGTGATATGAACAATGTCCTTTCTGCATTTATGTATAGTCATGTAGAATTTTATGTGTATATTAATTTGGAGGTTGTTGTCTTCCTCAAAGTCCACATAGGGTTGGCAGCGATGCTTTGAATACCCAAGTCCTCACGAGGCAGAAACCAGCTGGAGCTGGTCCATCTCTGGATGCCTCAGGATCCTCGTAAGGTTGGCCTCTGTCTACTGGAGCTGGCACAATCTCTATGTGCCTCGGGATGGGTAGAAGAAGGGAAACAAGTGGAAAGGAATTAGCGTAGCCGCTGTTCACAATATATCATAATGTGCAATTAATCAGATGTACAAGGTTATGGTATGTATTAAGTGTATGCCTGGTACACATCGCTTTGAGGTAGAATATCTATATCAGTGACATCTGTTCCATGTGATATAATTAAATCTAGCGTATGATTAAAACGATGAGTTGGTCTAGTAATGTTTTGTTTAACCCCAAATGAATTTAATAAGTCTGTAAATGCGAGTCTTAAGTCGTCATTAGCATAGTCAACATGAATGTTAAGGTCTCCTACAATCAACACTTTGTCAAAATTAATCAGCAGGTCTGAGAGTAAATGTGCAAACTCTTTAAGAAAATCAACGTACGGCCCTGGGGGGTCTATATACGGTGGCCAGAGCAAGATATAGTAGGGATTTTTTTATGTATGTCGGTGAGTGCAACATTGAGGACAAGCACTTCGAATGAGTTAAACCTGGGTCCTGTTTTCTGAGTAACGGTAAGAAAATTGTTATAGATAGTTGCAACACCACCTCCACGACCAGTCTGACGGGGCTTATGCTTATAGGGATATCCTGACGGAGTAGACTCATTCATCAAGCCAGGTTTCAGTAAGGCAGAGTGCATCAAGACTATAATCTGAGATCATTTCTTTAACAATAAGTGCTTTCTGTGTAAGGGATCTAATGTTGAGAAGCCCAAACTTTAGAAATTGTTTTTGTTTGCTTATTTGGCCTTTTTCAGGTTTAATGGTGATTAGATTATTTCGAGAACTTTTAGTGAATTTATTCTTTGATCTCACTATTTGGGGAACAGACACAGTTTCTACAAGATGAGCTATGTGTGCACTTGTATCAGTCTGGTGAGTTGAACAGTAGCTATTATAATTGCGATCTGAGATATGACTTACCAGTCAGATGGTGCGTAGTGTCCTGGAAATGTTTTCTGAGAGGACCGCTGCTCCAACTCTGCTTGGGTGCAGGCCATCAGTACGGTAGAGCCTAGGACACTCCCAGAAAATATTCCAGTTATCAACAAAGGGTAATTTCTGGTCTTGACACCATGACTGTAACCATTCATTAAAAGCAATAGCTAAAATAGCAAATACCTCTCGATTCCTCACTGGAACGTGGGAAGCGGTGTGCTGTGTACCTTGTCAACCAGGCTTCTGAAGTCCTTCTTCAGGATGTCCATCTGCCTCAGCCTGGTGTCGTTCGTGCCAGGGTGGAGGACCACAGCTCCGATGTTTTTCTTATTGTTTCGCGGGTACCTGTGCAGCGACATCAAGAACATGAGTACCAGGAAAACAGCGAGTGCGCACCTTATGTTTAGCCATGGTAGCATGGACGTGCCAGACGATGGAGTCTTCGATGATCACCCCTTCGCATTCCATCTCGCGAAGGGGAGTGAAGCGGTTCTGGGTCGAGATCTTGGAAATGGGTGGCGGCAGAGGGGGAGAGGTCCTTGCCCGGGTCCTGGCTTGTGTCTTCCACTGCTGCTGCATCCAGGCTCCGTGGTACCCTGGCACCGGAGTGAACGAAACCTGGGCGGACCGCGTCCTTGGTGCACTGGACCTGGGCAGAGAAGTACGCAGAGTTGAGGTTGTGGGAGCGTTTGTTTCCTGCCGCGAATTTACCTGGGACAGGTAAGCGTCAGTCCGGGACGAGTCCAGCGCGGCTTTCCGTTGTCACAGCTGAGATCTGCTTCTCCACGGCCTCAAGCTCCAGATCCACCGAGTGCAGCTCGAATGTTTCCTCACCTGCACTCAAAGGCGGACACACAACTGACATAGTGTTTTATAGCAGTAGTACAACAGAGGTAATCGGTGTGAGAAACGTAAACAAACTTTGTGGTAGCTGGGCTAACGGGCTAGCGATGCTAATGGGCTAACCGGCTAGAAGCGGGTGTTCTGGAAAACAAGTAAAACTTGCGATATAAAAAGCGTTTCGTATGAGAATATTATAAAATACTATCAGCTACTACAGATACTATAAAAAAAGTTATAATATAGGACTGGATTAATATAAAAATCGAGAAATTTTTAGCTCCTGAGGCATATAATTTCATATAGGAGTAAAGGTCTGTGATTGGCTTGGCCAGTCTAATACCTTCCACTTTTTTCCCTGATGAAGTCCTTTGTTGTGTTGGCAGTTCAATTCAATTAAAATTTATTTGTATAGTGCTTTTAACAATAGACATTGTCACAAAGCAGCTTTGCAGAAATCTGGATATAAAATTTTAATTTAAATTTATCCCTAATGAGCAAGCCAGAGGCGACGATGGCAAGGAAAAAAAAATCCCTGAGCCGATAAGAAGAAGAAACCTTGAGATGATCCAGACTCAAAAGGGAACCATCCTCATCTGGGTGACACCAGATAGCGTGATTGTAAGTCATTCCACTTCTATGACTGTATACTATAAAGTCAAGCAATGCTAAATGTGTTAAAAAGAACTTGAATACAAGTATCATTAGAGCTTTAAGTTTCTTGTATCAAACTGAAGTTATCAACTGTGCAGTGATGGAGGCTTGAGTTTAAACTGTTCTTAGTAAATACTGGCTTAAGGCTATCCAAGATAGAGCACCCACAGCCATCTTTTGGGTGTCCCTCTGGTACCATCCACAGTAAATCCATGGTGATTTGTAGTCTATCCGTGCAGGGGCACCTTCAGCAGCGGTGAGTGATGTTCAGGTGAGCGAGACAGAAGTGGGGCATCTGGATGGATCAGACAGGTCTGGAGGGTAGAAGGTTTCAGGATCACTGGTATCTCAGGAGTAGATAGAGAGGTGGGGGGAATAACAGATTATTTGGTATGCTGTTGTACTATAATGGTTTAAGGTGTATATTGTGCACAGAGTGCAAGCAGGGACTCTGACAAGACTAGCTATGACAGCTGTGGCAGGTGGGGGCATGGTTTATTGGGAGTGTGGGGGAATGTGAAGTGAAGTGACTTGTGGCCAAGTATGGTGACCCATATTCGGAATTTGTGCTCTGCATTTAACCCATCCAAGTGCACACACACAGTAGTGAACACACACCCGGAGCAGTGGGCAGCCTTTTTTTTGCTGCGGCACCCAGGGAGCAGTTGAGGGTTCGGTGCCTTGCTCAGGTGTCTCACCTCAGTCGTGGACAGGCAAGCTACAGGACCAAGCCACCATCCAGAGCCTGCTAACCTCCTCCTCCACCACCTTTTCCATGAGTGCCCCTTTTGCTTTTTCTCTCTGGCCAAGATGACACCCCAGGGTAATGCCGAGGCATACCTCGAGAGGATTGAAGGTGTGTGGATGGCTGAGAGGAGAGTGGGGGCTGCGCATTCAGGCCTTCCTGACTGGAGAAGCTGAACTGGCTGCCCGTAGTCTACTACCTGACTGCCAGCTTTTCTACACGGCTGTGAGGATTGCCGTGCTTGAGCTAGTCCAATTGTCCACGCCTCCGATCCATGCCGTTGGGCGGGGGGGAATCATCCATTCACGCTGGCTGCAACTGGACCCTGCTTGACCAGAGAAATTCATTGAGCGGGTGTCACTGGAGCAGTTAGCTGAAATGGGCCCAGTGCCACCAATCCAACTTGCTGGCCAAGCCATCCAACTCGCTGAGCACCACACGTCCACATGTGCGGACCTGGGGACACAGTGAGCCCTCCTGCCCACCTCCAGGACTCCTACTACTCCGGCACTGCCTGCAGTTCCCCGGAGTTCAGCCGCACCTCCTCCCAGACATGCCTTTTCCTCACGAGCGCTGGTATGGAGGTCTGACGGGCCTGATGGCAGCAACGGCAGTGAGCCCAGGCGCATGGGGAGCATGGGTCAATTCCAGTCTCGCTCTGACCTTTTTTTTTCTTTTTTGCTTTCTCCTGTTTTGACCTTTTTCCTGTTTCACTTCTCACTGTTCTGACCTTATTCCACCAAAGCTTGATTCAAGACAAAGCTTTGGAGTGGTGATGGGAGGTGAAGGTGGAGTGTGGTGTATTCACGGCGATGTGCACACGTATCCTTTGGTGCCTCCTCACAATCGCTTATAAGGGACAAAAAAAGCACAGTCTGAAAGTGGTGGTTAGTACCCACCTTTCCTAAGAAGTAATTTTGGGCACTGATTGGCCAGGGTTTAGGGAGTTAGCTGCAGATTTAGAACTGGGTGGGTCCCGCCCTGTAGCATGGTTTGAGATCTGCGCTGCCCTGGCGGTCAACACACTTACAGGTACATCGCACAACCATCACCAAGCAAGCGGTGAGACAGCTGGTCCACCCACCTCTAGATAATGTGTTAAAGCATGTGTTCAAGCAGGTGGCTGTGATTGATGGGGAAACATCTCAGGCTGGGGAAGTGCTTACCTTTCCCCATTTTGCTATAATTAAATATCATTTATACCAAGTGAGCCGGGACACTCAGACAGGCGAAACAATGACCCAGTTGTTGGTACCGAAAAGCCACAGGGAAATGCTATTCCAAATGGCTCATTATAATCCAATGGCAACGCACATCAGGGTGGATAAAACACTAGCTCGGTTAATGGCTCGCTTTTATTGGCCGGGCATTCACAGTGATGTATGCAGGTGGTGTGCATGTTGCCGTGAATGTCAGCTGGTGAACCCACTAGCCATCCCAAATGCACCATTGGGCCCTCTCTCTCTTATCAAGAGCCCCTTTGACAGAATTGGTATAGATCTCTTCAGGCCATTAGACCGGTTAGCACAGGAATTTCATCCGTTTCAGTGTCTTTCATCCCCAAACTGACATGTTAGTGGAGTGCTTTAATCAAATGCTTAAGAAAATGATTGGTAAATTCATGCAGGAAGATAGCAGAAATTGGAATAAACAGTTGGAAGCCCTATTATTTGCAGTCTGGGAGGTTCCCCAGGCCTCCATGGATTTTTTCTCATTTGAACTATTATACAGGCGGAAGCCCTGTGGAGTGTTGGGCGTAATTAAAGAAAACTGGTAGGACAGTCCAAAAATTAAATTCAATATATTCTGGATTTGTGAGCAAAACTTCACACATTAGGTCACTTATTACGGGAAAATTGGCTCCGTGCCCAGACAGCACATCTCTACAATAGATACTCCCAACAGAGACAGTTTACATCAGGAGATAAAGTCCTTGTATTATTTCCCATCTCCAGCTCAAAATTACTTGCCAAGTGCCAAGGGCCCTTTGAGGTCACATGGCGAGTGGAAGAGGTCGACTATGATATTTTGCACACAGACAGGGGAAATACACAGCAGATATAGCACCTAAACCTCCTTAATCAATGTAAGGAGGCGATCCCTCTTGCTCTGGCGACAGCAGTGGCCAAGAGAGATGAGTTGGGGCTGGAGTGTCCAAAAACAGCTGATTCCACTCCGGTCCCAGTTGGAGACCATCTGTCATCATCTCAACCTAGGTCATTGAGGTTGCCAGGTTGCAGTCCGAATTTTCAAACGTTTTCTCCCCACCCTGGTCGCACAGACCTGATAAAACACCACATGGAGACTCCTCCTGGTGTGGTTGTGTGCAGCCACCCATATCACCTACCTGAACCCAAAAAAGGGGGTCAGAACGAATTAAGGAAAATGCTGGAGATGGGAGTGATAGGAGTCCCACAGTGACTGGAGCAGCCCCATTGTGCTGGTACCCACAGCTGATGGGGTGGTTCGTTTTTCTTTGGACTTCCACAAGATGAATGCAGTTTCTAAATTTGGTGCCTGTCCAGTGCCTGATGAGCTCCAAATCGGCTAGGCGTGGCTTGTTTTTAATTCAATCCTGGATTTGACCAAGGGCTATTGGCAGATTCCCTTGTTGAAAGTCCAAGAAAAAAAACCCAGCATTCTCTACACCGTTCCATTTACACCAATTCGTTACACTTCTGTTCAGGTTTTTCGGGGCACCGTCCAAGTTTCAGAGACTAATGGACCAGAAATTATTAGTTGCACACTGGATGACTCCCTGGCTTGGTGGGGGTGCTGTGGCAGGTGAGGACATGGCTTAGCGGGAGTGTAAGGGAATGAGCAAAAAAACGTGGCACACTTGTCTCTTATTTGTGGATGCTTATTTAACATGCTGGTTTCTTTCTTTCTCTCTCGCAGTGAGTGGGACTGTTGGGTGTGTGTGTGTGTGGGTGATAGCAGAGCTGAGCTGAACTAAACTGGACTGAATCAAACCGCTAGAAGCTTCAGAGTTTTTGTGTATTTTGTTTCAGTGGTTTGCCTTTTTCCTTGTGCAGAGGCAGGGACAAATAAAATAAACGATCCCCAGTCAAATCACCCTGAGTCCGCTGTTTCCCTGAGCTGCGTAGTGTCATAACAGCATAACTAGAAGGGAGAGCCTGGAGGTAAGACAGATATGAGGGTGCCCTAGGACATAAAGTGACCAGCCACTCTACCATCAACAAACCTAAGCAAATAGTAGCAAATAGTAGGGGGGAGACAATATCCAAACATCCCAGTTTACCAAAACACTCTATGCCCATAAACCTTCCAGATCTGCACCTTTACCTAAGAAAAAAAGCTATTGACAAAAGGCTTGACTAAACAAATTGGTTTTCAGCCTAGACCTAAAGACTGAGTCTGTGTCTGAGTCCCAAACAATAAATGGAGCGCTGCTTCATAACTGTGGGGCTTTGTAAGAGAACGCTCTGCCTCCTGCTATAGCCTTCATTATTCAAGGTATGAAAAGGAGCCTGCACATTTTGATTGAAGTGTGGTGGATCATAAAATCTAGTGTGGTGGATCATAAAAGCGCAAAAGTTCGCTGAGGTATTGCAGTGCATGACCATTCAATGCTTTATAGTAGTAGTAGTTTTTTTAAGGGGTGATTTCCTCATATTTTCTGGTTCTAATAAGGACACTGGCTGCTGCATTCTCGACTAACTGGAGCTTGTTTATGCACTTATGCACTTAGAGGTAACAAAAGCATGAACTAGTTTTTCTGCATCATGTAGTGACCTTATATTTCTTATCTTAGCAATAGTTCTGAGATGAAAGTAGGCTATCCTACGTAATCAGAAAGCTTGCTTCTAGCTGCCTGTGGTCCTAGTAGAAGTAGTTTTGTCTTGTCGGAATTAAGTAGGAGGAAGTTACTCAGAATGTGGTGTCCTTTACACATTTTTAAACTTTATTAAACTGGTGTATCTCATCTGGCTTTGCTGAAACATATAACTGTGTGTCATCAGCATAACAGTGGAAGTTAATATCATGTTTATGAATAATTGTACCCAGAGTTAGCATATATAGAGAAAATTGCAGTAGGCCTAGAACAGACCCTTTTGGAACACCAAACTTTACTCTAGTTTGCATAGAGAACTCACTATTTACATCTTCAAACTGATAACGGTCAGTCAAATAAGACCTGAGCCAGGAGAAGGCCATTCCCTTAACTCCAACAATGTTTTCTAGTCTCTCTAGAAGAATGTTATGATCTCTGGTGTCAAAAGCTGCACTAAGGTCAAGCAACACTAGCAAGGAGACAACCCTGATTGGAGGCCAGTTGTAGGTCATTTATCACTTTAAATAGTGCTGCCTCAGTACTGTGATGAGGCCTAAATCCTGATTGAAAGATTTCATAAATGTTATTCCTATGCAAGTATGCGCATTGACTGACATTGACTTTAAGTATTCAGTTGCTTGATCAAGTTCTGCTGGCTGCTGTGATCCAACCAAGGTTGATAACTCTGGTAGAATATTGATAAAACTATGTACAGTAGCTGAAGTGAATATATGTTTGATGCGATAGTGTGGTGCATATATTATGACAAAGACACATTTTAAATTAGATGAGGTAATGATCTGAGATAACTTAAGACTGGGGTAAAGGGACTGTAATTTCTATATTTAGTCTGAATATTAGTATTAAATCAAGAGTGTGTCCACTGTATGAGTGGGTCCTATTACATCCTGATTAACCTCTACTGAATCTAGAATAGACAAAAACACAGCAGGTCTTGTGGATTATCAAAATGAATATTAAAGTCTCCTACAATTAATGGTTTGTCCACAGGGGAAAAAAAATAGGTTTGAGATGAAATCTGCAAATGCACAAAGAAATTCAGAATATGGCACTGGGGTCTGTAAATATTAATTAGTGGAAACACTGGGTAGACTTTGTAGCTACATATGTTAGAATAAAGAACTTCTTTCATGTATAAGGAACATCAAATTCATGCCCAGGTTTTTGTGTGATGCCTAGAATATCATTATAAATAACTGCAATGTCTCCTCTTCTGCCAGTTAGATGAGGGTGATGTATATAACTGTAGCTGTATGCAACTGGTGATGTATGCAACTGTAGGAGGACTAGCTTCATTTAATGCTACATGCTTATTTGGTTTAATCCATGTTTCTGTTAAACATAGTACATTAAACTCTTGATTGGTAATGGTTTCATTTACAGGAAGCAGTTTAAATGCAAGATATCTGTTAAATACTAGATACTTAAAGTGCTTCCTGTAAATGAAACCATTACCGATCAAGACTTTAATGTACTATGTTTAACAGAATATTAAAGTGATTCAAATCAAAGGTGCTGGCTGTGCATTCAGTATGATCTAATTTTATGTTAATTAGGTTACTAAGACAAACTTTGTGAGATTTTCTACATTTTTGTTTAGATCGGGGAACAGACACAGTGTCAATATGGTGGAACCTGACTGACAAATCAAAGCTTGCATATGGTCAGTTTAGCCTGCTTTTCTGCTCCCTGGCCCTGGCAAGAAATGAGAGCAGCACCTTCCCAAGTGGGATGGATACCATCCTACTCTTAAAGGCCAGCCTTGCCCTCAAAATTGCTCCAATTGTCAGTAAAGCCCATATTATTTTCATCGCACCATCTGGATATCCAGCAGTTCAGTGACCATAACCTGCTGTAAGCTACACTGCCACGCTACACTGGGATGGGGCCAGAACATATTACTGCATAGCCTTCACTAATTTACACACCTCTACAATCTCTGTAATCTCTGACTGATGAAGGCGTATATCATTATAATCAATAACTATCTTTGAAAACATATGCTTGCCTAAGACCCTAAGATTACCTGCTATGTCTGGTTCCCTGGCACCTATCTAGTGCTGCTGGTGCCCCTAAAGACCTAGCTAATTTCACATGCCATAAGGTAGAGTTTCCTTTAACCTGGGCTCATTCAGGTATTCAGCTGGTGCTTCACTGAGGAGAACAAAACCTGTTTGACATGTGAAGTGGACAGAATTGGTTCTCCCATGGGCGTGCCTTAGTATTAGAATTGGCTTTGCGATTATGCCACAGAGTCATCACCCATTCACCCCACTGTGAGGGCTCTAATGCCAGAGTTGGGGACTTGCGATCCAGAATTTCTGCTACTGAAACGATGCTGCTCTTACTCTCGCTAACCCTCTCTAGCATCTGGATGCACACCTCTAATGCTGCAATCTTCTCTGTCAGAGAGCTAACTGATATACACTGATCAGCCATAACATTGAAACCACCTGCCAAAACAGCTTTGACCCCTCAAGGCAAGGATGCCACATGACCTACGAAGGTGTGCTATGGTATCTGGCAGCAAGACTTTAGCAGCAAATCCTTTCAGTCCTGTAAGTTGGGAGATGGTGCCTCCATGGATCGGACTTGTTTGTCCAGCACGTCCCACAGATGCTTGATTGGATTGAAATCTGTGGAATTTGGAGGCCAAGTCAACACCTTGAACTCTTTGTCATGTTCCTCAAACCATTCCTGAACTTTTCGCAGTGTGGCAGGGTGCATTATCCTGCTGAAAGAAGCCACTGCTATTAGGGAATACTGTTGCCACGAAGGGGAGTACCTGTTCTGCAACAATGTTTAGGTGGTACGTGTCAAAGGAACATCCACATGAATGCCAGGACCAAAGGTTTCCCAGCAGAACATTGCCCAGAGCATCACACTGCCTCCGCTGGCTTGCCTTCTTCCCATAGTGCATCCTGGTGCCATCTCTTCCCCAGGTAAGCCACACACACACAGCCATCTACATGATGTAAAAGAAAATATGATTCATCAGACCAGGCGACCTTCTTCCATTGCTCCCTGGTCTAGTTCTGATGCTCACGTGCCCATTATAGGTGCTTTCGGCGGTGGACAGGGGTCAGCACGGGCACTCTGACCTGTCTGCAGCTACGCATGCTATACATGGCACTGTGTGTTCTGATGCTTTTCATCTAGCTATGAATTTTGTCAAAGTCACTCAGATCCTCATGCTTGCCTATTTTTCCTGCTTGCCTATTTTTCCTACTGACTGTTCACATGCTGCCTACTATATCCCACCCCTTGACAGGTGCCATTGTATTAAGATAATCAATGTTATTCACTTTTGGTTATTGGTTGGTTATTGGTTTTAATGTTATGGCTGATCAATGTACACTTAGCACAAATAACGCTACTCCTACTGAACCCTAATCAACACACTGAATTAGCTGAATGTTAATCGTTGAAGCTTTATTGAGATTATTTTAGGCAGAGCAGATGTGGATGGCCTCCGCTTGCTGTCTTTAGCTGAAAAAACAAAAGCGTTCTTCTAGAAAATGAAAAGGTGGCAGAAGGAGAAGGTGAAAAAGAAAATAAAAGAAAATGATGGTGCAAAATTATTGATGAAAAAAGGAAAAAACAGTATTGTTTAAACTCAGAGACTGGCAGGAAACTCCGGGTAAATGATTTGAAAACAGGAACTCCGTTGCCAACAGGAATAAGAATATAAGAAGAGGCAGTGTGTTTTGGGTCAGTGTCTTGCTGCATACTGACGTTCCTCCCAATTAGATTGGATGCATTTCTCTGTAAATTGGCAGACAAAATGTTTCTGTAGACTTCTAAATTTATTCTGCTTCAACCATCATGAGTTACATCATCACTAATGGAAAAAGCCTGTTCCAAATGCAGCTATGCAAGCCCAAGCCATGATACTAACTCCACATTGCTCGACCAGTGAGCTCAGTGAGCTGTTTTGGATGATGAGCAAATTTCTCCACACTTTCTTGCTCCACACTTTGGCCTTTCCATCACTGGTAATCTTCGGTCCAGAGCTTTTGTGGCTTGTCTCTGTATGTATTTGCAAATTCCAATCTGGCCTTCCAATTCTTACTGCTGATGAGTGGTTTGCATCTTCTGGTATGGCCTCTCCAAGTCATCTTTATGTTAGATTATGATACCTTACCCCTGCCCTATGGAAGTTGCTGATGTCACCGACTGTTGTTTTTGGGTTTTATTTCACAGCTCTCACAATGTTTCATCAACTGCTGCTGTTTTCCTTGGCTAACCTGTGCAGTGGCTTGTTGTTAGTACACCAGTGGTTTCTTTCTTTTTCAGGACGTACCATATTGTTGTTTTGGCTATGCCCAATGCTTGTGCATTGGCTCTGATCAATTTTCCCTCTTTTTTCAGCTTCAAATGGCTTGCCTTTCTCCCATAGACAGCTCTCTGGTCTTCAGTGGTCTTCATGGGTCCCCTTTTTAAGAATAAATGCAGTCTTCACAGACAAAACTCATGGCTCATACCAAAAGTAGACATTCAGAGCTATTATTTGTTTAAACAATCAATCCAACAGGACACACCTGGGCAACAAGAAACAACTGTCAGTCACATGTTCCAATATCGTTGATCACTTGAAAAATGGGTGTGATCAAACAAAAGGTGCCATGTTCTAAGTTTTGTAACACATCTAGATGTAAATATCAATATTAAAGAAAGTCTAGAATGTCTTTGTATGCTGTAGCATTAAAGTTTCCCTTCACTGGAACTAAGATGCCTAGCCCAACACCATCCAGCATGACAATGCCCCTGTGCTCAAAGTGAGGTCCATGATGACATGGCTTGCCAAGTTGGGAGTGGAAGAACATGTGTGGACTGTACAGAGCCCCTACCTCAACCCCACTGAGCACCTTTGGGATGTATTGGAATGCCGACTGCGTGCAAGTCCTCAAGACAGCTCTTGTGGCTGAATGGGCAAATCGCCACAATCACTTTCCAAAATCTAGTGGAAAGCCTTCCCAGAAGAGTGTAGGTTATTATAGCAAAAGGGGAACTAAATCTGGAATATGATGTTCAAAAAGCACATATGGGTGTGGTGGTCAGTGTCCACAAACCTTTGGCCATATAGAGTGTAAGGCTCAGTGGTTTTGTGCGGTTCAACCAATGACTGTATGTATGGGTCAAAGTTGTTATAGGGATTCAAAAGTGAAGCCAGAATATCTCTGTGGCCCTCTAGTGACTGGCTGCAGTACTATTTTTCAACTCCACCCATTTCCATGTTAGTGAATGGGAAAAGACTTACATTTTAACTACCACTCCACAAATGTTTTTGGGAATAGTGTCCATTTTACAAGTTCAGCAATATTTTTTCTTACGAGAAATACATTTTATACGAGTTATTTGATGATAAATAAAAGGGTGTGGTTGAGATGAGGTTTACCTTTAAAAATAGGTTGTGTTCTGTGTAAATGTTGACTGCTGTTACCAGTATAATTTCAGTTGGTACTATATATAATCTACTTATATTTTCATTACTTTAATTAAAATGATGGATAATGTCAGTTAGACAGCAAATGGTTGCTCAGTCAATCATGACTCAAAGCTCTAAAATCTTTTCCTGACAATGGTCAAAGTAATATACTTGTGAATATTATACAACTACAATTTAGCATTATATTATAATATAATTATAATAATTAGAATTATTAGAATTATAATACAATATATTAATTAATAATGCCGTACTTGCAACGGAGTTAGCCAATGTGCCATCTTAAGTTGAACTTCAAGTAACATTTCAAAGCGTGTGCACTCGTAACTGTGGGAAGTAGGGGTGCTGGGGGTGCTGCAGTACCACTGTCAAATAGCTGCCGGAGAGCATATTGCATAGAAAAAATTAGTTAATTAAATACAGTTACAAAAATATAACAAAGTCATTAATGGCAGCAACAAATGGTTGCTATAAAAATAAAATGATGCCAACCATTGTTGCCATCCATTATTGCCAAATCTTTGTATCTACTCAAGTGACATGAACTTACTGACATAGCTATTGATCTTATGTTGGCTGAAGTAGTCTATCTAGTGGAACTCCGAAAAGTCACAGAATTGCATTTTTTAATTCTTTGCAAAGCCTAAACAACAAAAAAAATGCATCAAGTTAAATGTTCATGGCGATACTTCATTAAGACAGTCTGGACATTGATGCCATAATGAAGATGTTCATCAAAGCCAACCGAGAAAGGCCACATTCTGAGTCCTACATTGCCTGCAGGTATACGCACGTTGCCACACTACTGCTTCAAACATACATTCACGTCAGCTACTGCAATTTTATCAATAATCAGACAGTTTTTATCAATAATCTCTCAGAGTTATCAGCTTTGATTGGATAACCATCTGACCCCACAGAACATGATTAGGCGACTAAATGCTTTGAGTCAATGTTATGCTATACTCTAGATAATGTAGCTCCACTTTAAAGAAAATTAATTAGAGCAAAAAACATGCACCTTAAAACAGACCACTCAAAAATTAGAACATAAATGGTGTCAAACTAAATTGGTAGCATTCAAAACAGCATAGAAGGAGAGCCTCCTGTGCTATACAAAAACTCTTAGTGCTGATAGATCAATGTATCTCTCTTCCCTAATTGACAATAACAAAAATAATCCTAGACTCTTATTTAATACTGTAGCAAAATTAGCTAGGAAGTCTATGTACCTAAATCCTTTAAACTCGCAGTTATCATACCCCAATTAAAAAACCTGACCTTAACCCCTGTCAACTGTCCAACTATCGGTTGGTTATGCTGATGACACAAAGTTGTATGTTTCAGCAAATCCAGATAAGAGACACCAGCTTTCGCATTGATTATAGCATTGATAGCATACCTAATAATCTGCATTTTTCTCTTTCTCACTGTAAAGGTACAAATGCTATTCCTGTGATACCAGTGATCGTGACCCCTTCTCCTCTCTGGACCTGCCTGATCCATCCTGATGCCCTACTTCTGGTTGGAGTTCTTATTACCTGAAAAATCACTCGCTGGTGCTGAGGATGGCCCCACATCGAAAGCCTAAAGATCTGAGATTACTTTAGATGGTACCACATAGAAACTATAAAGATGACTGAGGATGTTTTTTTTGGATAGCCTTAGGACTGCAATTTCTAGGAACAGTTTTCCACAATTTTATTTTCTGACTATATAGTATAGAGTTATAAAAGAGAAATTATTTACAATTGCACTATCCGGTGTCACCCAGATGAGGATGGGTTCCCTTTTGAGTCTGGTTCCTCTCAAGGTTTCTTCCTTATATCGTCTCGGGGAGTTTTTCCTTGCCACTGTCGCCTCTGGCTTGCTCATTAGGGATAAATATATAAATTCAAAATTTACATCTGGAATTGATACATTTCTGTAAAGCTGCTTTGTGACAATGTCCACTGTTAAAAGCACTAAACAAATAAAATTTAATTGAATTGAATGCCTAATCTGATCAGATACCAATTAACCGTTTCAGGCCAGTTGTAGTTTGTCATTAATAAGGTGTATTGGATCAGTGTATCTTTAATTAAAATATTGTATTACGCCATGATCCATGCATGACTGCCTGGGTAATGTCCTGTACATTTAGAATAAAGCTAAAGCATTGATTCCATTAGTTTTGTTCTATGTTCATTCCTGTTGTGTCCTTGATTCAGAAGAACATACTGGATATGCTGAGGCCTCCCAGCTTTCCTTAGCTATTTACTCTTTGACAAGAGAAATGGTTTTTTGAGCTGCTAGGGTGCTGCAACTTCAAATCCCATTCTCAACACAATCTGGTATACATGAAATATTCTTCAGAAAGCAGCTTTGTGGCTTCTCTATCTAGCCTATGTTTTATCTTCAAAACTATTAACTCATCAGTCACATTATGCAAGCCTTAATGTTGCTATAGATAGTACTGTTAACACTTTTCCACATCAATCCACACAAAGAACCACAACTGCACAATTATCATAACTCAATACATTTATTTGCTCGTTTGTCTTCAGGTGATTGTCATGTCCAGTCATGAGACCATTCGAGTTCTAGAGGTTGAAGTGGACGCAGCTGTGCCCTCCCCAGGAGCTCATGTGAAAACTGAGGCAGGCGCAGAAGAGGGGAGAGGAAAAGCTTTAGAGCCAGCAGAGGGGGCCACTCAGGATAGACAAACAGCATCCAGTACCATCTCCACAGGTGGGGGAACAATTGCACACATGCATATTTTGTTCCATTTTATTCTGTGATGTTCTGGTCATAGCCCCTCAGTGTTTTGAACTTCTCTCATATTAATCTTCACAGTTTCTAATGAGGCTGCAGCCCCTTCGGTTCAGAATGTTGCAATTCCTATAAGTCTCTCTTTGCCTCACCCTCAGACCAGCATGCCTATCACTATCCAGGCCTGTCCACAGGTGAGCTAGTCATAAGTCTACACAGCTTGTAACTCAGCAGTTAAGGTAGATGGTGGAAGGTATAATTACAAGTCCCAGGAGGCAGGCAGAATGCCATTGTTGCTCTTGAGCAAGGTTCTTAACCCTTACCTGTTTAGCAGTATGAATGGACTTGTACGATGCTTTAGATAAAAGCACCTACCAGAAAATAAACCTGCCAAAAAAATCTAATTCCCTGTTTCATATTGTGATATCCTCTTTAAGGTTCTGACCCAGGATGGCCTTGCTACTCTGATGACTGGCATGATTGCCCAGCAAAACACTCTGAGCCAGCCTCTGCTGATTCCACTAAGTATGGCAGGCTCTGTGGGTGGACAAAATGGCCTGGCACTACTGACCCTTCCAGCAACCACCCTAGCCACTCTACCAGGTTTAGGTGCTGGTGGCCCGACAGGAGGGCTCATTAAACTACCTTTTGCTGGCCTGCAGGGTAAGATGCTGTTTAGAACTGGAAATATTTGACCCATGAATTTGTGGATAATTCATTCAAGCTTTCTTTTAAAGTATGCTGTGATATCAAAAATGAAGCATTTTATAGGAGATCTGGGCAGTTATATATTACTTTTTCAAATTGTATTGTCAACATTACCACTATTTTCATCAAAGAGGATGAAAAAACTGAAGGATATGTATGTTTGATGTTGGGATGAATTAGGAAGTTGAATAAATGTGGGCATTGGGATGAATGGGTGAGGGGATTGGGATGAAGGGCAAAGAGACTGCAAAAAAGATGAAGTTGTTTAGAAAACATGGCTGCAATCTACTAGACCAATGGGAAGAAGGACTGAGCCATGAGAGACACTGAGATAGCATCTGTGCTCCTTGCGAGAGCACATCCTTCAGAGGGAGGGAGAGCTGGAGGGAGGAGGGGAGGGTCTGTGATCTTTCAGAGAGCGCACCTGCTGGAAAGCTCTTCATGTGATGCATCAGTATTGACTTCCAAGGTAAGTGGGAAAATGTTTAATATGAATGGGAGTGTTTGCATTTGGTGCAGTTAAAGAGTCATCATACAGAAACTACATAAAAAGTAGAATAAAGGTAAGAGATGTGAATTTATAAGAGGTTAACTAGGAAGAAGGTGGAACTTCAAGCATGGTCTTTTTCCAAAACATCAATTCTGGCTTTTAATGGAATGCCTCTTGATCTGCAGTAGAGTGTGCCTGTGGAATCACTTTCTTTACAGAACAGACTTGTCCAGGTACTAGCAGCAGTTGGCACAGAGAGGTTTTTGCAGGCTCCAGCAATGGCCTTTGTACCAGGTAAACATGCCTTCTAATCAGTGTTTAAAAAAAAAAAAAAAAACTCTGCGGGCTGCTGAGTGGTGCAGCAGGAAAGCCTTCGCTCTATTGTCTGGAGATCAAATTCTGATCATGCCACAGCCATCTGTGGCCGGAAGTTGAAGAGGGCAAAATTGGCTGTGCTTTCTGGGTGGGAGGGGTGGCATACTTTCATTCCTATCGATCACAGTAACACTAGCAAATCATGGATGCCTGTGAGCTCATACATGCAGAAGGGGGGTACATAGCGCTTTCCTCTGAGTGTGTCACGTTGCCCTGTGACGCAGCATGAGCAGGAGTTTTAAAAAAAGGGGCTGTCTTCATGTGTCTTCGAAGAAGCACATGCCTCCCTGGTTGGTATCTCTTGTGTGATAGTGGAGACCTAACTGATAGGTGGGAATTGGCCAAGACTAAATTAGGGAGAATTCTGTGCTCTACTGTACTTTATTGCTAGGCTCCCATTGCTTGGTGTGCTGCCTGTTGGTCAAACCTGCAGTGTCAAAGTGTCAAAGGCCTTGTGGATCGGCATGTCAGCCCTGTTTATATACGTGCTGTTAATGACACAGGTTTATGGGCAGAGCTTCATCAGTCTGTACCATTACTGAGGCCATCTGTGTCTCTACCAGAGGCACTGATCTCTGCTCTAGTGCTCCAAATCTGCCACTGTCAATAATATACACGAACTATGTCCTTTTATCGGGTCACAGCTTCAATGGGGTCTTGAATGCACATAAAAGCTCTTTATTGAAATTGGGACATAGTGGAGTTGTCCAGCCACTTACTTTTTTCCCATGACGAACTAAGTCCAGAGCCAGAAAGCAAAAAAAGGGTGTATCTACTGTTGAGAGTTCAGCCAGTGACTGGACAGGCAATGAAAAATTAATAAATGTTTATTTATTTATACAGTTCCCTCTGAAGGTATTGAAACAGCAAGGCGAATTCTTATGTTTATGCTATACACTGAAGACATTTCGGTTTGAGATCAAAAGATGAATATGAGACGATAGATCAGAATTTCAGACATCATGTCCTGACATTTACATCTAGATATGTAATATTAAATAACTGCCAATAATCACCAAACTATTGCATTCTTTTCTTGTCATGCCTTTCTAGGCTTGTACTGCAGCTTCTTTCTTTTGTTTGTTTTGGAGGTTGACACTTCAGAAGGTGGAAATGCATGCTCAGTTGGGTTAAGATCTGGTGATTGACTTGGCTAGTCTAAAACCTTCCACTGTTGTTCCCTGATGTCCTTTGTTGTTTTGGCAGTGTGTTTTGGGGCTTGCTGCATGATGAAGTTCCTCCCAATTAGATTGGATGCATTTTTTCTGTAAATAGACGGAATGTTTCTGTAGCCTTCTGAATTCATCCTGCTGCTACCATCATAAATCATAAACATCATCAGTAAAAATTAGTGAGCCCATTCTAGAAACAGCTATGCAAGCCCAAGCCATGACACTGCATCCACTGTGCTTGAACAATGAGCTCGTATGTTTTGTATGACGAGCAGATCCTTTCTCTCTCCACACTTTGGCTTTTTCATCACTTTGGTAGAGGTTAATCTGTGTGTCCTCAGACCATAAAACTCTGTTTAAAACTTTTGTGGCTCATCCCTGTATTAATTAGCAATTTCCAATCTGGCCTAGTTGTTTGTTGGATTCTTCAAATGGCAGATTGTGACTGTTTAGTGCATTTAACAATGGACATTGTCACAAAGCAGCTTTACAAAAATACAGTGGTGTGAAAAAAGTGTTGGCCCCCTTCCTGATTTCCAATCTTTTTGCATGTTTGTCACACTTTAATGTTTCAGATCATCAAACAAATTTAAATATTAGTCAAAAATAACATGAGTAAACACAAAACACAGTTTTTAAATGAAAGTTTTTATTATTAAGGGAAAACAAAATCCAAAACTACATGGCCCTGTGTGAAAAAGTGTTTGCCCCACCTGTTAAAACATAACTGTGGTTTATCACACCTGAGTTCAATTTCTCTAGCCACACTCAGGCCTGATTACTGCCGCACCTGTTTGCAATCAAGAAATCACTTAAATAGGACCTGCCTGACAAAGTGAAGTAGACCAAAAGATCCTCAAAAGCTAGACATCATGCCGAGATCCAAAGAAATTCAGAAACAAATGAGAAAGAAAGTAATTGAGATCTATCAGTCTGGAAAAGGTTATAAAGCCATTTCTAAAGCTTTGGGACTCCAGCGAACCACAGTGAGAGCCATTATCCACAAATGGCAAAAACATGGAACAGTGGAGAACATTCCCAGGAGTGGCCGGCCGACCAAAATTACCCCAAGAGCACAGCGACGACTCATCCAAGAGGTCACAAAAGACCCCACAACAACATCCAAAGAACTGCAGGCCTCACTTGCCTCAGTTAAGGTCAGTGTTCATGACACCACCATAAGAAAGAGCCTGGACAAAAATGGTCTGCATGGCAGAGTTCCAAGACGAAAACCGCTGCTGAGCAAAAAGAACATAAAGGCTCATCTCAGTTTTGCCAGAAAACATCTTGATGATCCCCAAGACTTTTGGGAAAATACTCTGTGGACTGATGAGACAAAAGTTGAACATTTTGGAAGGTGTGTGTCCCATTACATCTGGTGTAAAAGTAACACCGCATTTCAGAAAAAGAACATCATACCAACAGTAAAATATGGTGGTGGTAGTGTGATGGTCTGGGGCTGTTTTGCTGCTTCAGGACCTGGAAGACTTGCTGTGATAAATGGAACCATGAATTCTGCTGTCTACCAAAAAATCCTGAAGGAGAATGTCCGGCCATCTGTTCGTGACCTCAAGCTGAAGT
The DNA here is from genome assembly GCF_027358585.1 of Pangasianodon hypophthalmus. Classification (NCBI taxonomy): domain Eukaryota; kingdom Metazoa; phylum Chordata; class Actinopteri; order Siluriformes; family Pangasiidae; genus Pangasianodon; species Pangasianodon hypophthalmus. The sequence goes on from NC_069725.1 coordinate 17,028,777, forward strand.
GAACTTGGGTTCTGCAGCAGGACAATGATCCAAAACACACCAGCAAGTCCACCTCTGAATGGCTGAAGAAAAACAAAATGAAGACTTTGGAGTGGCCTAGTCAAAGTCCTGACCTGAATCCTATTGAGATGCTGTGGCATGAGCTTAAAAAGGCGGATCATGCTCGAAAACCCTCCAATGTGGCTGAATTACAACAATTCTGCAAAGATGAGTGGACCAAAATTCCTCCACAGCGCTGTAACAGACTCATTGCAAGTTATCCAAACGCTTGATTGCAGTAGTTGCTGCTAAGGGTGGCCCAACCAGTTATTAGGTTAAGGGGGCAAACACTTTCTCACACTGGGGGCCATGTAGGTTTGGATTTTGTTTTCCCTTAATAATAAAAACCTTAATTTAAAAACTGTGTTTTGTGTTTACTCATGTTATCTTTGACTAATATTTAAATTTGTTTGATGATCTGAAACATTAAAGTGTGACAAACATGCAAAAAGATTGGAAATCAGGAAGGGGGCCAACACTTTTTCACACTACTGTAAGTACATTCAAGATATAAATTGTAAATGTATAAATTTATTCCTAATGAGCAAGCCAGAGGTGATGGTGGCAAGGAAAAACTGCCTGAGACGATATGAGGAAGAAACCTTGAGAGGAACCAGACTCAAAAGGGAACCCATCCCCATTCGATGTGACAAAGGGTAGTACAATTGTAAATAAATCCTTTCTATAACTGTGAACTACATGGATAAATAGTGCAATTGTGTAACCAGGAAATTCATTACAGTTTTCAAATGAAGTCTGTTTTGTTGAACCTATCCACTGTCCACTGATGGAGACCTGAGTGCAAAACTGCTCATGGCAACCACAGCCCCAACGCCACCACAGCAATCACAGTCACAAGCCATCACAGTACAACGGCCATATGAACCAGAGCAGAAGGGGTCAGGATCACTGGTATCTCAGGAGTAGCATGTGTAGCACGATAGAGAGAGAGACAGAGAGGGAGAGATTGTTAGGTATGCTTTTTGTACCATAATGGTTAAGGAAAAAGTACTTTGCTTGCAGAGTGCAAGCAGGGACTCTGGCAAGATTAGCTATGACAGCATAACTAAAAGGGAGAGCCAGAACATGACACAGACATGAGGGCACCCTGAGACATAACTCCACCATCAACAAACCTGAATGAACCTGAGTGGGGGGGGCCAACAGCATCCAAACATCCTAGTTCACCACAACACTCTGTGCCTCTGAACCCTCCAGATCTGCTCCTTTACCTATGAAAAAAACTATTCACAAAAGTCTTGACTGAACAAATATGTTTTCAGCCTAGACTTAAACATTGAGACTGTGTCTGAGCCCTGAACACTAATTGGAAGGCTGTTCCGTAACCGTGGGGCTTTGTAAGAGAAAGCTCTACCCTCTACCTTCACTATTTGAGGTAACAATAAATAGCCTGCACCTTTTGATCGAAGTAGCCAAGTTGTATCATAAAAGACCAAAAGTTCACTCAGGTACTGAGGCATGAAACCATTCAGTGTTTTATAGATCAATAAGTAGTATTTTATAATCAATGCGAAATTTGTTTGGGAGCCAATGCGGTGTGGATAGAATTGGGGTGATGTGGTCATATTTTCTGCTTCTAGTAAGGACTCTCACAGCTGCATTCTGGACTAACTGGAGCTTGTTTATGCACCTTCTGGAACATCCAGACAATAAGGCATTACAATAATCCATAAGGCATTACAATAAACCTAGAGGTAACAAAAGCATGAGCTAATTTTTCTGCATTGTGTAGTGACAGATGAAGATTTCTTATCTTAGCAATATTTCTGAGCTGAAAAAAGACTATCCTAGTAATAGTATCTACATGAGCTTCAAATTAAATACTGGAGTCAATAATCACACCAAGGTGTTTTATTGCTGCACATGATGAAACAGAAAGGCCATCCAGAGTTACTATGTAATCAGAAAGCTTACTTCTAGCCACATGTGGTCCTATTACAAGTACTTCTGTCTTGTCCTTTAGACATTTCTCAACTTTATTAAGCTAGTGTCTGTCATCTGGCTTTGCTGAAACATGCAAATACATTTACATAGAGTGATGATACATTTCATGACTGATACATTTCATGAATGTTATTCCTGTGTAGTAATAAGCATAACTGCTGTGCTACAACCATTTCTAGGATCTTGGAGGAGAGGTTTGCTATTGGCCTATAGGACAATAGACAGGGGTTGAGGTCAGGTTTTTTTAATTCAGGGGTTTGATAACTGCTAGTTGTACACAGCCAGTGCTAAGGGAAGATTTGATTATTTTTAGAAGAGGTTGAATTGCTTCTGTAATTATCTGTTTGAAGAAACACGTAGGTAGGGGATCTAGTATACAAGCTGATGATGAAAAAATTAGTGAAATTTGTTTGGTCTTTTGAAGGGGAGTAAAACATTCTAATCTCTGATCTGATATTGTTGTATTATTATCTTCTGGGTTAGTTATAAAACTGTCTGATTTAAATTAATAGTCTAAATTTTTGGCCTGATATTTTCAATTTTGCCACTGAAAAAATTCATTAAGTCATCACTGCTATATAATGATTGTGTGCATGTTTCTGTTTGGTCTTATTTCTAGTTAATTTTGCTACAGTATTAAATAAGAATCTAGGAACATTTTTGCTATCTTCAATTAGGGTGGAGAGATACACTAATCTAGCAGCACTAAGAGCGTTTCTATAGCTCAGGAGGCTTTCCTTCCATGCTGTTTAAATTTTGTTTGATGCCATTTACATTTTAATTTTTGAGTGGTCTGTTTTAAGGTGCGTATGTGATCATTATACCAGGGTGCTAGCTTTTTCTCTCTAATTATTTTTCTTTTAAGTGGAGCTACCTTATCTAGCGTGTAGTGGAACGTTGATTCTAAGCATTCAGTTGCCTGCTCAAGTGTTTCGGGATCAGACGGTGATCAAATCATGGTTGGTAACTCAGGGAGATTATTAATAAAACTCTGTGCAGTAGCTGACGTGAATGTTTGACTTGGTAGCGTGGCAAAGTGCATATATTATGATTAAGATACGTTTTAAATGAGATGAGATAATGATCTGAGATAGCTTCAGACTGCGGAAATACGACTATATTTTCTATATTTAATCTGAGTGTTAGTATTATATCGAGTGTGACCACCTCTGTGAGTGGGTCCTATTACGTTCTTTTTAACCACAAGTGAATCTAGAATGGACACAACCACTGTTCTCAGAGGGTCTTCTGGATTATCAAAATGAATATTAAAGTCTCCAACAATTAATACTTTGTCTAAAGAAACAGTCAGGTTAGAGGTGAAATCCGTAAATTCACGAAGGAACTCAGAGTATGGCCCTGGGGGTTTGTAAATAATAATTAGCGGAATCGACTGGGTAGACTTATTTTTTGTGGCTACGTATGTTATGTTGGTGTAAAGAACTTTAAATGCTTTGAATTTCTGACTATGTTTTCATGTGATGCCTAAATTATCATTATAAATTACTGCAACATCTCCTCATCTGCCAGCTAGACGAGGCTGATGGATATAACTATATCCAGGAGGACTAGCTTCATTTAATGCTACATACTCATTTGGTTTAATCCACATTTCTGTTAAACATAGTACATTAAATTCCTGATCAGTAATAGTTTCATTAACAATAAGTGCTTTAGACGCAAGAGATCTAATGTTTTTTCTAATATTTTTTATCTAATGTTTTTGGGTTTTCTTCACAGCTCTCACTTTTGTCATCAATTGCAGTTTCGACCTGTTGGATGTCTGGTTGTTAGTACAGCATTGGTTTCCTTCTTTTTCCGGACATTCCAAACATTCCACAGGACAATCCACAGCATTCCATTGTTGTATTGGCTATGAATTGTTTAAACAATCAATCTAACAGGGCACACCTGGGCAACAAGAAACACCAGTCAGTCACATGTTCCAATATTTTTGATCACTTGAAAAATGGGTGGATTCAAACAAAAGGTGCCATGTGCCATGTTCCGAGCTGAAATTCTGCTCTATTTTCTGATATTCATCTTTTGACCTCAAACACAAAAGTCTTTTGGGGCTGTATATAATTTGGTGAGAATTAATTGTGTGCATGATTTTATGTGGCCATGATATACTAAATTGAGATAGTGAAATCATAATGTGTGTACGGACCATAAGCTATGCATTATGTTTTTAATTTGTCACTTTGATTTGTAGAAAGTATTAAAATAATACAAATATTTTTGGTAATTTAATGTGATCACCGGTGGCATGGTGGCTTAGTGGTTAGCACTGTTGTCTCACACCTCCAGGGTTGAGGGCTTGATTCCCACCTCCGCCTGAGTCCTCTGGGATAGGCTCCACACAACTGTGTAGTGCATGAATCTGGAGTTAGTTCCAAGGTCTAAATACTGATGCATGCAATTTCATAATTAACTCTTATGCAAGCTTAACTGAATGCCAAATGTGGCTCTATATGAGTGGCAACTGTACTCAACTCATTTAAGCTCTGTGCTTTATTCTTTTGTTGTATTGTTGGTAACAGCTCTTGAATTTTGATCTTCTGCTCTTAGTTCGAATGCAGCAGTGGTGCTCCCATTCTCTTTTGCTGCAAGAACACAGCAAAAAAGGCTTAACCTTTCCTTTTTAGAGGGCTCAGTAACCATGTGTTTTATTTGCTTCAGTCACTATTGCAACAGTGCTGTGACAGAGAAAGGTATTGTATAATCAGCAGTTATTCCCATAGCCTACAACAGGGTTTCCCAAACTCAGGGTCATGACCTCAAGTGGGGTTGTTCCGTTCACAATCTCCTCTTTTGCTTTGTTCATTTTAGAAATTAATATTAGAAGTATTGCCCTAACTATGAAAATGGATTTGTGTGCTATTATTTAATCACTGGGATTCATGTTCATTCAAGCCACATTTAAATGAAGAGTGTACATGCTATTTTATTCTTTTTCACTATCCTGACACTCTGCACTAGAATAGGAGTTTAGCACTAAAAAAGGAACACATTTCCCTGTCCATCAGCCTCCAATAAACAAACTAGTGTTTTGTCTCAAATTGCATGCTCAAGTACCATTCTAGACCATTATTGAGCACTAACACCAACTAGTTTTCCTATTATGGTTTGACATTTAAAAATCCCTCATGTAGCCTTCAAACCTACCAGAAGGTCTGTTTTGTGTACCAGTCTTCTGGATATTCGAGATTAGTAAATACTTTTGAATGTAAGGTCAGAGTTTTCGATTTGAGATGCAACTCATCACAACAACAGCAGAAAGTTTTACAGAGAAGCAAAGCTCGCCAGTCTGTTTAATGTCACAATTATAAATCTGGAATTAAAAAATGTAGAGTGGTTAAGGCTTGAGGTCACAGAAAATTCCAAATGTCCAATTGGGGTTATTTTACCCAAAAAAATTTGGAAACTCCTGGTCTACAGGCTTCACACAACGTGATCAGAATTATGTAGCAGTTAGGGCAAGGCTCTGAAAGTAATTGTCGAAGATGCCTCAAGTCCCAAATAGTTTTAACTATTTTAACATCTGTGAATCCCCTTCCTCAGCTCCCAGCAAGAGAAGAATGGGAAAGAGGATGAACATAAAATAGCAGCGACCCATGTGAGGTCATAATGTGACAACTTTGCTATTTGTACTTGACCAGTAAACAAGCACACTGGAAGACTCCTCCAGTTCTGTAGGAACCACCCTGGTGGTCCAGAAGATAAGCAATTGGAAAGTAACATTGCTTTAATCAGATGAAAAAAGTAAACTTGGTATACTTTTTAGACCATTTAGAAATGTGGTTATTAAACATACATACTAGTAAAACAACATGAATAGTAAGACAACAGCCATGATCTGGTTAAAAGAATGATTGTATATGAAATGGTATAATTGTTAAAAAATGCTCCTGTAGGAAATAATCCTTTGAACCAGTGGAGACCATAATTCTAAATAAAATCCTACAAGCAGATTTTACCTTCTCATTCTTTCTTAGTTCAGTATTTGGAAAATGATAGGCAGTGATCTGGTCAGTTTGATTTGATGGCTTTTTTCATTAATTTTCTGTACCTCTGTATCTTCTCTCCCTATAGCTGCTACTGTTCTGAGCTCAGTCCAGCCTCAGCTTCAGGCACCTGCACAGACACTCCTGCAGCCCCAGGCAACTGCACTACAGTCAGTGCAGCAGTCTCAGGCTGCTCCAGCCAGCACTGCTACTGTAGCTTCAGTTATGCACAAGGTCACTGAGCCTAGTGCATCAGTTGCAACACTTCAGACCACAGGCCTCACCATCAACCCTGCTATTGTGAGTTAGTGGCCCTGTGCAAATTAATCGCACACCAATTACTCAGTGGACTTTTTGATATATTCAGTTGGGAGATTAAAGGAGTCATTCCTTCGTGTGTAATTAAGCTGATATGCTGTGATATTGTTATAAACAAGTTTCCATGGTTCAGGTGTACAGTATATGGTGAATTTGTGTAGCATTTATTAAATAGATATTATAATAGATTATTTATTTATATCTCAGATCAGTGCTGCATCTTTGGGTGCTCAGCCACAGTTCATCAGTTCTCTGACTGCAACTCCCATCATCACTAACACCAATGTGGCAGGATTAACCAGCCAGATCATCACAAATGCACAGGGTCAGGTGAGATAACATTGATTATTTGCAAGTAATTCAAGCATATGTAATAGTTATGGATTTACCAGAATCAGTGCAATAGCTTTTTAAATCCTTTATATTCAAAGGATAGTGTGTTCTCTCATAAAGACAGATTCATTAATTCACAAATTACGTACCCAATTTGCACTCGTCATTGTATGACATTTGCAGTGTCAATTTACATTCTTGTACATTCCAATAAAAAGAATTCAAATAAAAGAAATTTCCATAAGCAAGTGGGATTTTGCTTATGTAGTTTATTACCTTATCTTTAGATGATAGGCACGTTGCCTGTGCTGGTGAACCCTGCATCTCTGACAGGAGTGTCGTCAACACATTCACCACCATCTCAGGGTCTTCAGGTGCCGACTGTGGCTCCTCAGCTGCTGCTGAACTCCCAGGGCCAAATCATTGCCACCATTGGGAGCAACCCTGGTGCTGCTGCTTTCACTACATCCACCAGCTCCACAGCCGTGACTAAAACTACTCTGTCACACACCAAGATCAACACACAGGTGCAGCGCAGTGAATGGCTATTTAATGACTGCTTGTGTGGACACAATTCTTTTACAGAATATTCAGTTGCATGTAGGAGTTGTATGTATTATGTTAATGTGGCTGTTGTGATCTGCACTATAGGCTCCCATTGTAACAGTAAACCAGTCTCCAGTCATGATTGCCCCACAGCCCTCCACAGGGAAATCAACCTCCTCATCGATTCCTGTTGCCTGTGCAGAAATGCCCACAGTCAGCCAACTTGTCAACAGTATGCGTACACCCTTTCTTTTTTAACCAGAATAGTGTACAGTGGACATCAAACATGGCTTTATTTAAATTCCAGATTTTCAATTTCAATTCAATTTATTTTATTTGTATAGCAGTTTAAAAAATAGAAATTGTCACGAAGCAACTTTAAAGAAATATGAATGTGGCTTTATATTTAGATCTACAGTATATAACTTCAGTCTTCCCGAACCATGGGAAGATGTCTTGGGGCTACTTTTTCACCTGGAACAGGGGCTCCAGTTAAGAGAGAGGGGAAAATGAATAGTCCCAGATAGACCTTTTGCCTTTTACCAGGGTGCCAAAGAAAGCACAGACAAAAGGTTTGGAGGTTTTAAACAGGCTATTTTATTTTAAACACAGCTGTTCCATACCTGCAATGAGTGAGTGAAGCAATTAAAACATTATGCTGTATCTCTATCTATATACAAACCCGTTCTGCTTTATAATCAGGACAGACCATCTACAGCACAGTGTGTAGCTCAGTGAGCCAATCACAGCAAGGCGCATGGTTCCCTGAGCCAATCACAGCAGGGCGTGCAACTCTAGCATTTTTTGTGGATTTCTGTGACTGTCTTTACTAAACTTCTTGTTTATAGTACTTTTTTTTTTTTGTAGAATTCAAATGTATATTTGTTATCTTTTGGATACTGAAATGAATAGGTCCTCATAACTGATACTGCACATTGCTTAAAGTGATAATCTAATCATCTTGCCTGCAGAAGGCTATAGTTGAAGGAAGAGTTAGTGCAGAATGATTAACTAGGTGACTCTAGATCCTAGATAGACTATATGAACAAACGATGTGGATACCTGACCATCATACCTATATGTGCTTGTTGAACGTTCCATTCCTATAACAGCCTTCCTTCTTTTGGGAAGACTGTCCACTAGATTTTGGAACATGGCTGTGGGAATTTCCTATTCAGACACAAGAGCATTGGTGAGGTCGGGCACTGATGTCAGGCGAGAAGGCCTGGCGCACACTTAGCATTCCAATTCATTCTGAAGGTGTTCAGTGGGGTTGAGGTCAGGGCTCTGTGCAGGCCACTCAAGTTCTTCCACACCTGGCTTGGCAAACAATGTCTTGGATCCTTTTCAGGAGCTGACTTTGTGCACACCGGCATTGTCAGGTTTGTATTAGGAAATCTTAAAGCTACAGCATATGAAGACATTCTAGACAATTGTGTGATTGCAACTTTGTGGCAACAGTTTGGGGAAGGCCCACATATGGGTGTGATTGTCAGGTATCCACATGCATTTAGCCATATAGTGTAGGAGAACTTCAGTCCCTGTATTAATTAGTTCTGCACCCCTAAAATATTAAGTCTTTCTGTAACTTAATGAAATTCCTTTAATTTTGTAAACTTTTTAAAATCTGTTTCTATATTTATTATATTGCATTGTATTTCACCCCACCTAACCACCACGGGCAGTGAATAACACCTGGATAATATATGCCACAATGTTATGAGGAACTAACCCACCTTATCACTGACTGCAAAGGTGGTCAGAGATTACTGCTACACTCCATGTCAATGGTGAGGGGTGATGTTAACCTTGTAGAACCTAGAGACGGTGCACGGTGATGCCCAAGTAGCAACAGCGCTTCCTTGAATGGCACGACTTTAAGTATGCCCATGAGGAGTAGAAACTAGTGTGGCAGGTTATAGTAGGGTAGCTTGTGAACCAAGGTGATGATGTCCATCACACAGTGGGTCAGTTTCTGTTTAGACAAAGAAGATCCCTGTGTCTGTTCTCTGTGCCAGATGAACAATTGATTTAGGTTGAATCACCACCATCACCACTCTAATGGGATGCTGCAAGGTCAATAAATTAGTAAATAAAAGTAGGTGATTTAATGGCGCAGGAACCCTGGGTTCAACCCCAAGGTCACTCTGAAGTCAGTAAGGCAAGCAAGGCAAGTTTTTTGCCAAGGCATGCAGTTCTCCCAGTCTTAGTGATCACTAGTAAAACAGCAGCCTTTAGAGAAACCCATTTACATTGCATGAAGGAGAGTTGCCACACCTGGCTTTTGGGGGAGCATGACAGACAAAGGCACCTTCCTCCCTTCAGAAAGGTTGTGACAAGTTTACGACCCTTCCAGCAAGATGCCTTCCATGGTGCTGTGCCACATATACAGTTAGTTACATAAGTATTTGGACAGTGACACAATTTTTGTAATTTTACCTCTGTACACCACCACAATGGAATTGAAATGAAGAAATCAAGATGTGAATGAAGTGTAGACTTTCAGCTTTAATTCAAGGGGTTTAACAAAAATATTGCGTTAACCGTTTAGGAATTACAGCTATTTTTTTTTACAGAGTCCCTCCATTTTCACAGGCTCAAAAGTAATTGGACAAACAAGCATTATTATAAATATTAGGATTATTTTTAATACTTGGATGGAACTCCTTTGAAGTCAATGACTGCCTGAAGTCTGGAACCCATGGACATCACCAAGTGCCATCTGCATTGTGAAGTGCTGCCCTATCAGTTTTGCAGGATTTGACTGAATCTGAGCAGAATGTATAGCTCTATACACTTCAGAATTCATCCTGCTACTTCTATCAGCAGTCACATCATTTTTTTTAAATGTTATCTTATTAATGATCTTGACATTTAATCTTGATTTTGATATCCATTGTATACATTCTTTATTGTGGGATAGTTTTTGGGAATATTTAAGAGCTGTATGCATAGAGAGATAACCAAGATCATATTATGATTATTAACATGCATTAACTGAAGGTGTTTATGCTGACTGTTTAAATACTGCTGCAGGGTTTGTTTTGTGTGCCACTAGACATAAATTATGGGGGTTGAAAACTTTCCACTCTGTTATATTTAGAGCCACAGTCTGGGGTGACTGAAGAAGAAGGCATTAATCTGGAGGAGATCCGTGAATTTGCCAAAAACTTTAAGATTCGACGGCTTTCATTGGGGCTGACGCAAACACAAGTGGGTCAAGCTCTTACAGCTACTGAGGGACCAGCTTACAGCCAGTCTGCAATCTGCAGGTCAGCTTGTTTATCTTGCTTTTTTTCTCCCTCTCACTCTATTTATCTCACTGTATTAATTATACATGATACCTCTGGACATCTAGGCCCTGAAGCATCTTAAGATCTGACCCATTTCAGGTTTGAGAAGCTTGATATAACCCCTAAGAGTGCCCAAAAGCTAAAACCGGTTCTAGAGCGTTGGCTTGCTGAAGCGGAGCTCTGGAACCAGAAGGGCCAGCAAAATCTAATGGAATTTGTGGGAGGTGAGCCGTCCAAGAAACGCAAACGCCGCACCAGTTTCACACCACAAGCCATCGAGGTCCTGAACAGCTATTTTGAGAAAAATGCACTTCCAACTGGGCAGGAGATCACAGAAATCGCCAAGGAACTGAATTATGACAGGGAGGTTGTTCGAGTTTGGTTTTGTAACCGCAGACAGACACTGAAGAATACCAGCAAGATCAATGTGTTCCAAGTGCAGTAGAGTGTACAATACAAGCCTGGAAAGACAATGAGATATATGCATGGATATGAATTGTTCTTTTGTACCGTGACATGTTAAAGTTTGTTAAAGTTTGTGACTTGAATGTTTTGTGAGGAGCCTCTTGGTGGGTTTTCACATTAAAAGCATTGGTATTGCACAAATGGTCAGTGTGGCAAAAATCATGATCGGTTGTGTCATAATGTTTTTGTTAAATCTGCATGTGAACTTACTGTTGAAACAACAACACAGTAAATTAAGAACTAATAAATTATACAGATTGTCAGTTAACATTAAATAGTAGTAGTGGCAAAATCTCCTAAAAAATACTCTATTTGCTTTTTCAGTGTGTGAGCCTATTTGATGTTACTTCTTACACATTTGATTTCTTGTGCCATAGAATTTGCAGCTAAGATTCTAGTGGATTATGTATGCCCAGGAGTCTATCTGACATCTAGAAAAATTTGACTTCCAGAAACATTTAAGTTTGTTGGGGCTGTAACATTAAATGCTTTGTTTTAGCTTTTTGTGTCTTTCTGGTCTTCTATAGCCAGCCTCTTGTTGGAAATTCTGCCTGTCCCCTGTTTTTCTACAGTACAATGGATATAAAAAGTCTACACACCCTAAAAAAATTCAGGTTTTTGTGATGTAAAAAAAATGAAACCAAGATAAGTTACGTCAGAACTTTTTCCACTCTTTGTAAAATTACAATGTATAAAAATTAAGCGAAAAACAATCAGAAACATTTTAGGGAAATAGGAAAAATAAAAAAGTTACAATAACCTTGTTGCATAAGTGTGCACACCCCTAAACTAATACGTTGTTGAAGCACCTTTTGATTTTATTACACCACTCAGTCTTTTTGGCTAAGAGACTATCAGCATGGCACATCTTGACTTGGCAATATTTTCTCACTCTTTCTTGCAAAAACATTCTAGAGCCATCAAATCGTGAGGGCATCTCCTGTGCACAGCCTGCTTCAGGTCACCCCACAGATTTTTAGTTGGATTCAGGTCTGGGCTCTGGCTAGGCCATTCAAAAACATTGATCCTCTTTAGGTTAAGCCATTCCTTTGTTGATTTGGATGTATGTTTTGGGTCAATGTCGTGCTAAAAGGGGAAATTCCTTTTCATCTTCAGCTTACTAGCAGACACCTGAAGGTTTTGCACTAAAATTGACTGGTATTTGTAACTATTCATGATTCCCTCCAACATGATAAAAGCCCCAGTTCTGGCTCAAGAAAAGCAGCCCTAAAGCATGATGCTGCCACAACCATTCTTCACTGTGGGTATGATATTCTTTTGGTAATGTGTGCTTTTTTTTTTTTTTTGCACCAAACATACCTTTTGGAATTGGTCTCATCAGACCATAACACACTTTCTAGCCACTTCTGTCTAGCCACCCTACCCCATAGCCCAGACATGTGAAGAATATGAGAGATTGTTGTCACATGCAGAGAGTAATCAGTTACTTGTCAGATATTCCTGCAGCTCATTTAATGTTGCTGTAGGTCTCTTGGCAGCCTCCCGGTTAAGTATTTGTCTTGTCCTTTTGTAAATTTTGGAGGGACGTCCTGTTCTTGGTACATGTTCCATGGTACATCTAAGGTTTTGGAAACTTTTTTTTTTTACCTCTCTTCTGATTGATACCTTTTGACAGTGGGACCCTGTACATGCTCTTTTCAGATCATGGCTTCAGCAGTCAGATAAAACCAAGTAGATGTGAAGAAAATCCTACAGAAACAGCTGGTATTTATTTGGGGTTAATCAGAATAATTTCATTGATGACAGCTGTATGATAATTACTTTTGAACATGAAATTCAATGTGGTTGGTTCATTCTGAACACAGTCATATCCCCAATTATAAAAGGGTGTGCATACTTAGGCAACAGGGTTATTGTAACTTTTTTATTTTTCCTATTTTTTCCTAAAATGTTTCTGATTGTTTTTCACTTAATTTTTATACATCATAATTTCACATTGAGGGTGGAAAACGTTGTGACATGATTTATCTTGGTTTCATTTTTTACATCACAAAAACCTGCCATTTTAACAGGGGAGTGTAGACTTTTTATATCCACCCTTATGTATAAGAAACACTGGACAGTCATAGTACTATGGGCTTTCCTGTCTATTTTGGAGTTGAGTATAGGCGAGATGTTGATGCATACTGATGTCTATTCATTTAAATACAGAATTTAAGAAGTAAAAAATATTTAGCTTTTCACTGAAAAACCTAGGACAAACTACATTTACTGTTACTTTATAGAAATGTCGTAATCTTGCTGATGGGTAATTTTGTGTATTAAAGGAAATGCTCTTTGTAATGCAAACGTCTACCTCAGGTAGACATACAGTGGGAATGATATAGGACAGGGCATCCCAAATGCCCTCCTGACTGAATGGCTTTTATTTAGATTTCAGTTTTACATGGCAGAAGAGATATTCACTCCATTCACATATATTTAATCATTTTATTTCAAAAACCTTGGTTCATTTACTGTTTAATTCTCTCTCTCTCTCTCTCTCTCTCTCTCTCTGTATTTGTACATTTAAGATGGCACACAGTGCTGCAAAGAAACTTTGTGAAACCCTTTACAATTTTACAATTTTCTGTATTGTGATCTTCATCTGAGTCCTAAAACTAGAGAAACATTATAGTTTTTACACTTATTTATTGGGCAAAATTATACAATGCAAAATATGTTTGTAGGAAAACTTATGTGAACCTCTAGGAGTACAAGTTAATTTAAAGGGATAATTGAAGTCAGGTGTTTCAGTCAAGGGGCTGGCCATCAGGCATGAGTTTAGCAGGCCCTCCCATGTTTCAGGAACATAAATCTGGGGCTTCACTATCAAAGTCTGGTCTTCACCACAAAGGTTTATGGAAGTGTGCCATGCCTTGATCAAAGGAGATTTCTGAGGACCTCCGAAAAACAATTCTAAAGAGTTTGGCCTCCACCAGTCCACTGTGAGGCAGATGATATACCAATGGATGAAATTCAGCACCATTATTTCTCTCCCAAGGAGTGGTTGTCCAGCAACTAATATTCCAAGAAGACACAAAGAACCCAAGGGTAAGGACCTACAGGCCACTCTTGCATTGAGTAATGTCAATGTTCATGAGCCCACCATCAGGCAAACACTGAACAAGAACGGTTTACATGGTAGGACAGCAAGGAGGAAGCCACTAATCTCCAAAAAGATCACTGCTGCCCGTCTGAAGTTTGCTCAAGACCACAAGTCAGAAGCCTGTTGGAAGAATGTTCTGTGAGATGAATTAAAAATATAACTTTTTGGTTTAAAAGAAAAGCTTTCTGTTTGGCAAAAACCAAACACTGCTTTCCAACATAAGAACCACATCCCAGCCATGAAGCATGTGGCTGGCAGTATCAATTTTTGGGGCTACTTTGCTGCCTCTGGTCCAGGATTGCTTGCCATTACTGATGGACCTATGAATTCTGGATTGTACCAGCAAATTCTAAAGGAGAATGTCAGGGTATCGGTCTGGGACATAGGGCAAGACAATGACCCTAAGCACACAAGTAAGTTTACAAATAAATGGTTAAAGCAGAAGAAATTTAACATTTTGGAATGGCCAAGTCAAAGTCCAGACCTTAACCCAATAGAAATCTTGTGAAAAGTTCTAGTGGAAAGTGTAGTTCATGCAGGAAAGCCCACCAACATCACTGATTTGAAACAGTTTTATAAGGAGGAATAGGCCAAAATTCCCCCAGCCTGTTGTGCAGGATTGATCAACAGTTACAGCAAACATTTGGTGGAGGTTATTGTTGCTCAAGGGGTCACACCATTTACTGAAAACAAAGGTTCACATAATTTTCAGACAAAATTATTTAATGTTGAATAATTTTGCTCAACAAATCAATGTAAAAACTATAATGTTTTTTTTTTTGCATCATTTGTTTAATTGGGTTCTCTTTATCTAGTTTTAGGACTTAGATGAAGGGCTGATCACATTTCAGGTGAAAGTTATGCAGAAATACAGAAAATTATAAAGGGGAAACAAACCTTCCAGCAGCAGGATATTCAATCATAAATATTTTTGTTAGAACCTTAATGATTAGTTTTGAGAATGAAGAGTATGGTTCATAATTTTTTTAATAGTGCAGTTATAGCATGTTTTAGAAAATGAATTCTACTTAATCATGGATTTTTGTTTTATAAATAGATGTTTTTAAATTATGTTTTATGAAATAATAGCATGGCAATATGAAATAATAATAATAATAAAATAATAATAATAATAATAATAACAATAATAATAATAATAATTTATGCAAAGGGATTCAAGAGTGATTTGTACTTTCATTCATGATGTGTATGTTTTGACCATGGAGAGTGGTTAGATGAATAAATGGGCATCAGGGTGGCATTGCTAAGTGGCACTGTCACAAAATTTGTTGTATAGCCTCAGGGGATGGTCCCGAAGATGCCTACCAAAATTTATGTCAGTGTGCAAGGTCTTTACTGAGATACAGCCTCACTTCCTGTTTGGTGGATTTGCCATCAGATTTGCTGGCACATTACAGGCAAACCGTTTGGAATATAAGCATTCTTTTGATAACATTCTATTCGTGTTTGTGCACACAAAAGCAAGCATATCTCTTGAAAAATAAGTGTGTACAGTGTGTAGAGTGAAAGTTGTTCAGCATATTTTCTTTGCACAAACACTACAAAATTGCCTTTTGGAACATTTGGCTCTGCCCACTTAAATTTAAGATAATTTGCATAATATGCAAAACCTACTATTGCAAACTAGGATTTTTGGCCAACCTTCAGAAAATGCTAACTACTTAGGACTGTGTGAATCTCAATAATTATCAAAAACATGTTGACATTTCTAAACAATATGGCCACCATATGTCAATCAGTTATTTACTCAAATAGCTGTAATTCATGATTGGTCATATGGGTTTCAACAAACTGGAAATAGTTTGCTCAGTAGGTTCTAAAGATGTCTGCAAAGGTTGGGGTGTGGTCATCGCTAGGGGATGGAGTTTACGTTCAAATAGCTGCTTCTGAAGATACCGTAAGGCAGACTGAGTTGAAATTTGGCATGCTGCATCTATGTGCTAATCTGTATAAGGATTTTTGATGATGACCTTATTAATTAAAAAAAAACAAACAAAAAAAAAACATAGCCATTGGCCAATCAGCTTTCAACATGCATTTGACAAGATTAACATTAAGCTATCATTTTGAAACTTGAATGGTAGGTTCACGTAGTAACCCAATCTCACTCAAATTGGTCACTAGGGGGAGGTGCTTTTCATATTTTTCCACACAAAAGCATATCTCTTAGAAAATAAGGTGTAGAAGTGAATTTCCTTTTTTTGTAGCTTGATTGTGTTGCTGGTTATATACAGTCAGATCCAGAAGTATTTGGACAATGATAGAGTTTTTGTGATTTTGCCTTTGTACACCACCACAATGGATTTGAAATATAACAATCAAGATGTGATTGAAGTGTAGACTTTCAGCTTTATTTTAAGAGGTTCCACAAAAATACGGCATTTACCATTTAGGAATTACAGCCATTTTAAGCAAAGTACTTCCATTTTCAGGGGCTCAAAGGTATTTGGACAATTGCCTGACAAGAGGTTTACTGACCAGATGCGGTCCATTCTCTCATTACTTCAAGACAAATGAAGCAGATAAAAGGTCTGGAGTTGATATCAGGTGTTGATTTGGCATTTGGCAGCTGTTCGACTGGAGCTAGGCTGAAAAAACAACATAAATCTATAAGAGAGATGGCAAAAACCAAAAATCAACAGTTGGGTACATTCTTAAAAAGAAAGAAAGCACTGGTGAGCTCAACAACATCGAAAGGCCTGGAAGAACACAGAAGACAACTAAAGTGGATGATCGCAGAATCCTTTCCTTGGTGAAGAAAAACCTCTTCACAGCATCAACAGAAGTCAAGAATACTCTGGAGAAGGTAGATGTATCATTGTCAAAATCTACAATCAAGAGACACCTTCGTGAATGTAAATACAGGGTTAACAGTGCAAACCACTGGTAACATTCAAGAACAGGAACGCCAGATTAGACTTTGCCAGAAAACATCTAAAAAGCCTCCCATGTTCTGGAATAAGATTCTTTGTACTGATGAAACCAAGATTAACTTGTACCAGAATGATGGGAAGAAAAAAGTATGGCGAAAGGAACAGCTCATGATCCAAAGTATACCACATCATGTGTCAAACATGGTGGAAGCAGTGTTATGGCATGGGCATGTATGGTTGCCAATGGAATGGGCTCACTGGTGTTTATTGATGATGTGACTGCTGACAGAAGTAGCAAGATGAATTCTGAGGTGTATAGGGCTATACTCTCTGCTCACATTCAGCCAAATGCTACAAAACTGATAGGACGCCCCTTCACAGTGCAGGTGGATAATGACCCTAAACGTACTGCGAAAGCAACTCAAGACTTTTTGAAGGCAAAGAAATGGAATATTCTTCGATGGCCAAGTCAGTCGCCTGATCTCAACCCAATAGAGCATGCTTTTCACTCACTGAAGACAAGACTGAAGGCAGAAAGACCCACAAACAAGCAGCAACTGAAGGTGACTGCAGTGAAGGCCTGGCAAAGCATCTCCGGGGAGGAAACTCAGAATTTGAGTTTTGAGAACATGGGCTCCAGACTTCAGGCAGTCATTGACTGCAAAGGATTTTCATCCAAGTATTACAATTATGGTTATATTTACAACTATGTCACTTTGTCCAAATACCTTTGAGCCCCTGAAAATGGAGGTACTTTGTTGAAAATGGCTGTAATTGCTAAATGGTAAATGCCATATTTTTGTGGAACCTCTTAAAATAAAGCTGAAAGTCTACACTTCGATCACATCTTGATTGTTTTATTTCAAATCCATTGTGGTGGCAAATCCATAAAGGCAAAATCACAAAAATCTGTAATTGTCCAAATACTTCTGGACCTGACTGTAGATGATTGCCTTTTGGACCATTTAGCCATGCCCATTCAAACTGATGATGATTTGCATCATGGATTTGAATGAAACTTAAAATATAGCCCGAAACTTGCAATGAGCCTGATTGGCCAAATGGTGGTGCTATAGGAAAGTATTTTACCTTTTGGCTCGTATCTCGAATACTGTAAGTCATATAGTGAAAATTGTTACTTGTGCCTCAGGTTCTCTGAAACAAGCATGAGGATGAGGATGAGCATGAGGTCATGTGCAAAGATTGGGGCATGGTCATGCATAAGGGACGGGGCTAATGTCGGGTAACTGTTTCTCAAGTACCGTATGTCTGATCGAGCTGAAACTCGGTATACTGCATCTCTATGCTAATTTGCAAGTGGATGTTTGATTATGATTTGATTACTTAAAAAACATGGTCATAGGCCAATCAGCTTTCAGCTGGTATTTGACTCATAACACTGAGTTATCATCACGAAACTGGAAAGTATGGTCCCTCTAAGGACCCCCTAATAATTGATACAGTCTCACTCAACTTCGTCTCTGGGGGTGGACACAATTCATGTTTTTGTACATTATAAACAAGCATTCTTTTGTAATTTAAGGGGTATTGTGAAACTTCTTTTTTCCCATGCTTTTTCTCCTTACCCCCTAAAAATGTGCCTTTGGACCATTTAGCTCTGCCCACTCATATTTTTGATAATTTGCTGAGCTCATAATAGCTGTTTCTTCGGAACCAATAGTCCAACTGATTTTAAAATTTTGTGTGCAGTATTGAACTGCTAATCTTGTAAGTGGACTTTTATTCGTCACTGAATTACTTCAAAAACAATCAGCTTTCAGCAGGCATTTCACACAGCTATCACTGAGCTTTCATCATAAATCTTTATAAGTATGTTCATCTATCGTCTCTTATTGTTGTCTGTATGTTGACTACAATTGGCCACCGTGGGCACTATTTGCCTGGGGTGCTTGGACTGGAGTGCTTGGTCAGATTGCTGCTTGTGGTTATATTTATTATTTATAATTTAACTCTTATATTTCATATATGCCGTATATTCTGAGGTAATCTTGTTTGGGGCATGGCCATACATAGGGGACAGAGCTAATATCAGATAACTGTTTTTCAGAAACTGTAAGTCCGATCAAGCTGAAATTTGGTATACTTCATGTGTCTGCTAATCTGTAAGAGGATATTTGATGATGACCCAATTAGTTTAAAAAAAAAAAAAAAAACATGGCCACCACCAGCCAATCAGTTTTTAGCAGAACGTTGACAGGGTTAACATTAAGCTGTTGTTCTGAAACCTGAAAGGTGGGTTCCATGTTGGGGCGCACTTGCAGCTTTAACACGTGATTGGTTGCATGGATTTGCACAAAACCTGAAATCTGAGGTCATATGCAAAGTTTGGGGCATGATCATATATAAGGGGTGAGGCTGGGCCAAGTTCAAAGTTCAAAGTCTTGAAATTTGGTAGCATGCATATCTGGGCAATCTGTAAGTGGACCATTGATGACCTGATTACTTAAAAAGCATGGCCATAAATTTTTAATAACTTAAGTTCATTTTTGTGCATATCTTGTAATAAGGTGCACAATGAAAATTTTAAGATTCTAAAAATCTTTTTAAGGTTGTTTCTTTTGCGCAAAAACAAAAAAGGCTTCTGGACCATTTACCTGTGCCTATGGAAATTTGTAATAATTTGTGATGATTTGCATAATATGCGAAACCTATGTTTGCAAACTAGTTCTAGGATCTTTACAATCTTAGTGTCAAAATTCTCAGGTGAGTGTGAAAGTCAATAATTATCAAAAACATGTTGACATTTGTAAACAATATGGCCACCATATCTCAATCAGTTTCAAGGAGTTGGACACTAATTTACACATACAGCTCTAACTCATGATTGTGTGCATGGTTTCATATACAGGATGAGTAAACCATGCGACTCCCTCAAATTAGCCACTGTGGGGTGCTGTTTGTGTTTTTTCACACATAAACAAGTACATCTCTGGAAAAATAAGGTTAATAGTAAAATTTATTTTTCCTCATAACCCTTTGGCTGAACACATAAAATTTTGGACCATTGAGCCACACACATACACACACACACACACACACACACACACACACACACACACTCAAATTTATGAAATTTGCATAATATGTACAGTACCAGTCAAAAGTTTGGACACACCTTCTTATTCAATGGTTCTTCTTTATTTTTATTGTTTTTAACATTGTATATTAATACTGAAGACATCCAAACTATGAAAGAACGTGTATGGAATTATGTAGTAAACAACAACAACGTGTTAAATAACCCAGAATGTGTTTTATATTTTCAATTCTTCAAAGTAGCCACCTTTTGCTTTGATGAGAGCTTTGCACAATCTTGGCATTCTCTCAGTCAGCCTCATGAGGTAGTCACCTGAAATGGTTTTCCAACAATCTTGAAGGAGTTCCCAGAGGTGTTGAGTACTTGTTGGCTGCTTTTCCTTCACTCTCCAGTCCAACTCATCCCAAAACATCTCAATTGGATTTAGATTGGGTGATTGTGGAGGCCAGGTCATCTGATGCAGCACTCCATCACTCTCCTTCTTGGACAAATAGCTCTTACATAACCTAGAGGTGTGTTTGGGGTCATTGTCCTGTTGGAAAACAAATGATGGCCCCACTAAGTGCAATGTCTCTGCAAAATGCTGTGGTAGCCATGCTGGTTAAGTAATCAGTTTTGATTAAGTCACCAACAGTGTCACCAGCAAAGCACCCCCACACCATCACACCTCCTCCTCCATGCTTCACAGTGGGAACCACACATTCAGGAACCGTCCGTTCACCCTCTCTACGTCTAACAAAGACACGGCGGTTAAAACCAAAAATCTCAAATTTGGACTCATCAGACCAAAGGACAGTTTTCCACTGATCTAATGTCCATTCCTTGTGTTTCTTGACCCAAGCAAGTCTCTTCTGCTTGTTGTTTTTCTGAAGTAATGGTTTCTTTGCCGCAATTCTACCATGAAAGCCTGACTCATGCAGTCTCCTCTGAACAGTGGATGTTGAAATATGTCTGCCACTTGAACTCCGAGAAGCATTTATGTGGGCTGTAATCTGAGGTGCTGTAAATCGGCGGTTTCTGAAGCTGGTAATTCTAACAAACTTATCCTCTGCAGCAGATGTAGCTCTTGGTCTTCCTTTCCTGGGACGGTCCTCATGAGAGCGATTTTCATCATAGCATTTGATGGTTACATTCAAAGTTCTTGAGATTTTTCGAATTGAGTTACCTTCATTTCTTAAAGTAATGATGGCCAGTCTTTTCTCTTTACTTAACTGAGTGTTTCTTGCCATAATATGAATTTGTAAAATAGTTGTAGTAGCACTAATATTATTGACTCTGTACCCACCCTTCCTCTGCACAAAACAACTGATGGTCTTATGCACATTATGAAGTCAAGAAATGTCACAAATTAACTCTTGACAAGGCCCACCTGTGAACTGAAAACCATTCCAGGTGACTACCTCATGAATCTGTTGAGAGAATGCCATGAGTGCGCCAAGCTGTCATCAAAGCTAAATGTAAGCTACTTTGGACAATCTGAAATATAAAACATATTCTGAGTTGTTTAACACTTTTTGTTTACTACATAATTCCATACATGTTCTTTCATAGTTTGGATATCTTCAGTATTAATGTACAATGTTGAAAATAATAAAAATAAAGAAAAACCATTGAAGGAGAACATGGGACATAAAATTAGATCATACTGAATGCACAGCCAGTACCTTTTAGCTGAAGCTAGGACTGTTAAATATTAGATCTCTTGCATGCAAAGCACTTATTGTAATGATACTACAGGGTGTCCCAAACATTTCCATACATAGGGGACTATCTATGTCAGCACTACAGCGGTTGTGCCTTCATCAGTGGATGTTCGTGGACATCCACTTCTCGGTTGGTCCACAACATTTCCAGTCTTTTTGAATTTGTTAATAAGTTTGGCAGCAGTGTTGCTTGCCATGTTTCCTGTTAAAGTCCATCGTAACCTTGCGACAGCTTCCTGATTCAGCCATGAGAATGATTGCAATGCTTTCTTCTTTTGTCAAGGGCATTCTTAAAGGCTATCTGGAAAAGAATATACATAATATAAACTAAGTATGAAAAACTTTGGAAGACATTTTGCTAAAAAGGGTTAATTTCTCCTACATATGGAAACGTTAGGGACACCCTCTATTACTGATCAGGAGTTTATTGTACTGTGTTTAACAGAAATATTTAACAGAATAAAGGTAGTCCCCCTGGATAGTTATATACATATATATCACTCTCATCTAACTGGCAGAGGAGGAGGTGATGCAGTTATTTATAATGACACAAAATTTATAGGCATCACACTAAAACCTGGACATGAATTCAATGCATTTGTAATTCTCTCTACTAACATAACATATGTAGCCACAAAAAATAGGTTTACCCAGTTGCTTCCCATAATAACAATATATATATATATATATATATATATATATATATATATATATATATATATATATATATATATATATACAGACCCCAAAACCTGGTTGTCCACAAGTCCCACTGAGAACAGCATTTGTGTCCATTCTAGATTCAGTAGGGGTTAATCAGAACAGGACCCACTTATATATAAAAAAAAAAAAACTCTTGATTTAATACTAACATTCAGATTAAATATAGAAAATATAGTCCCATTACCCCAGTCTAAGGCTATCTCAGATCATTACCTCATCTCATTTAAAATGTGCCTTAGTCATAATATATGCACTTTACCACACTACTATGTCAAAAATACATTCATGTCAGCTACTTTACATAGTTTTATCAATAATCTCCAAGTTGCCAAATTTGATTGGATCATGATCTGACCCTGCAGATCTGGCAGCTGAATACATAGAGTCAATGTTCTGCTACAGATGATGTATCTTCATAAATTAGAATGTAAATGGTATCAAACTAACTTGCTTGCATTCCAACTTGATTGGAAGGGGAGCCTCCTGATCTATAGAAAGGCTTTTAGCACTGCTAGATCAGCATACCTCTCCACCTTAAAAGAAGATAACAAAAATAATTACAGGTTCTTAATTAATACTGTAGAAACATTAACTAGAAATAAGACCATCATAGAAACATACACACCATCAGTATATAGTAGTATAGTAGAGATGACTTTATGAATTTTTTCAATTACAAAATCCCTTAACTACACATTTCATCAAACAGACAATACCAGAAGTAATTGAACCTATTCTTAAAAATAAATAAATAAATAAATAAATAATTAAAAAAATCAATTCTTCTCTTAGCACTGGTTATTTACCTAAATTCTTTAAACTAGCAGTTATCAAACCCCTGAGTAAAAAGCCTGATCTCGACCCCTGACAGCTAATATCAAACCTCCCTTTTATCTCCAAGATTCTAGAAAAGTTTGACGCACAGCAGTTATGCTCATACTTTCATAGGAATAACAATCATGAACTCTATCATTCAGGATTTAGGTCTTACCAAAGTACTGAGACAGCACTGGTTGAAGTGGTAAATGAAAAAAAAAAAGGTTAGCAGATCCTTGCTAGTGTTGATGGACCTTGGAGCAACTTTTGATACCATTGATCATAGTCTTCTCCTTGATAGACTAGAAAATGATGTTGGAGTTAATGCAGTGGCCCTCTGCTGGCTCTGGTCTTATTTGGCTTCTTTTTATCAGTTTGTAGAGGTAGAGTTCTCTATGCATACTAAAGTAAATTTTGGTCTTATACAATTTCCTCCTACTTAATTCTGACAAGACAGAAGTACTTATCCTAGGACACAGGCAGCTAGAAGCAAGCTTTCTGAGTACATAGTAACTCTGGATGGCCTTTCAGTAGCATCATGTGCAGCAAGTCAAGTGGCTTGTATTGTCATTTCAACCATACACACCTGGTACAGTACACAGTGAAATGAAACAGCATTCCTCCAGGACCATGGTCCTACATAAAACAACACAGAACTACACAGGACTACATAAAGTGCAAGTGCACAACATGTGCAAACAGCACACGTCAAGCACAAATTTCCTAAAACAGGACAACAGGCACAGTAAAGGACAATGCAACACCAACTAGTACACAGTTCAAGTGTGGACAAAATGCCATATGTAAAAGGTTGTGCAAAAAGATATAACAACATAATACTAAAATGTTGTAATATAAACATAACATATTATGACACTATGTATTTACTATGATAAATACAGTGTTAGCAGCAAGAGTGCAGGTGGTCAATACAGTATTTTGTGTATGGTGTTTTAGCAGCAATTTAAGAAAGAAATGTGCAAAAAATTGCAAAGTGAGTTGAGTGGTGTTCAGTTGTGTGTGTGTGTGTGTGTGTGTGTGTGTGTGTGTGTGTGTGTGTGTGCATGTATGTGTGTCAGTCCACTCTCTGAGTATTGAGAAGTCTGATGGCTTGGGGGAAGAAACTGTTACGCAGTCTGGCCGTGAGGGCCCGAATGAATCAGTACCTTTTGCCAGATTGAAGGAGGGTGAAGAGTTTGTGTGAGGGGTGCACATGGTCATCCACAATGCTGGTGGCTTTGTGGATGCAGCATTTGGAGTAAGTATCTGTGATGGATGGAAGAGAGACTCTGATGATCTTCTCAGCTGTCTTCACTATCTGCTGCAGGATCCAATTTCCAAACCAGGCAGTGAGTTAGTCGTTAGTCGCTGCACCTCCTCTCTGTATGCTGACTTGTCTTTCTTGTTGATGAGACCCACCACAGTGGTGTCATCAGCTAAACTTGATGTGATTCGAGCTGTGCATTGCTGCACAGTTGTGGGTCAGCAGAGTGAACAGCAGTGGACTGAGCACACAGTCCTGGGGGCCCCAGTGCTCAGTGTGGTGGTGTTGGAGATGCTGCTCCCGATCTGGACTGACTGAGGTCTCCCAGTCAGGAAGTCCAGGATCCAGTTGCAGAGGGAGGTGTTCAGGCCCATCCAGCTCAGCTTTCCAATCAGTTGCTGAGGAATGATTGTGTTGAATGCTGAGGTGAAGTCTATGAACAGCATTCAAACAAAGGGTGGGGGCGATGGCATCATCTGTTAAGCGGTTGGGACGATACGCAAACTGTAGGAGGTCCATGGAGGGGGTCAGCAGGGTCATGACAAGCCACTCGAACCACTTCATGATGATGGATGTGAGTGCAACATGATGGTAGTTGTTGAAGCAGGACTCTGAAGAATCCTTTGGCAGAGGGATGATAGTTGTGGCCTTGAAGCATGTTGGAATGATGGCACTGCTTAGGGAGATGTTGAAGATGTCAGTGAGAACATCTAGCACCTGGTCTACACACATGTTGTCTGGACCAGCAGATATGTAATATTTTAATAAAGATTTAATAAAGATTTTAATAAAGAAATATAATGTCACTACATGATGCAGAAAAACTAGTTCATGTTTTTGTTACCTCTAGATTCGTTTATTGTAATGCCTTGCTGTTTGGATGCTCCAGTAGGTGCAGCAGTTAGTGTCCTTAATAGAAGCAGAACCACGTTCATTGGATCCAGTAAAAGTTCTCATTGATTATAAACTATTACTATTGACTTATAAAGCATTGAATGGTCTGGCACCATAGTACCTGAGTGAACACTTGGTCTTTTATGATGCACCACTGATGCTTTTTGATCATACTTTTATGATGCCTGCTTTGATCACAAGGTGCAGGCTCTTTGTTGGTACCTTGAATAATGAAGGCTACAGCAGGGGGCAGAGCTGTCTCTTACAAAGCCCCACAGTTAGGTAGCAGCCTTCCAATTAGTGTTTGGGACTCAGACATAGTCCTAGTCTTTAAGTATAGGCTGAAAACATATGTGTTTAGTCAAGCCTTTTGACAATAACATTCTTCTGAGTTCACAGGTATAGAGTGTTTTGGTATTAAATTTTATTTGTATAGCCATATAGGACATTGTCACAAAGCAGCTGTACAGAAATAAATAAATTCTAGATATAAATTTTAAATTTATAAATTTGTTCCTCAAGAGCAAGCCAGAGGCACCAGTGGCAAGAAAAAAACTTCCTGAGACAACACAAGGAAACCTTGAGAGGAACCAGACTCGAAAGGGTACCCAAATTTATGTAGATGGAGCTAAATGGTCCAAAAAGCAATTTTTTTTAGAGTTTGAGCATAAGAAATGATCTAAAACGAACTTGTACTGTACACCTTATTTTCCAAGAGATATGTTTA
Organism: Pangasianodon hypophthalmus; assembly: GCF_027358585.1. Classification (NCBI taxonomy): domain Eukaryota; kingdom Metazoa; phylum Chordata; class Actinopteri; order Siluriformes; family Pangasiidae; genus Pangasianodon; species Pangasianodon hypophthalmus. Next base: position 17,054,931 of record NC_069725.1, read on the forward strand.
TTTTTGTGTGCACAAACAAATTAACCCCCAATAGCCAATTTGATTAAGATTGCATCAGACAGTAGTGGTTCCCTACCCAAACGTACCATTGAAACCATGGGTCAATGGAGAGATGGGTGTCAGGCTGAGAGCACGAACTGTAGCTTTCAACTCTGGAGACCTGACTGCCTACAGGAAGTCCAGGTATGACCTTCAGAAGGCTATTGGATCTGCCAAAAGAGACCTTCAGGGACAGAGTGGAGTCTATCTATTGCGGCTCTAACCCCAAACGCATGTGGAGTGGACTGCGCACTAAAACAGACTACAAAGGCAGGAAAAGCAGCAATGTGCCTACGTCTGCCTCCTTACCAGGTGAGCTCAACACATTCTATGCTCGCTTTGAGGCAGGCAGTTCATTCCCTGCTGTGAAAATACCTGCTGACCATGACACCTGCCTTCTGGCTCTAACTACACCCAAAGTGAGCAGGGTCTTTAAGAGAGTAAATGCTAGGAAGGCACCAGGACCTCCATGAAGGTGTCTTGAGGGCCTGTGCTGACCAGTTAGCAGATGTTTTCCCTAACATCTTTAATCTCTCTTTGAGTCTTACTTTGATCCCCACATGCTTCAAGCAGCCCACCATCATCTCTGTCCCCAAGAAAAATGCTGTCTCCTGCCTGAATGACAACCACCCTGTAGCATTCGCATGAGTGGACATGAAATGCTTTGAGCAACTTGTCAAATCCTACATCTGCTCCTCTCTACCAGACACCTTGGACCTTTTCCAGTTTGTTTACTGCACTAATTGATCCACTGACTACATCATTGCAATGGCCATGCACTCTACCCTGAACAAAGAGACACCAAAGTGCAGATGCTGTTTATTGATTATAGCTCTGCATTCAATACCAGCATCCCTACCAAACTCATAGTCAAGCTGAGGGATCTGGGTCTTAACAGTCACATGTGTAACTAGATTCTGGATTTCCTGACCTCCAGACCCGAGGTGGTCAGCATTGGCAGCCACACATCCTCCACACTCACACTCAACACTGGTCCCCCACAGGGATGTGTGCTCAGTCCCCTTTTGTACACCCTGTTCACCTATGACTGCTCTTCTAAGCACAGCTCCAACATGATCTTCAAATTTGCTGATGATACAACCATCCTGGGACCCTACAGAGAGGAGGTCAGAGCACTTTCAATATGGTGTGATGACAACAATCTCTCTCTGAATGTCAGCAAGACCAAAGAGATGATTGTGGATTACAGGAAGTCACAGACAAGGGATCACAATCCTATCTACATCAATGGGGTGGAGGTGGAGAGAGTTAAGAGCTAGTTCCTTGGTGTCCACATCTCCAAGGACATCTACCAAACACGTTGTTTGAGGAAGACCCACAGTATCATTGGGCAGTGGTAGCCCAGTGGTTAAGACGTTGGATTACTGATCGGAAGGTTATGAGTTCAATCCCCAGAAACACCAAGCTGCCACCGCTGGGCCCTTGAGCAAGGCCCTTAACCCTCAACTGCTCAGTTGTATAAATGAGATAAATGTAAGTCGCTCTGGATAAGGGCGTCTCCCAAATGCCTGAAATGTAAATGTAATTAAGGACTGCACTCACCCTGCTTATTATCTCTTTGTGACACTGCCATCTTGAAGACACTTCCATTGCATCCAATCATGGACAACCAGCCAGAAGTTTTTATCTCCAAGCCATCAGACTACTTAACCACCAGCAGTCCTTTATCTAGCACTGCAACACTTCATTACTGCCACTTACGGACAATTAGATATTTACTATTCAGTTTTACTATGTACTATTTATTGTACTTGTATTTACTGTTCTGCCTTATTTAATAGCACATCATTTTTACCCTGCCATTGTAATAATTTAATAGCACATGTCACTTTTACTCCATTGTACTACAATTGTACACCACAGTTTCATTTATCTTATTAAATTACAGCATCATCTCAACCATTCATGTCCAAAAATGTGTTTGTTCATGTCTAATAAATGTTTGTACTGTCAATGTCTAAATCTGAGCCTCGTCACAAGCACTTCAATGCCCAATGTATAGTTTGACTGAAGTTTCGTGACAATAGGTCAGTGTTAACCTTGTTCAATGCCTTGTTAAAGGTTGATTGGCTGATGGCAGCCATGTTTTTTTTAAGTAATAAGGTCATCATCAAAGGTCCTTTTACAGATTAGCCCAGATATGCAATCTGCAAATTTTCAGCTCAGTAGGACTCATGGTTCCTGAGAAACAGTTATTTGAACTTAGCCCAGCCACACCCCCTATGTATGACCATGCCACAAACATTGTATATGACCTTAGCATGGTTTCCTGTATAATCTTCAGGCTTTGTGAAAATCCATGCAACCAATCATAAGCTAAAGTTGTTTGAGTAAATTAGGCTCCACCTCACAAGAATTGATTGGCATGTGATGGCCATATTGTTTGTGGCCATATTGTTTGTGAAAATCCATGGCCATATTGATGGCCCTATTGTTCGTGAAAAACCATGCAACCAATCATAAGCTAAAGTTTTTTAAGTAAATTAGGCTCCACCTCACAAGAATTGATTGTGATGGCCATATTGTTTATAAATAGCATGTTTTTGCTAATTATTGAGGTTCACAGTCTACTGAGTTGTTAAGTTTGACACCAATTTTTTTTAAGATAACCCAAAAAATCCCAGGACTAGTTTGCACGAGTAGGTTTTACGTAATATACAAATTGTCACAAATTTGAGTGTCCAGAGCTAAATGTCAGTTTTATATGGAAAACAATCAAGCTAAAAAGAAGTTTAACTGTATGCCATAATTTCCAAGAGATATTAGCACATAGATACAGCACATTGGACTTACAGCACATTGGACTAACAGATTAGCACACAGATACAGCACATTGGACTTCCAGGTCCTGAGAAAAAGTTCTCTCACCATCTCTTGCTTATGAACTCAGAATCTTGTCCTGTATAAGCCTTTCAGGTTTCATGCAAATCCATTCAAGCAAGCATGAGTTACAGCTGTTTCAGTACATTAGACTCTGCCTCAATAGAATTGATTGACATGTGGTGGCCATATTGTTTACAAATACCAAGATTTTTCAAACTACTCTGCTGAGTAGTTTGACACCAAATTAGTGAAGATTGGCCAAAAATCCTTGAACTAGTTTTGTGACAATAGCTCAATGCTAGTTGTGTGTAATGCCTGCTGAAAGCTGATTGGCTGAAGGTGGCCATGTTTTATAAGTAATTCTGTGGTGATTAAAAATACAGCTACAGATTAGCACATTGATGCAGCACACTAAATTTCAGCACGATTGGACTTTCGGTTTCTGAGAAATAGCTATTTCAACTTAACTCTACCCCTTTTCAGTGGTTATGCCCCACATTTTGCATATCACTTTAGAATCCTTTTCTATACATAGATTTTAAATTTTGTCTACTTCATGAATTTGTCTATTCATGAAGTACAGCTGTTTGAGTAAACCAGCTCCACCCCATTTCCACTGATTGGCATGTGGCAACTAGACTCTTTATAAATTTCAATGTTTTTGATAAATATTAAGCACAGCTTAATATTCACACTCTCCCAAATATTTTGACACCAAATATGTGACAATCCAACAAAAATCCTAGGACTAGTTTGCAAAAGTAGGTTTTGCGTATTATTGCAAATTTTTATAAATTGGAGTGGGTGGGGCTAAATGATTCAAATGGCAAATTTGTATGGGTTGAGCCAAGGAATTAGCATTAACATAAAATTTAACTGTGGCTCTTATTTTCCAAGAGATATCCTCATTTTTGTAAGCAAAAACATGAACAGCGCCCTCCACAGTGGCAAAACTGAATGAGAATGCATCAAATAGTAGTGGGTTTATATTTGAACCTACCATTCAAGTATCGTGAGAATAGCTCAATGTTAACACTCTCAAATGCCTGTTGAAATCTGATTGGCCGATGACAGCCAAGTTTTTTATATAATGTGGTCATCATCTTGTCCTGTATACGCCAGTCAGGTTTTGTCTGGATGCACCCAAGTATTCATGAGTTACAGCTCTTTGAGTAAATTATGCTTCGCCTCATTAGAATTGATTGACATGTGGCAACCATATTGTTTACAAATGTCAACATGTTTTTGATAATTAATGAGGTTCACACTCTCCTGAATAGTTTCATGCCAGGGTTTGAAGAGCAGACAAAAATTCTAGAACTAGATTGCAAAAGTAGGTTTTGCAAATCAATTAATTACGAGGGAAAATCATTTTGAGTGTACACCTTATGGTTCTTGCTTGTGCTATAGTGCCACCATTAGGCCAATGCTGGTCCCTTTACTTCCCTGAGTAGCAGTGGGAATTCTGCACCATGTGACAAAGTTTGGTGTTTCTATGATTGTTTGGGCTACCCATCACGTTTTAGTGAAAAATCAGAATAATAATAATAAGAAGAAAATCCAAAGAATCCAGATAGAGTTACAAAAAAAAAAAGCTAACACTAAGCAAATTCATAAACATAACATTAACTTAGTTGACCTTACATTAAGTGTGTTCAACTAGCTCGATGAGTTCACACTTTTGCCTTGCTGCAGCATGGTCCTTACAAGATCAGCACATCACACGTATTGCAAACAGCGAGGCTGTGGATGTGAGTCGCTTCCCGATCTGAGTAGCAGATGCGCGTGCGCGTCTGCCAGCAACACCACTCAGACAAAAACGCAGAACTGCAGTAAATGTTTGTTATAGTTATGATTATGATTACATTAGCTAATGATTATTTCGGATGGCGTTGCGTGGTTGCCTGTCGTAGCCTAGCATTTTTTTTTTCAGTTCAGTTCAATTCAAAGGGGCTTCAATTCAAAGGACGTCTCATGTTTGCTGAGAACAATGGTATAAATGGTCCAAAAGACAGATTTTTATGTTTTCAGCCAAAGGATTATGAGGGGGAAAATTCACTGTTAACCTTAATTTTCCAGATATATACTTGTTTTGTATGAAAAAACCCTGAATAGTATGGGATGAAATTAGTCTCAAAATTATTAACAAATGCATGCAGTCCATGAACTTGAAATATGTTGCAAATGCATCTTACTATGCACAAACAAATGCCTTACAATTTGAGTTTGCGAAATTCAGAATTAAATGAATGTGTAGCGATTTGTACAAATAGAGACACTTGTTCTATTTTGTATGAATGTATCATAATTTGTGCATGCAAAAAAATATGTTCCATTCATTTGGATTTTGAGACTTTCTTTCCGCGGTTTTAGCCTTGCACAATCCACACACAAATATCTCCCGATCCACACACAACTGTGCCTAGCAAAGCAGAAAGCACTAGACGGCAGTCCCAGTTTTGCAGAATTGGTGGCACTTGCCTGCTTGTGCTTAATTTGAGAACAAGTGCTACTGGACATTTTCGGCATCCTCCCAAAGAACCTCAGAAACGTCTAGTAAAATGGATAATACTAATTTAATACTAGCTGGATGGGTACGATACTTTATTTACACAGTCCTTATGAACACGGCCTGAAGTAGTCACGCCCCTGATCGGAGTCGAATCTAAGCTTTGGAGTCGATTCACAACGACTCATCGACTCCCTGCCGTAGTAACACACCTTCAGAAAGAGCTGGGAATTTCAGGTTGCTAAGAAACTTGCTGAGCCCACTGATCTATAATATAGAGATCAGTGGCTGAGCCCCGTGTAACAGTGATTCAAAAGTATAAATTGTTTTATAACCTTTACGATTCATCTCCACACAAGCGCTGTGAAATGTAACAAGTACCACGTGACATTACATCTATCTGTGATTCTATAACCTGCTTCAGGTGATTTAAGCAATGCCACTCAGAAACTATAGATATTAAAGATGAAAAATATAATTTATACGATCGTACCCGACCAGTCTGATAGAAATTCAAAAGCCACACTGTCAAAGTCAAAGCCCACACTGTTAAGTGATTTTCCTTTTAACTAGACAAATAAGTAAGCTTGATGACTTGTCATCCCGTTACGTAGTTTAAAATGGTTGTACGTACCCATCCAGCTTGCTGGTTTAAATTAGTATTATCCATTTTACTAGACGTTTCTGAGGTTATTTGGGAGGATGTCACTGCGGTTAAGCCAGCCGCTCTTCCTGAAGCCACGGTTAATCTAGCCGCTCGTTCAATTGGGGGGCGCGGCTTTTAGACACTTAGCGGTAGTAACACCGAAAGCGGAAAGCGAGCGCCCGCGAGCTCCTACACAACCAAAGCAACTTAACTTTTATACAAACTGAAATTTAAATAAATAACAAAACCAGCACACAACAGGTCACAGTATTTATGAGTATCCAGGGTAAATGTTTTTATATTTGAGCCTTTACTTTTAAATTATGGGCAAAATCGATCAAGTTTATAGAGACGGTATAAATCATTAAGGCAAATAAAAAAAAAACATCATTTAAGAAACTTCATTATTATTATTATTATTATTATTATTATTATTATTATTATTATTATATTAAAAATAGCATTATATAAAATATAATAATATAAGATATATATTAATATAATAATATAAAATATTATTATTATAAATCTAAATGAATAAAATTAAAAAAATATATAGATGGATCATTTCACAGAGGAAGTCTCTGACACCAAAAATATTAATATTTCTCTTATTATATTATTAAATATTAATATTTTCTTATGTACTGCTGAAATAAAATGGACATTTCAAATCTCAAATCCACTCAAATCAGTATACAGTGACCTACTCTATGCTTACAATTGAAAGGAATTAATTCTACTGTAGAATTTTTAAGTAATTCCTCTTCACACTCACAAGATCTGTCAGTATAATTGAACCACAGGCTATTTTGATTCATGATACTCTTATTCTCTATGCAGTAGAATTAATTGATCTTTATTGTGAGCATAGAGGAGGCACAGTTGTGTGCGGATTGGGAGATACATGTGTGCGGATTGTGCAAGGCTAACACCAAGTCTCAAAATCAAAATAAACCGAAAAGAATCGACACAGATAAGACGTCAATGAATGCACGTGAGTCACCTGATCCACAAATGCACATTTTACTTGTTTCAAATTATGATACATTAATATAAAAGAGAACATTTGTATTCACAAATATGTCTCTGTTTGCACAAATCGCTGCACATTCATTTAATTTTGAATTTCGCAGACTCAAGTTGAAAAACATTTATTTGAGGGTAGTAACGCGCATTTGTGAACTTTTTCAAATCGATGGCTAAATGTGCACACATTAATGAACAGCACTGAGGCTTATTCATTGGTAGTTGCTTGTGTGTGGGTCGTACAGTGCTGAACCCGCGGAAGGAAAGTCTCAAAATCCTAATGAACCGAACAGGATCGACTGAAAGAAGACGTCAATGAATGCACGCGTGTCACCTGATCCACAACATTTATATTCACAAATATGTCTCTATTTGTACTGATCGCTGCACATTCATTTATTTGATAGTAAGATGCATTTGCAACATTCATCAAGTACATGCATAATTGTGCATGCATTTGTTAATAACTGAGACTAATTTAATCCCATAAAATCAGGCGGTTAATTCGGAATTCATTCTTACGGATTGGCGAAAATCGTTGCATGTAAACATAGCCAGTTTTCACGAATCCTAGGTCAGATTACTCTGTGGACAATAAACTGGACAATTTTTGTCAAAGATGCTACATTTGGCTCAGTCTTTTTTCCGTTGAACATGATTGGTCCGTTATGCAGTGGTCATGAGTTTGGTTCCTGCACACCGCAGTACAAATAGAAACCCTTTTTTTAATACCCTATCCAGGTTACTGAGGGTATTCAACACAATAACATAACATAACATAACATAAATTCAGATGAAAAGTTATGAAAATAGAAAGAAAATGTCGACACCAAAACGATAGGGGGCAATAATGTTCTACAGCCTATTAAGCCTTATGCAATCGACGAAGAAAACGACCACGGCTGTTACGGCTCTAGTGAGCAGAAGGAATAAACAAACATGTCTCACGTGTAAATTTTCATTTTTTTGTGTTGGTCCAGTCAGTTTTCGCTCTTTTCTTTCTGATAAATCAATCTTCGTTACATTTACCGGCCACCAGGACTTCTGTGATATAACTTACGGTAACAGTTTCCTGTCTAGACCCCATCTAGCTGTTTCATTGCGAAGACGACGGATTGAAATATGGCGTGAAGAGGGGTCCAATGGATTGCAATTGACTTCTTTTTATTCCTGAGCCAAATAAAACGAGCGTCACGCAAGTATGTCCTTAAAGTGTTATGACTGCTCCTCGTGTTTACTTGTCGTGACCACTTAGTGAAGTTGGGAACCAAACTGATTTGTGTATGGGAAGGTAATTGCTACCATCACCAGGTTGTCTCTTTAGTCTCGCACGTGTAATTACATCGGGAAAAGTTTAAACTCATTTAACTTTTAAATGATTGCACAATGCTTGATCGCATAAACGTTGTATCGTGTAACTTTCAAACCACGGATGTAACCTGTTTGATACCGTTTGACTCCGCAAATGCTTTCTCGAATACCATAAAGCAGTGTATCCTCTGTGACAGGTGCGTGTGATCCTGCACACAACTCGAAAGAATTCTAGGCCACTTTTGTTCATCGTGGTCAATACGAGCTGAGTAAGCTCCTCGTCGTGATGGCCTGGGCTCTGAAACTGCCGCTCGCTGATGAGGTGATCGAGTCCGGCCTGGTGCAGGATTTCGACGCCAGTCTGTCTGGAATTGGCCAGGAGCTTGGAGCAGGAGCCTACAGTATGAGGTATAGTTCAAGCTTCTGCAGTAAGATCTATGTCTCAATACTTCAGAAGCACAGTACAGTAAGTTTGTCTACAAATGACTGCGTAATTTATGATGATCCTACTGATGGTGAAAGAAAAGTCATTCAGAATCTTTAAAGAACTTATCAGTTACGCTTAGACTCATAAAAGACAAGTCATACAATAACACTTTCTATATCTAAGTCTTTTTTCAATCTCAATCTCAATCTCTCTCTCTCTCTCTCTCTCTTTCTTTCCCATACTTTACAGTGATGTGCTGGCACTCCCCATCTTTAAACAGGAAGAGTCAAATCTGCCACCTGATAATGACAACAAAATCCTTCCCTTCCAATATGTTCTTTGTGCTGCCACGTCACCAGCTGTCAAACTACATGATGAGACACTCACCTACCTCAACCAAGGTCTGTTCCTTCTGAATTACTGCATAAAGAGCAACATGGTTTTTTGCAGCATGATGACATGGCCTGGTATAGGGCTGCAATGATTAATCGACATAATGGATAATGTTGATTATGAAAAAAGTTCTGTCTTGAATTTTAATAAACCGCTTTTAATAATGTACATTGTTGCACGGCCGCTTTAGAGATATCCAGATATAGGTATAGATTTAGAATTATCCCTAATGAGCATTCCAGAGGCGACGGTGGCAAGAAAAACTCTGTGAGACCACACGGGGGGGACACTTGCAACATATAGACTTCTTACTTCTTCTTGCATGAAGCTGAGCAAAGCCATCATACCAAACGAGGAAAAGAAGTTTAATGTGATTTCATGCGGTGCTCAAGTGAACTTAGACGTGAGTGATAGAAAACACTTGCAGGTAGAACTTTGAATGATTGCAGCACCAAGAGAGCAGTCAAAATAGCAGTACTTAACACTCGTATCACTCAACAGTTGCTGTTATACAATCACAGTAAATTTCATGGATGGGGTTTGATATTTTTTCCAATGTAGTAGTAGAATATGCAAAAATTTCATAGTTTAATGAGGCCAGTAAAGTTTTGCCTGCTTAATTTTAGCTTGTTAAGATTAGTGATGAGGCAATGTTTGCGATTTACTACAGTTTAAGTAGATGTAAAGTGATATACTTGCTTAAATCCACAAATTTCAAGTATTGTATGCTGTTATTTAAAATAAATTCTTTATCAGATTTCTTATGTGTCACTTAAATTGGTATTATGTCATTTGATTAGCCCTAGAGGACAAAGTTAGTTGAGTAACAGGATGTTAGATGTTAAATTTTTCCATACAGTTTTGGTTAACGTTATGTTATTCAGAAAACAATAAACAAAAGCGGGCAATTGATATTTGTTAAAACCATTTCCATTTATAAGCAATATATAAGATCATTATAGAGATTATTTGTTGATTAATTCACATCAACTTGAAAAAGATCTTTTTAAGGTGTGTGTGATACAGATTTTTTCCATTCTTGCGATTTACCATTTAAAAAAATCTCAGTTTTAATCTCTCTCAGAACCGTCAGGCTAAAAAAAGACAGGAAAGAGCATTTCAGGTTCAAGGAGAGTATGGGAGTGCATAATAATATTCTTAGCTATGCAGTTGAGAACTGCTTGCTGGTGTAACAACAACAAAAACGTATTTAATTTCTTTCTAATTATCATCAACATTAGCATTATTTGTTAAGTGTTAGGTTTGACCCTTCGTTGTAGGTGAGAACCTTTTGTCCTTTTTTCTCTTTTGGCCAAAAAGAGAATATCAATCAGCTTCATTTAATTAATCAATATTAATGAACTCAAAACATTCTCAAAACACCTTTGTGCAGAGTTCAAAACACCTGTGCAAATCATTCGAAATTCACATGCTGATTGGCTCATCTCTTGTTTTATTGGGGAGAAAAAGACTGTTCTTTTCTGCTGCAAAATGTGTAACGATGGGCAGGTCTGGTAATATAATGTCACTGGACATCATGGCAGTGTAATATCATGTAGGAACGATAAAATCATTATATCGGATGAGTCACAATATTTGTTTTTTGTAGACCTAGCTTTGTATCCATGCTGCCTCCACAACGGCTTTGTGTTTCAAAAACCTATGCATATTAATTACTTAGGTTTTGTTGGTTGTTCTCTGAAAAGCATTTTTTCCAACAGTTTCCATGCTATTAGAATCACCACCAAAAATATATCTGTGAAATAAGTTGTCAAAGTTTTATTTGCAGGACAGTCTTACGAAATTCGAATGCTGGACAATCGGAAAATGGGTGAGCTTCCGGAGATCACAGGCAAAATGGTGAAGGTATGAGCTTACATTGATATTCATGATACAGGACAATGCCTCTGTGGTGATGGCTTACTTCCTCCTATGTTGGTTTTGGTCAATGCAGAGCATCATTCGTGTGGTTTTTCATGACCGGCGACTGCAGTACACTGAGCACCAGCAGCTGGAGGGCTGGCGCTGGAACAGACCAGGTGATCGAATCCTTGACCTAGGTGAGTGCTTTGCTGAAGTGCTTTGCAGATTTCTTACATCAGGAACATGACAGTGCTGTGTAGATTTTATTTCCATATGACAATAAACAACAGAGTATCAGTGGAGCCTTTGACAATGAGGGTTCATGGTGCTGGGTCAAAAATGCAGGCTAATGGTCAGTGTATTAATTTGGTCATTTTAGCTTTTGTATGTCAATTTATGATGGCACAAACTGTTTCTCTTCTGTTTACCTGTGTACCTTTGTACCCATGTTTATCTGTGTACCCTTGTGTACCTTTATTTTTAATCAAACGTTAGCATTGATTATATGTTTCTATTGAAATTCTTTTCAGATATTCCTATGTCTGTTGGTATCGTGGATCCCAGGGCAAACCCAACACAGCTTAACACAGTGGAGTTCCTATGGGACCCATCAAAGCGGACTTCAGTGTTCATCCAGGTGTCTTATTTACTTGTGGCATTTATTAAACTCTCTTGTACAAGTAAAAATATAACGGATTATATCAGCATGCATGGTAGTGGTAAAAAGCTGTTTGCTTGTTTTTAGGTTCATTGCATCAGCACAGAGTTCACAATGCGCAAGCATGGCGGTGAGAAGGGGGTTCCATTTCGGATCCAAATTGACACGTTCAAAGAGAATGAAGCAGGAGACTACACAGAACATCTGCACTCTGCCAGCTGCCAAATCAAAGTCTTCAAGGTAGGAATGGAATGTAGCACTCGTTGTACTTTTAACGTGTAAAGTATCTCCATACTGAGTGTTGACACCTGGATGGAGAAGGTAATGGTATTCATTTTAATCCAGGTATGCAGGGTAAATGATATACTTGTTTAGTAACATCACCATATTCATTGCTGGTAGTTGTGCAAGTATTCTATTTTAATTGGCTAAACCCCTTAAAGCTAGCTAAATATAGACTGTTTTGTTTGTAGCCCAAAGGTGCTGACAGAAAGCAGAAGACTGATAGAGAAAAGATGGAGAAGAGGGCACCTCAAGAAAAGGAGAAATACCAGCCGTCATATGAAACCACCATCCTTACTGAGGTTTGTGCCTGGGAATTGAGTAATATTTTGAGCAATATTTCATTGAGTTTGCATCAGAACATCTCCTGTACTTCTGCTATTCTAGGGCTGCAACTAATGCTGTCATCAACAGCAATAACGGCAGCTACAACATGCATCCACAAAAATAAAAACAATTAAATTCAAAGTGTAAATAAACCAGTACCAGTCCAACATTAAAATGGGGAATTTGGTGGGCCTTGGTCAAGGTGGGCGTTCTACAATTTTCAACACTTGGCCCAGTAGATTATGACTAACATAGCACTGCACTGAATCTAGAAGGATTCTTAGGAGAAGCAGTATTTTATTTTTATTTTTTAATTTTTGTTTTATTATTTATTTATTTATTTATTTTAAAATAAATCCTGAGTGATACTAAAAAATAGATGAGGGTTTCCCACGCATAGGTAAAAGTCCTTGGGATCCCATCTTCCCCCATTTTGATTTTGACAAGATTAACTGAACCGAAACTAAACAAAATTAAATATTGAACCACTACTCCATATAGCTCACCAGATCACACCTCTCGACACACCTCTCAGCTCTCGACAAAATAATCATTTAATTTAAAATGACATTCAGAGCTAGTAATTGTAATCTAACACAGCATACCCAGGCAACAAGAAACACTTGTCAGTCACATGTTCCAATATTTGTGATCACTTGAATAATGGGTGGGTTCAAAAAAAGGTTCCATGTTCTAGTTTGTTTAACAAGATATAAACATCAGGAAATGAAATCTGAAATTCTGATCTATTGTCTTATATTTATTTTTTGATGTCACCCCTTTCTGCGGGAACTGTATGTCTGCACGAGTTATTGCTTTCTAGAGTGTAATGCATTTTGCCTGAAAAATAAATTACAGAGCGTTTAGCAGAAGTCTTTATTATACATTACAGCACAGTGAAATTCTTTTCTTTGCATATCCCAGCTTGTTAGGAAGCTGGGGTCAGAGTGCAGGGTCAGCCATGATACAGCACCCCTGGAGCAGAGAGGGTTAAGGGCCTTGCTCAGGGGCCCAACAGTGGCAGCTTGGCAGTTATGGGGCTTGAACCCCCAACCTTCTGATCAGTAATCCAGGGCCTGAACCATTGAGCCACCTGTTGAGATTTAAAGCCCCAGTCCCCTTATTTTTACTAATTAGTATTTACTTAGCTGCCTCCTGTCTGGAATTTAGCATCATCTGCAAAACGGAGAACAATGTTAGTCTTCTCAGCAATTTATTTATTTTTTTCCTGCTTTTTTTCTGGCTAGTTTGATTTGTGTTCGCCTATCATTGCTAGAGGTGACATTAGAAAAGATTAGGAAAAAAAAAGATATGCCTTCCAGGGCATATTATATATCATCATCTCTCTTTATTCCAACCACAGAAATCAAAATGACTTCTTGCTTACATAGCATTATTGTGCCTGAACAACCATGAGTGGAAATGAATCTAGCAGCATTTGTAGCATTTTATGTACACCAGTTTAGTGTAGTAGTTTATTTGATCAAATTGTGACCATAAACATTTAATTAGCTGGTCGCCTCACTGTGGTGATAGGCAGTTAAATGTAAGGATAGTAAAGCTCATGTTAAACTGAATATGAATTACTGAAATAGTTTTCTTCTCTAGTGCTCACCGTGGCCTGAGGCCACTTATGTCAACAACTCTCCATCGCCAGGCTTCAGCAGCACCCACAACAGCTACCCTACTGAAGGGTAAGATCACACATGCTTGTGGTGTCTGTTGTTATGGTATTAAATGATGGGTCCATAGTACATAAGACAGTTGATTTTTTATTTATTAAGCACTCGTGGCCTTTATTCACCAAAGTTAACATAATGTCGGATAAAAATGTTTGAATGTATGCAAGAATGCTGTATGAACGATTCTGCATCTGATGCATTAAACAAATGATACCAAATGTCCTTTTTGTAGCCTCAAAGGTACCACTAAATGTGAACCACTAAACACTAAATAAAAACTTAACACAGTTTCAGTAGAGGAATGGATGGTTCAAGAACAGATTTAACTCATTTTAGATCTTAGAAATTAATAATAAATATGGATGAGTCAAGTTCCCATCATGAACCCCCAGCTAGTGCAGCAGCTTAAAGGTAGCATCAGGCCTTGTGAAAGGTTCCACTTTTTTCTTACTGATGTGTAGGTAGAATATGTTGAAAGGATATAATAGATCATCACTGCTGTAAACAAATCCTTATTTCATTTAAGTAAACCTGTGAAAAATGGAATACAATAATGAATTAAATTTTTCTCATTATTTTTTATTAAAAAAAAAAAAAAAAAAGGCACAATTTTTTAATATTTTGGGCTTATGGGTTCACAGCATCACATTCAAGTCCTCAGGTTGTGGAATAGCCTCTGGGAGAGACCTCTTCATGGCTGTATAGAGATACCACCTGCAACTTCCATGCAAAGCCATCTGCCCTTCAGCAGCCCAGTGCAGATCTCAATAGTGGCTCTTGCACACAAATGTGGCTATACCTTGACTGGACTAATGAGCTGATAAAGATCCACCTCTGCACATACCGATTCACATTTGCAAATTAACAAATTAAATTGAATTATCTACATATCACAGGCTCCTAATTGCAATTATGATATTAATGCTATTTTCTGTACTTAGTGTACTTGCTGTAATTACTGATGATATTGACATTGGTTTTAACAATTTAACTGCAAATGAGGTATTTCTCAGGTTGTTAATCCATAAAGATGAAATTGAGTTAGGAAACTATCGGTGGAATTTGTGCCATAGTTTTGTTGTATGCAACTTTAATAAATAAGGGCCAATATGTAATTGAAATCTTATCATCCTACAGCTTGTTTGCCCTATCTCTATTTTTTTTTCCTGCATAAATCTCCTAATTTGGTTGCATTTGTGTCTAGGAATGGCTCACCGAATCACCAGCCAGAACCAGTGGCACAGGTAGCAGATGTAAGTGCCTTTGTGTTCTTCCAATTTTTGGTCTCTTTTTTTTGTACTGTTCTTTGCTTTGCAGTTCTTATTTATTTAGAATTTAATTTGATTTTTTCACGATTTGATTGGAAATTACACAATCACTTAATATTTAAGGTACTATATCACATGGTAGTGTTTGGTTTATGACTACACACTATATTACATGTACAAAAACAGTGACCAATTTATTGGTATATCCTACCTTATACCAACATACGGGCTATTTCATATAAATTGTTAAACTGGTGTATATAAATTGGTGTATAGTTGCTGATGGAAGCCTGTTGGAAGGTGGAGTTTCGTCAACTAAACTCTGAAAATGTTTGATTTACATGTACAATATATGGATTGCAGTCCAGATTTACCAATAGCTTCCTTCCTTCCTTTCTTCAATAGCTTCCCTCCTGTTTGAAATATAAATTAAGAGCATTTCATACTTACAAATTAGTAACAAATTACTAAGAAGGACTAGGCTTATTGGCAGCTGAGGCATCCCTGTCCATGCTGTTCGTGTTGAATTCTGCTTATTTCTTTCTGCTTAATGCAAAATCCAGTCATGTTTACTACCCAGTCTGTGTTTTTTTGTGCCAGTATTTATTACTCTTCCATTGTAAAGTGAAGCTTAATAGTGGCATTATCTTAATAATTTGTACATATTACAAAATATTTATTATATTATCCAACTATGTGTGACAGGTTAATTCTAGTAATGACTATTGTTCAAAAAATAGCTTCATTGTAATATTAACATCAAAGAATATGTTTCCAGTTTAGAGATTTGAGAAAGCAGTAATAAGTTCATCTGTAATCACAATGGCTCTCACTCATTAGTGTTGCGTATGGTCAAGTCTGATAAAATCATGGTGGAAGCAAATTCCACCAACAATTTGCTTGTTCTTCTCATCTCAACCTGAAAAAAACTTTGGCAACTTTATTATTTATTTTATTTGGTGACTTAAGTCAATGTCAATATTTATGAAGGAAACTCATATTCAGAAATGGTTAGTCGATTTTCTTGGTACAGCGTTCAGATTCTCACTTGTGTGTAGTTCATGCCTCAAAGGATTACAGTTTTTTTGAGGGAGCGGTGCCATTGTTTTTCAATATTGTGTAGACCACCTTTAAACACAACCACCACTTTAAGCCCCCAAAAACCACAATCAACATTCACAGACAAAAGCAATAGATCTCTCACTGTGGTTGGCAGCCATACAAGTTTAAAAAATTAGTAAAGGTAAAGAAGGGTAGTCCCACAATTAAAATTAAAATAGTAGTAATGGTAGAGCAACCCATAATACGAAAACACAGACGTAGGTCTTAAGAAAGGCTTTTAATGTAAGTCCACAATGGGGCCCACAGTCTCCAAAATCTTTATTTGGTGTTGCAGATCGTAAGTCAGTTTTTTCAGGGGAAGGAAGGCTGCAGTTTGAGAGAGAGCCATTGTTTAAAAGGTGGAACATCTGGACTGACCCACAAAGTAAATTATTATTTTTTTTTTGCCAAATATGACAATATTAAGAACAAAAATTTGGTGTCTGAACCAAATGTGTGTGTTGACCCTGTATCAAGAAGATATAGGGTGGGACTATACTGCCAAAAATAATGAAAAAGTGTTCCCTTTTCTCTTTCGCAATTAAAGCACAAATTAAAATCTGTTGTGGTCGAACAGGCATAAAATATAGTTGGGTCTATAAATATTAGGGCAGCGACATAATTTAGCCTCTGTACATCACCACAATGGAGTTGAAATGAAGCAATCAAGATGTGATTGAAGTGTAGACTTTCAGGTTTAATTCAAGTGGTTTAACAAAAATATGCATTAATCGTTTATCCAGACCTTTTATCTCCTTAATTTGTCATGAAATAATGAGGAAACAGGCTACACCTGGCCAATTACTTTTTGAACCTGTGAAAATGGAGGGACTATGTATTTAAAAAAAAAAAAAAAAAAAAAAAAAAAAAAAAAAAGGCTTTACTTCCTAAATGGTTATTGCAATATTTTTGTTAAACCCCTTGAATTAAAGCTGAAAATCACATCTTGATTGCTTCATTTTAAATCCATTGTGGTGGTGTACAGAGACAAAATTACGAAAATTGTCATTGTCCAAATGGTCCCGACTGTACATCCTATTTAGAAATTTGAAATTCAGAGGAGGTGCATTTGGGAGACAGATCTTTCCAGATATCAGACCAATCCGAGATGCAATAACCCAAGTCCCTTTCCCAAACTCTCCTCAGTTTATCCATTGGCCTCTTTTTATTTAACAGGTTTCTACAGAGTACAGAAATAAGACCTCTGATATGTCTGTTTACTCAAAAGTGCTTCGGTCTAAGTTTGCTCCCACCGCAGCCCAACCATTCCCAATAACAGTTGTAATAAAGTGTCAGTCTTGGGTAACTCATTGTTCTTGAAGTTGTAAAAACGATTTGAAAACATTGTTAGAAAACAAACGTGAAAATTCCCAGCTCACTTTCCTAGTCCAAGCCAAAAGCCCAAAATTATTCAACTATGATGGAAAATAAGGATTGGAGGCTATGGGAGAAGACACAGAAAAAATATAGAGATCTCAAGGTAGTGCAAGCCTTTATGGTGTTGTATAAAGCAAAAATTTCAAGTACCTTTTACTTTCATAGTATTATTAATAAATGGTAAACATTCAAGGGGTATGGGGAGACACACCTCAGATTCCATAGTTACACAATGGGAGTCCAATCTGTAAACCAGCTGATCAGATGTTTAACTTGAGATGACCAATAACATAACTACAAGTTAGGTACACAGGTACCCCCTTCTTGTTTGGGCCACATTAGTTTAGGGAACTTGAGTCTTGGACTTTTGTTATTTCACACAAATTTTGACAGACTTCTATCTAAATCTTAAAAAAAAGGCAAGACAAGATCCTGAGTAAGGAATTGATTGGAACAAATATAATATACAAGGGAGAATATTCATTCTAATTGTATTTATCCTACCAAACAGGGAGATGGGAAGGGATCCCATATTTCAGGATCATTCTTTATATTCTCAACTAAGGGAGAATAGTTCTTGTCAGCAAGCTCTTTAAGATCTGGGTGATGTAAACACCTAAGTATTTGCAGCCTGCCATGGCTAACTGAAAGGGGGATGTGTCCACCCAGGACGAAAGGTACATTAAGAGGTAGGATTAGGGATTTTGGAAAAATTGAACTTGCAGGCGGAAAATTTTCTATACTTTGAAATGCATGCCATTATGGCTGGAATGGATTTCTCTGGATGGGACATGTATAAAAGGATATCATCCGCATATAGTGAGATTCGATGATCTTCTCCACCTGCACCCATGCCTGTGATGTCTTGGCAACGCCTTATTACCACTGCTAATGGTTCTGTGGCCAGGGCAAAGAGCAGTGGTGAAAGAGGACGGCCCTGTCTTGTTCCTCTACCTATTTGGAATTGCTTAGAACATAAATCATTTGTGTTAATGATAGCATAGGGGTTTGAATATACAGGGTGTCCCAAAAGACTCCATACATAGAGGATTATGTATGCCAGCACCATGTCGGTTGTGCCAGTGAATATACAGGATGTGTGTGTGTGTATATATATATATTTTTCTTGTATGTATGTATGTATGTATGTATGTATGTCAGGTCCATAAATATTGGGACATTGACACAATTCTAACATTTTTGGCTCTATACACCACCACAATGGATTTCAAATGAAACGAACAAGATGTGCTTTAACTGCAGACTGTCAGCTTTTATTTGAGGGTATTTACACCCAAATCAGGTGAACGGTGTAGGAATTACAACAGTTTGCATATGTGCCTCCCACTTGTTAAGGGACCAAAAGTAATGGGACAGAATAATAATCATAAATCAAACTTTCACTTTTTAATACTTGGTTGCAAATCCTTTGCAGTCAATTACAGCCCGAAGTCTGTAACGCATAGACATCACCAGACGCTGGGTTTCATCCCTGGTGATGCTCTGCCAGGCCTCTACTGCAACTGTCTTCAGTTCCTGCTTGTTCTTGGGGCATTTTCCCTTCAGTTTTGTCTTCAGCAAGTGAAATGCATGCTCAATCGGATTCAGGTCAGGTGATTGACTTGGCCATTGCATAACAGTCCACTTCTTTCCTTTCAAAAACTCTTTGGTTGCTTTTGCAGTATGCTTTGGGTCATTGTCCATCTGCACTGTGAAGCGCCGTCCAATGAGTTCTGAAGCATTTGGCTGAATATGAGCAGATAATATTGCCCGAAACACTTCAGAATTCATCCTGCTGCTTTTGTCAGCAGTCACATCATCAATAAATACAAGAGAACCAGTTCCATTGGCAGCCATACATGCCCACGCCATGACACTACTACCACCATGCTTCACTGATGAGGTGGTATGCTTAGGATCATGAGCAGTTCCGTTCCTTCTCCATACTCTTCTCTTCCCATCACTCTGGTACAAGTTGATCTTGGTCTCATCTGTCCATAGGATGTTGTTCCAGAACTGTGAAGGCTTTTTTAGATGTCGTTTGGCAAACTCTAATCTGGCCTTCCTGTTTTTGAGGCTCACCAATGGTTTACATCTTGTGGTGAACCCTCTGTATTCACTCTGGTGTAGTCTTCTCTTGATTGTTGACTTTGACACACATACACCTACCTCCTGGAGAGTGTTCTTGATCTGGCCAACTGTTGTGAAGGGTGTTTTCTTCACCAGGGAAAGAATTCTTCGGTCATCCACCACAGTTGTTTTCCGTGTTCTTCCGGGTCTTTTGGTGCTGCTGAGCTCACTGGTGCGTTCCTTCTTTTTAAGAATGTTCCAAACAGTTGTTTTGGCCATGCCTAATGTTTTTGTTATCTCTCTGATGGGTTTGTTTTGTTTTTTCAGCCTAATGATGGCTTGCTTCACTGATAGTGACAGCTCTTTGGATCTCATCTTGAGAGTTGACAGCAACAGATTCCAAATGCAAATAGCACACTTGAAATGAACTCTGGACCTTTTATCTGCTCATTGTAATTGGGATAATGAGAGAATAACACACACCTGGCCATGGAACAGCTGAGAAGCCAAATGTCCCATTACTTTTGGTCCCTTACCAAGTGGGAGGCACATATGCAAACTGTTGTAATTCCTACACTGTTCACCTGATTTGGATGTAAATACCCTCAAATTAAAGCTAACAGTCTGCAGTTAAAGCACATCTTGTTCATTTCATTTGAAATCCATTGTGGTGGTGTATAGAGCCAAAAATGTTAGAATTGTGTCGATGTCCCAATATTTATGGACCTGACTGTGTGTGTGTGTGTGTGTGTATGTGTGTGTGTATATATATGAGGGTAGGATCTTTGTGTTTCTGAACAAGATCTATTATATTCAGCAGTCTGTGTATGCTGTCAAAGCCATATCGCATCCGTCCTGGTTTTATCTGAATTAACAAGCTTGGGCAACACTGCCTCTAATCGTCATGCAAGGGATTTGGCAAATATTTTTCAGTCTACATTAAAAAAAACAAATTGGCCTATAGGAGACACAATTCTCTGGGTCTTTGTCTTTTTGAGTAGTAAACACATTGAAGCAATTTTCCAAGTATCAGGCACTGTAGTTTGATTGATCAGGTCTTTGATGATTGGCATAAATATAGGTTGAAGTTCAGGCCAAAAAATACATAAAATTCAATAGGATAGCCATTGGGTCTTGGTGATTCTTGTGATATCATTAACTGAATAGCCTCCAAGATTTCTATAGGAGTGAAGGGGGCATTAAGATTAGATACATCAGTGCCGGAAGTGCTATACCATCCAAATACGAGATGATATCAGAATCTGGAATATTATTCTGAGATTTATATAATGATTTATAAAAGGTTTCGAAGGTGGCATTGATCTTGATAGGAGCATATGTACGGAAACCCGCAGGTGTCTTCACTAATTTAATTGACCTTTCAAACTGCTCTTTTTTTTTATATCTGATAAGCCAGGAATCTGCTGGGTTTATTACCAAATTCGTTATACTTTTGTCTAGCTAGAAACAGTAATTTGTTAATATGATTGGTGTATTCTATATTAAGTTCAGCTCATGACACAATGCAACCCAATTGGATTCACTAGGATTTGATTTATGTAACCACTCAAAATACCTTACTTTCCTTTAATAGACTGAGCTGATTTTGTGCCCTCATCTTTTGCTGTAACGATGTATAAAGTATGGTATGTCCTCATATTGTGGCTTTTAGGGCTTCCCAGCAAGTAACTGGTTAGACATTGCAATTTTTATTAAAATGCCAGTACTCTTTAATCCATTGGTGGACTAAGTTAAAAAATATGGTATCAGACTGAAGGGAGAAATTAAATGTCCAAGTCTTACTCTTCCTAACTAAGATACTGAGGTCAGTATGATTACTCACAGATCCGATAAGACAATTGAGCCAATATAACATGATTGCACTAAATGAACAAAGCTGCGTAGATTGAGAACATAATCAATTCTTGATTAAGAAGCTTGGGGATTAGAATAAAAAGTATGATTTTTATAACGAGGGGTTTAATTCCCACCAGATATCCACTAAGTTGGTGTTACTGCACATATCTTTTAAAATAAAAGATCTAACGTTGGAAGCTGTATGAAGATCTATCTATCTGATGGTCTAATGTACAGTTAAAATCTCCTGCCAAAAATCCCAGACCTTTGCAATGTTGATTAAAAAGTAGTACTATGTCAGTCATACATTTAGATGCATCTTCATTAGGGGAATAAACATCAAGTATAGTAATATATTGACCATGTAGTGTGCCTGAAATTAAAACAAATCTACCTTCAGGATCGTTCAGCTGATGTTCAATAATAAATGGTAGCTGTTTGCTAATTTAAAATTGCAGTACCTCATCTGTGTGCATTTAAAGAATATTAAGCTGCTATTTTAAATTTTTGACTTAATGGCTTCAACAGAAAAGCATCAGGAGATTGTGTGTTCAAATCCTGATGATGTCAAAGGAGCAAAATTAGCCCAGATTTGTCTCTAATGTCCTTCATGTGGGGTGGGGGTGATTTTCAGGACCATACTATTAATTAATTTATGTGAATACATTAATTTATAGCGTTATATTTAAGCAGTATCGCACATGATACCAGCATCAACAATATTTAGTATAACCGCACAACTGTGAGTGTGATTATTGTATTTATAAAACAGTTTTATAAATAACAAATTAATATTGAGTAACTGACATTTCAGACACAGTATGGCCAAATAATTTGTTTATTTTTGCTCTGCGAATGGAAATGGATCCCAAAGAAGTCACACTGACTGATGGCCCGTGAGCGAGCTAGCTAGCTCGCAATGATTTGTACATTCCTGTTAAATGTGAATCCCTTGAAATTAGCTTCTCTTCTCCCTTTTCATCTTCATTTTACGAGCTTTCTTATTTTAAATCAGAAGTTATATTCATGAAAAATGTATTGTTTGCCATGTCCGCTGCCACGGGACAAGTGGAGTGATACAAATAGTGAAACTTCCCAATGTGGTTATACTAAATATAAGCACTCTTGGAACACTGCTCATCCGATCAAATTAGTGGGCTGGAACTAACTGTTGTATAATTATATATTATACAGCCCCCTCCAAAAGTATTGGAATGGCAAGGCCAATAATTTTGTTTTTGCTATACACTGAAGACATTTGTGTTCGAGATCAAAAGATGAGTAAGATGATAGATCAGAATTTCAGCTTTCATTTCCTGATCTAGATTTACATCTAGAGGTGTTAAACAACTTTAATTATGGCATGTGATCAAATATGTTGGATCACGTAACTGACAGGTGTTTTTTGGTGTGCCCTGTTAAATTGATTGTTAAACAATTTTTAGTTCTGAATGTCTACACTTGGTTTGAGCCCTGGGTATGCCTGTGAAGACTGCAGTTGTTCTTAAAGGATAAACATGAAGACCAGAGAGCTGTCTATGGAAGAAAAGCAAGTCATGGGCATTTGGAATGTTCTGAAAAAGAAACAAACCACTGGTGTACTAACAACCAGACATCGAACAGGTTGGCCATAGAAAATAACAGCAGATGATCACAGAAACATTGTGAGCGCTTTGAAGAAAAACCCAAAAACAACAGTCAGTGACAGTGTCTGCAGCATTACCATGGTGTGACAGTTGCAGTGAATGGGGCAAGGCAAGCGATTGTGTGGGGTGACTGGAGTCCTTCATGATGCAGCATGCCTTTGTGGGGCAGTGTGTAATGTAAATGTCCTCCACAGCTGGGAGCTGAGTGTCTGTGATCCTCTCAGCTGTTTTAATCACTTTCTGCAGTGCTTCACGATCCTGTCATGCAGTTGCTGTATCAGGATAGTATACACCCTGTGATTGTTGGTTCTATAGCACACCTATAAAAACTATTCAGGATGATGGTTGACATGCAGGCTTTCCTCATGCATCTCAGTTTATAGAGGTGACCACCTTTACAGTGGTTACTGTGATTCATTGAATTCATTCCAATTACCAGTTAACCTGGAAAAAACTATTCTGCATTTATTAAGTCTAAAATAAATTATAAAAGTGTAAAATTAAATTAAATAATTCTACATAAAAAATCTAGTATAAAGAGCAAGGAACAGTAATGTATTAAACAAAATCAATATTTGTTGTGACAAGCCTTTGCTTTTTGAAAATGCATCAGTAGTCTTGGGTACACTTTGTACAGTTTTATAAGGAGATGTCTGGAAACTCTTCCACTTGTTTCTGTTTTTTGCAGGTAAAACCCAATAGCCTTCATTATGTTTTTGGTCTGAAAAGTGGCATATTTTGTAATATGTAAAATTTGTAAATTTTGAATGTTGTATCAGGTGAATGAATTTAACATTCAAATCTTCTGCATTACACCTGCTATAAAATCTACTTGTAAATGGGTTTGTTTGTTTGGGATGTTTTTAATATTTTGCTGAACAAAGGGAGAACATGTCCTTGGCTCTTAACATTACCAGAAACATTCACATTTGTTGGCCTTGTGAGATTGGTCTCTTAGGTCTCATAAAATATCTAAGAGGCATCAGTCCATATCTGTCTGCAAAGGGGAAAGTGCTGTTGAATGGAATAAAATTCCTAAGGACTTTATAATCTTAAGCCCTACCTGTTTCATTTCTCTTTATCCTGAACAGAATCTGGTGCCCACTGCAACACCTCAAGAAGCACAGCAATGGCTCCATAGAAACCGCTTTTCGCCATTCTGTCGTCTCTTCACAAACTTCTCAGGTAACTCTATATTCTGGCTGCATAACCCACTACATAGCTCTTGTATCTGTGCTTTTCTCACTCAGCATCCTCAAGGCATTGTACATCAACTCTGTCAAGCTTAGCTTATTCTGGGTTTAAAGAAATATTTTTATGCTTAACGTTAAACTGAATCTTATCACCTAGCTAATGATTCTTTTTAGCACAAAATAATGTATTTTTCTTATGTCATTTATTGAGGTCATTTATTGCTGAAATGTATGCATTCTCTTGTTGGGATGGTCCTCAGGGGCAGACCTGCTGAAACTAACTAGAGAGGACGTCATTCAGATCTGTGGCCCAGCTGATGGCATACGACTGTTCAATTCACTAAAAGGAAGGTGGGAATGTTTTCTGTACATAAACACAGCCACAACATTTGTGTGAGAATATGTTATATACATGTATAACTATACTCTAGTTATACAGTGTGTTAATACTTACTTACAATACTTGTTGTTTGTTTATGCATATTAAGGGTGGTTCGCCCAAGACTCACTATCTATGTGTGCCAGGAGTCTCAGCAGGCCCGAGACCAACAAAAACATGAGAACGGAGATGGTGCTAGCAATACCTTTTTTGGTGTGTCCTTGATTGTGGGGAAATCTTGTGGGTAAATTACGTCTTCATGAAACCAAACTCAAAACAGCATAAGAAAAGTTTTTTTTTTTTTTTTTTTTTTTTTCCTCCCCCTTGTTTAATTTCTATAGTGTACCATGCTATTTACCTGGAGGACCTAACGGCCATCGAGCTGACTGAGAAATTAGCTCAGCTTTTCAACATCTCTCCACGCCAGATCAGCCAGATCTTCAAGCAGGGACCCACAGGCATTCATGTGCTTGTCAGCGATGAGGTGCAGTTTCACAGTTTCTCATGGTGTTATACAATCCCTTTCAAAACTATTGGAATGGCAAGGCCAATAATTTTGTTTTTGTTTAGGTTTGAGATCAACAGATGAATATGAGACAATAGATCAAAATTTCAGCTTTTATTTATTTTATTCTATACTGATGTTTACATATAGATGTGTTAAATTATGGCAAGTGGTCAAAAATATTTGAACATGTGAACAGGTGTCTTTTGTTGCCCAGGTGTTCTATGTTAGACTGATTGTTCAAACAGTTAATAGCTCTGAATTTATATTCTTGGTTTGAGTCTTGGGTTTTGCCTGTGAAGACTGCATTTGTTGTTAAAAAGGATAATAATAATAATAATAATAATAACAAAAACATCTATTTATATTGCACTTTTCATACATAATATATAGTTCCAAATGCTTCACAATGGGAAAGTTATAATAAAATAACAAACAAATAACAAAACTAAAATAAAATATTAAACCTAAAAAGTCATTAAGAAATAAAAATAAGTAATCAAACAAAAATAAAATATTAAAAAGATCATTAAGTGATAAAAAAACAGTTTAAAGCATAAAATCAAGAGGACTAATTAAACGACAAGGTAAATAAATGTGTTTTAAGCTGCTTCTTAAATATATGTAGTGAAGGTGCCTGACGGATGTACGCTGGGAGTGAGTTCTGCATCCTGGGAGCATGGACACTAAAAGCTGTTTTACCAAGCTTCTTATTAGGAGGTACCTTAATGAAGCCAGCATTTGGTGATCTTTACAATGCCATTAAGAGTTTTTGAAACTAATAAGAGCACTTTAAAATCAATTCTAGATGTCACTGGTAACCAGTGCAGTTCATTCAGAATAGGAGTAATATGGTCTCTCTTTTTGGTTTGTGTTAGAAGCCGAGCAGCTGCATTTTGTAATGTAACTGTAATGGATAAATAGTTTTTTGGGAAGGCCATAAAAGAGAGCATTACAATAATCTGCTTTTACTAAATGCATGAAGAGTTTTTCTGCATCTTCTTTAGATAAAATTGGATGAACTTTTGCAGTGTTCCTCAAATGATGCGACGTTAGAGATGATACTGATGTGAGGATGAAAACTGAGATCGGAGTCCACTATTACACCCAGATTTCTAATCTCTGTTTTTACAGATAAAGAGAAAGAACACAGCTTGTTCAATAAGTTTTCTCTTTTTTGTTTATCTCCTACAGTTAATATCTCCATTTTATCCTGGTTTAGCTGTAGAAAGTTCTGTGACATCCAGTCAGAGATTTCATTCAAGCATGTAATTAATTTGTTAATTGGCTCTTGATTACCCGGTGACCCTGATATATAAAGTTGTGTGTCATCTGCATAACTATAAAAACTGATTTCACCTGCATTTGAATGAGTCTACCAAGAGATAACATGTAGAGGGAGAAAAGCAAAGGTCCTAAAATGGATGAATTAAGATGAATAATAACAGCTTTTTTTTTTCTAAAAATTTTACTTAAAAAGGGTACGTTAGATATAGGTCTTAAATTACTAAAAACAGCTGGATCTGAATCCACTTTCTTAAATGGAAGTCTAATCATAGCTATCTTCAGGGCGTTCTGGAAGTCACCAGAAGACAGTGCACAGTTTACAATATCTAAAAAAAAATAAAAAATCATCCAAGACACAGGGTAAAATTTTCTTTAAAAAGGCCGTAGGAATTGTATCTAATTCACAGGTAGAGGATTTTGTTTTCTGGACAATGCTAATAAGAGTTTGCATAATAATGGTGCAAAATGAATGCAAAACAAGCATAGGGGTACAAAAGGACAGTCAGTATATTTAATGTCTGTCTCTGTTCAATATAATAATATTATTATTATATAATTTTACACATTATGATTTAAAAATTTGCATCTAATGTCTTTTTCCTTGCATGTTCTATGAGGAGTAGCCTATCACATCATTTGTTGGTAGTTGGATGCGAACTACATGATGAGAAAGAATGGAAGGAGCTAAAAATAAAATTCAATAGCCTGTATGATTGCATGTGAAGAGCAGCCTTTAACCAAATTTACCTCACAGATCTTACTAATGAAGAAAAACGGACTGGATCTGTGCAAGACGCATGATGACACAGCAAGCTTATAGGATGCATTGCAGATGAGATCAAAGAACAAGCACTGACAGATGCTCAGACAGCTAATTACATCTCTATTATCACTGACTGTGGCACAGACGTTTCTGGGAAGGACTCAGGTGGAGTAGGTGCACTCCTAAGAGGAGAAATAGGAGAACACATTCTTTCCATTCACTGTATGCCACACAGACTGGAATTAGCCATGTTGGGTGTTCAGAAGTCTCTTCCAATGATTGAAATGGATTGGAATGATTGAAATCTATGACTTGTTACAGCTGGTATGGAAAACATACTATTTTAGCCCCAAAAGCATGCGTGAATTGAAAGCCATAGGTGTGGAGTTAGGCTGTGCCATACGAACACCACCTGCAGTAAAGACCCAGCTCTGGTTGCCTCACATTTACCAGGCCCTTTCTGTATGTCTTGCTTCTGATCACACTACAGGTCAGGGTCAATATACAGCTGTGCACCTCCAAAACACTGAAATAAGAGGAAGAGCAAAACACGTCTCACAACAAATGGAAGAATTGTCTTTTGTGGTGTTTTGTCACTTTGTCCATGACCTGTTTGGATAAATCTCAGAGTTGAGTCTTGTGCTTCAGAAGAACTCACTTATTCTTCTTCAGGCTGTAGCAGCTATTGATACCTGTGTTTGTACATTCAAGGGAATAAAGGACAAACCAGTAAGGTGAAGGAATTTCTCCATTACACAAACTTAGATTCAGTCTCTCAGCATAAGAATGTGGTGCAGCAGGACAAAGCCCAAAGAGAAAAACAGACAAGGCAGAAAAAGGCAGCCTCATCTGACTACATGGGCATTTCCTTTCAGAACATACAGGCTGTGGTCTCTCAGGTTTCAGTGAAGCACTAAACCACCTTGTCGAAGAAACTGTAGACATTACAGTTAAGGAACTTAACAGAGGTTTGAAATGAGGTTTGAGACAACACACAGCACAGAAACACTCAAGGAGATCATTCAATGCTTCTCCGTCTTTTGTCATGATTCATGGCCAGATGACGTACACACTTTTGGAGAAAATGAAATTGACAAGCTGCTAAAATGGTATCAAGGCATCTTGCTGAAAAATGGATGTGACATCAGCACTGTACAGGCAGAATGGAGATTGATGAAAGCTCTTGTAAAAGCACAGTTTTCAGATAAATTCTATTGCAGTTTGTGGGAAGTCCTACTGACAAAAGAGCCTTACTGCTCAGATTTCCAGAATGTTTTGCATCTAGTTGAGATATTTCTTGTCCTACCAATTTCGGCCGCTTAGTGTGAACCTGGCTTTTCAGCTCAAAACAGGATAAAATCAAAAGTACGCAATTCACTCCATGTGTCAACCTTGGAAGACTTGATCAGGATCAGCACAGTGGGCCCATCACTTGAAAAGTTTGATCCTGAACCATGTGTTAACCGCAAACTACACTCAAAGGCCAAGTGATGCTTACATAATTATGGTCAGTGACACTGACTCAGATTCTGTGTAAAGAACAATTCTTTGTGACTGTATATAGTTCTCAAGTTGGAAAAGACGTTCAGTTCCCACTTTACGGGAACTTCAATTCCCAGGACATCCACAAGATGGATGAAAATGCTGACGCTGTAAAAGGAAGGCAGACATACACACAAGGCAGGATGACTGAAAGTAAGTGTTTTAAAATTTTGAAAACTAAGTTCATTCTTATTTGGGACCTGTTTTTTTTTTTTTTTTTCCTTTCCCCCTTATAGGAGCCAATCGCTCCTAAATTAATTTTTTTTTGTCTGGAGCCCTGCAAGCTATTTTGAAGCCGAGAAAAGAAGGGAAAATCAATCAGAGCCATTGTACAAGCATTGGGCATAGCCAATGCAACAATTTAGAATGTCCTGAAAATGGAAGAAACCACTGGTGTACTAACCAGTCATCAAACATGTCAGCCAAGGTAAATGACAGCAGTTGATGAGAGAAATATTGCTGCTGTGAAGAAAAAAACAAAAACAATATGGGTTCAACAAGAAAATGACCCAAAACACACTGCCAACATAACAAAGGACTTCATTGTGGGCAAAAAAAAGTGGAAAGTTTTAGACAATTATGAGACCATAACCCAGTTGAGCATGCATTTCACCTCCTGAAGAGGAGGCTGAAGGGAGAAACCCCTCAAAACGAACAGCAACTGAAAGAAGGTGCAGTACAAGCCTGGAAAAGCATCACAAAAGAAGAGTGCAACAGTTTAGTGATGTCAGTGGGTCTCTGGCTTGATGCAGTTATTCCAAGCAATGGATATGCAACCAACTATTAAGTGTTATTTACATTAAGACTACTTATTCCAATACTTTTGCTCACCTAGAAATTGGGTGGTCTGTCACCAATGGTGCCATGTTCTAAGTTGTTTAACACATGTAGATGTAAATATCAGCAAATGAAAGATTAAATTCTGATCTATCATCTCATAATCATTTTTTGAGCTCAAATCCAAATGTCTTCAGTGTACAGTAAAAACAATAAAATTGGCCTTGGTGTTCCAGTACTTTTGCAGAGGACTGTACATCACGCAAATCTGATGGTGCAGAGTTATTGAAATGAGAGAAAAGTTTGACTTCAAAGTTGCCTTTGAATTCAAGCTTCATTGCCTTCAGTACTACTACTAGATGTGTGTAGTAGTATGATCCTCAAAGATTCCTTTGTGTCATCTGAGCACAAACAAGTACATTCTAACTTAATAGTACATTCTAACTTTGTAGTATGTCCTCATTTTAATTTTCTCTCACACAGATGATTCAGAACTTTCAGGATGAGATGTGTTTTGTGTTGGACACAATGAAAGGTACTGAGAACCTATAATTAATCAAATATGTGAAGTTAATTGTGTAGTAACATTTAGTAACATCTATTATATATCTTTTGTCTGTTCCTGAATTCTCAGCTGAGACGAACGATGGCTATCACATCATCTTGAAGTGAGAATGCAGATTGGGCAAATAGTCGACACCCATTTTCCAGCAGATTAATCTTGATCAGTATGCTTCCCCACAGTCCCTACCTTCACTGTTCCTGGATCTTTTGATTACGATTGTTTCTTACAGTTGTATTGCTCAGGCATTAGAGGCCACTGTGGTAAAGTGGAAATGCATCTGGCTTGTTCCGATACCTTACTGTCGTACTCTCCACAGACTGTCTGTACTGCCAGTACTATCAGACTGCAGATTTTATTGTTTTGTATTTTATTGCTTTAGTTATCCTTTCTTTTTAAAAATCTCTTTTCTTTGATGTCTATACATTAGTTGTAAGCACTGGTGTGCCAGAGCCTGCTGCCTGAGAATGACTGAATGGGTTGTTGTAGAATTAGCATTAGCAGACACTGTCTGACAAGGTCTTTTTGCATCCTGTGCCTATATCCCACCATTTATCAGCATTGCGAGTTATTATCCACCATGCAAGGCAAAAGTCATAGTAAAAGTGTAATCAATAATTACACCTGATAGTCCCCTATATTGATTCCCCACTGAAAAAGTGGTTTCAACATGTTCTGTTAGTAGGCTAATTTATAACGCGTATTACGCTTATGTTATCAAAATAAATTATTTCAGTAACTTCCCCTGGTTTGCCTACAGGAAGAAAAGTAGCACTGCTGCTACTGCTACTGTTGAGTTACTTTTCTGTAGCTCATTTATTAACAAGGGTTTTCTGCAGAGTAACTAATCCTTTCTTTGTAAGTGTAGTAGTACTTCTAAATTGGTATAAATTCTCAATCCGAGAAACATGAATTCAGTTGGTAATTCACAACAGTATAGTCACACTACATTTTGTTGTTAAATGTTCCATTATACTATTCAGACAGTGGGTATAAATGGCAACACCAGTCCATTACCTCCTCCATATTCTTTTTTGTGCTTAGTATTTTTCTTCTTTAAATACAGGCTTATTCTATAGAACAAGTTCTTACAAAGATCTGTTCAGACCAGGATTTGTTTTCTTTTATATCATGTTTTATGTACGTACACCAACTGCTTTGTGTTGGCCGTGATCATTGTTGGGCTGTTGTTTTTTTTGTTTGTTTGTTTTTGTTTGTTTTTTTTTTTGTCTATAACCATTGCAATGCAAATCGATTTGGTGTGAAAAGCATATGTTTTAAGTGCTTCTGAAGGTAGAGCGGGTTAGCTGTGTTGGATGTATGCAAGGCAGTAAAGTCACTGAAGACTTTCTCTCCACCATTTTCTCATGTCAGTGCAACAATTAAAACATTTTACCCATTAAAAGCAATTTTGCTTGTGTGTCAGCTTTGCTCCAGCCACAGTTTGCAATATCTCATTTGATGCTAACATTTTATACTGAGTATATTTCAGATGGATTGTAATTTATCTCGATGCTGGCTTGAATTTCATGTATGTACAGTATTCACACAACCAGTAAAAGTGAAAATCAGTATTGACAAACCACATGATGTGCTTGAATGTTTGGGCAAGATTCTTTGTTCAATTCAGGTAAATTTTCTAAATTAAATGGTTTTAAGCAAGGACCACATGCTTTCTCAAAAACAGTGGTGTTTGTTTTGTTTTGTTTTTTCCCCCAATTGTTACATGGTGCAACATCCTCTACAATGGTTAAGCTTTTTCCTTTAATTCTTAATACTTGCATTTTAGCATGTGTTCCTCATCTGATGACAAAATATTCCAGCTACACAAAAAGGGATGTGTGGTTATATTTGCATTTGTTCATTCATCTTCAATAACCACTTTAGCAGGGTCACAGTGAATCCCCCTGGATGGGAC
Source organism: Pangasianodon hypophthalmus (assembly GCF_027358585.1). Lineage (NCBI taxonomy): Eukaryota > Metazoa > Chordata > Actinopteri > Siluriformes > Pangasiidae > Pangasianodon > Pangasianodon hypophthalmus. The sequence goes on from NC_069725.1 coordinate 17,087,186, forward strand.
GCCAGTCCATCACACTATTTTTTAGCAATTTAGCATAGCCAATCCACCTACAGGCATGTTTTTGAAACCCACAGAAAACCCGCATGAACACAGGGAGAACATACAAAACTCCACATAGACAGTAACTGAAGCTCAGGATAAAACTGGGGACCCTGGATCTCTTAGACCCACTGCACCATTGCACCTCCCATCATGATATTTTTGATGCATATTTTGCAAATGAATCATATCTTATATACACTGATCAGCCATAACATTAAAACCCACTGATGGGTGAAGTGAATAACGTTGATTATCTCATTACAATCGCACCTGTCAAGTGGTGGGATATATTAGGCAGCAAGTGAACAGTCAGTTCTCAAGGTTGATGTGTTGGCAGCAGGAAAAATGAGCATGTGTAAGGATCTGAGCGACTTTAACATGAGGCCAGATTGTGATGGCTAGACAACTGGGTCGGAGCATCTCCAAAATGGCAGGCCTTGTGGGGTGTTCCTGGTATGCAGTGATTAGGACCTACCAAAAGTGGCCCAAGGTAGGACAACCGGTGAACCTGCAACAGGGTCTTGGGCACCCAAGGCTCATTGATGCTTGTGGGGAGCTAAGGGTAGCCTCTCTGGTCCCACAGAAGAGCTACTCTAGCATAAATTGCTGCAATCATTTAATGATGAATAATATACATTGATCTATCTTAGTCAATGATTTTTGCTCTGTTTAGGCCTATATAACTACATGTAATCACAAAGGAACTACTCTTTCTCGTCTTCTCCTCTCTCTTTCTCTCTAGAACTACTCTGGAATTTCTCTCAGAAGACATTCTCCGTATAATGTTTGCTACATGGTTATGTTCTTTCTTGAAATAAAATAAAATCACTAGTCAGAATTTATCATTCTGCATGCCTCATTTTGGACTTAAACTGTACAAGGAGAAGCTAAAACATAAAAAAATAAATAGCAAAAGGGAAACAGCATGTTGAGTTAATGAGATGTTTGAGTTACAAAGCTTTATTGATTAAAATTATGTGGTCTCTGAGGGCCCAGCTCCCCGAGGCATCACCTGATCTTTTTCAAGCTGTCTAAAATGCCTTAAAATATTTTTATATTGGTGTCTTTACGGTTCAATCATGGCAAAAACCTATGAGTGAATATCAGGATTAGCTGATATCTAAGAACAACAGTGTGAATTCTCCAAGTGAATTCATTGAGTTTCTTCCCTCACTGTGCATGTTTTTGTCAGATTTACTACATACAGCTACCTTGACAGTAAAGGTCTGCTAAGCCACCACTTTCCCTCCAGCCCTCCAACCTTCCATCAATGTGTGTCTTTTTTTTAACAGACAAGGTGAAAAGAGTGCCCCTAGGTTTGACTAAATGGTTTAATAAATGAAATATTTTATGTTTCAAAGGAACATAACATACATTGATGGCTGCCATTATACACTATATGGCCAAAAGTTTGTGGACACCTGACCATCACACCTATATTTGGGCCTTCCTCAAACTGTTGCCACAAAGTTGGAAGCACACAAATGAATATAATGTCTTTGTATAGTGAGGCATTACAAATCTCCTTCACTAGAGCTTATATGACTTAGACCAAACCTGTTTCCTGTGTACAAAGTGAGGTCCATAAAGACCTGATTTGCCAAGGCTGGTGAGGAAGAGCTCAAGCACCTGCACAGAGCCCACCCCACAGTTACATTCACAAATCTAGTAGAAAGCTTTCTCAGAAGAGTGGAGGTTATTAAAACAGCATGGCGGATTAAATCTGTGGACACCTGACCGTCCCACCCATATGGGCTTGTTGAACATCCCATTCCAAAACAATGGGTATTAATATTGAGTTGGTGCCCCTTTGCTGCTATAAGAGACTCCACTCTTATGGAAAGGCGTTCCATTAGAACATTTTCGAACATGGCTGTGGGTTTTTTTTTTTTGCACCTTCAGCCACAAGACCATTAGTGTAACAGGTTTGGGATAAGAGCCTTAGTTCCAGTGAAGGGAAATAATAATGCTACATCATAAAAAGACATTCTAGACAATTGTGTGCTTCCAACTTTGTGGCAATATTTTGTGGAAGGCTCATGTATGGGTGTGATGGTCAGGTGTCCACATACATTTAGCTATATAGTGTATAAAAATACAAAATACAAATATGAAATGTTAAATGGTTCAGTAGCATGACAAAGCATGAAAAGAAAAGAAAAGAAAAAAATTACAAACCTTATATATATATGATATACAGTTGGGTCCATAAATAGTTATAGTTATTTTAGCTATTTACTGCAGTATATTGGAGTTGAAATTAAATATTGAATATGATCTCAAAGTGCAGACCCCCCTCCTCCCCTTAAGTGACCAATGGTAATTGGACAGTTGACTGCTCAACTGTTCTAGGTGTGTTATTCCCTCATTATTTCAAATATTTCACCCTTATTATTTCAAGTGTGGCATTTGCAATCTGCTGCAGTTATCTCTTAATATGAAATCCAAAGAGCTGTCACTGCCAGTAATGCAAGGCAACATTAGGCTGAAAATTCAAAACAAACCCATCGGAGAGATAGCAAACACATTTGGTGTAGCAAAATCAACTATTTGGTATATTCTGAAAAAGAAAGAATGTACTAGTGATCTTAGGAACACCAAAAGGCCCAGAAGACCATGAAAAAACAACTGTGGTGCATGACAGAAGAATTCATTAGGAGGTGAAGAAAAATCCCTTCACAACAGTTGACCAGATCATAGAACATCCTCTAGGAGGTAGGCTTATCTGTCAAAGTCAACAATCAAGAGAAGGCTTCACCAGAGGTAATACAGAGAGTTTACCACAAGATGTAAACCATTGGTTAGCCTCAAAAGCAGGAAGTGCCAGATTAGTGTGTGCCAAAAACATCTATAAATATAGTTGCAAGCAGCAATTAAGGGGGCCAAGCACTTTCTGTCCCCCATTAGCAACGGAGGAAGACCAGTAGCCAACTGGGACCCTCTGTGCTTGCTCTGAAATAGATATACTAAATTTGACAGCAAAACATCAAACTGTTGCTGAGATATTGCCACACTTCCCATGTTTTTGGTATCCTTCCCAAGTTGCAAATGAGGTCAATTCTTGTTTCTTACCTTCAGCTCATGTTGCTAAATATATGTGACAAGTTTAATGTCAATATATAAAAGCATTCTGAGATATGCCCTCATGTCCTATTTGGCAAATTAGCAGGTTATGATTATAATTTGCAGATTATGGACGAAACATCATAGATATCAAAAATCTGAGAAACTTTTTCCAAACTGGTCTTGATGCTTTGATCCAAATGATTGGACAAAATTTGTAAATAAATAAATAAATAGTATTTAGTGAATTTCAACTTGGCCGACTTCCTGTTTGTCAGATTACAAATTCATTACATGGTGAACTCTCTGCGACTTCCAAGGAATCTTGATTGCAAGTTAAGCGGTTCAAAAGTTTTACTAATTACTGAATAATAGCACCCCCCAGATGGGATTTAGACAAAACCTTTTGGAGTCACTTAGGACAATGTCATTTACTTGTCTACAAAGTTTGGTCAAAATCCATCACACTGTTGCTGAGATATGTTCTCATGTCCTGTTTGGCGGCTTCACAATCAAACATGTTTGTGTGTTATAGATGAACCATACCACACATTTTTTATTGGATTTCTTGGAGACCCTTAGGGTGAGGTCTTTCAGTTACCTATAAAGTTTGGTTAGAATAAATCACACCTGAGATATGCCTTCACTTCCCATTTGGCTGCTTCATCATCAAATTTGTGCATTATAAACGAACTGTCCTGTGCATCAAAAAGCTGAGAAACAACTTTTTATTGGACTGGTCTCACAATATTGCATGCCAAACTTGGTGATGATTAGAGAAAATTTGTAGGAGAAGAAGCAAAAGAAAAAATGGTATCATTGTTCTCGAGATGACCAAAGGAAACTATTAAAACCAGTCTCATGACAAAGTCAAAAGTAATCAAAAGTTATTAGCATTTTAAATTTTTTTTTAAATAATTTTTGACTTTTGTTATAATTTTTTGATGATGTGGCGGTGTCCTGAAACTCTTTGAGTGCCTTCAGGGCATGGTACCGATGGCATATATTGAATTTTGTAATGATACACCAAGTCATTTGTAAAATACAGCATTTTATGACTGTAAAATGGCCAACACCCAAAATGGCCGACCTAGGAAAATTTCATGTTGTTTGACTGGGTATGCCCCACAGAATCTAAAGACACCAGATTCATGATTTTAGGATAAACCATTCAGAAGTTACAAGCAAAAATATGCTTTTTTTCATATCTCGTGAAAACTATGTGGCACTGTTCCCTCAAGTCATGATGGCTATGACATATACTAAGTTTGGTCTAAATACATTAAAGCGTTACGGAGATATAGCCTCACGTCCATTTTGGCGTGCTCACCGTCATATTCATTTGAGTGTTATTCGAGAATAGTTTGGTCTATCAAAAAGCTTTTACTAAGTTTTTGCCAGCATGGTCTGAAGATGATCTGATTCAAATTTGGTGAAGATCCGATGAATCGTCTAGGACAAGTTCGAAAAAGTAGGTTTTTCAGAAAATTCAAAATGGCGGAAAATCTAGTCTGGCGAAAATTGAAACCATGGCATGCATTCAACTCGGCACTAGCCAAGGGATCAAAAGTCATTAGCATAAACATGAGTGAAATTTTGACTTGTTGGTGGCGCTAGAGGGTTTGAGGTAGAGACCCCAAATTTGCTCAAATGCATATTCAAACTGTCCCCAGAAGAAGCAGAAGAGCAGAAGAATTATAATAAGAAGATGATCTGCCAAATAAATACATGTAAATTCACACTAAATGTAAATGTGTTGGCGAATGAAAAGGTATATGTAACTGTTACTGGTTACATCTCAATAATAACAAGTGTTGTGGTTATTCTGTTTATTTTTAATAATAATTTTAATAACTGATTGTTTTTTTTAAATATAAAATATTCATTAATGCAGGATTGCTAATTTTCTTTTAGAAATATTTGTAGAATTCTATTATTAATTTCTAGTTTCTTGTATACTGATTTGTTAATACTTAAAATGTTAAAACTGATAGCATAAATATTTTATGTTTGCTGTAGTTTTTTATTATGAAGTCATTGTTGATTTTATGCCTGTTCTTTAATTTCCTCATACATAACTCAATAGCGATTCCTGAAGAATGTGTATTTTATTATTTGTCTTGCACTAAACAGTTTAACAGAAATGGTATTAACATTTTCCTTAAACGTAATTTAAACACACTTCTTCTTATCTAGGATTAATAGTACAAATGCATGTCTATGCTATGTTACTACAAATATTCCACTGTCTACCAAACCCAAGCAATCACTTTTAACAAAACCATTTAAAATTTTAGGTACCAGCCAGTACTCTCATTTGCACTCACATTATATGTAGGTTAACATTTTCTTGTAAAATAATAGACATCCTTATGTGTTTACTTGTCACAAATTGCATCATTTCCTGTTTTGCCAAAGGCCTAGTAGCAATTGTAAAACACAAAAGTTATTGAGCCCTCAAGACATTGTTCTAAAGAAATGTACCAAGTTTGGTGTCACAAAGAAAAACTTGTTGCTGAGATATGGCATCACTTCCTGTTTCACTAAAGCAGGACCCAATAAAAAATATTCAGCTAGTAACTGTTGTCAGTAATAGTCTCAAATTCACATAATACCAATTTGGTGAAGTTTGGTCAGCAGTGAGTGGAGGAGTATCCAAAAAATTCTTTCTGATCAAAATTAAAATGGCAGACAATCAATATGGGCCACTCATACAAATTTATACAGTTTCAACAAGATAAAACAAAGGAAAACAAAAGGTGGCACAATTATAATTGTAGGCAAAGAACTTCAAAAATTATTAGTAGAATTATCCATGATTTATCAGTATTTTCCAACAGGGGCATGGAAATTTTCTTTCAATAAACAAAGTTGTAGCTGGGACACAGTCTTGACCACAAGGTGGCACAGTCAGGAAACTTCTTGGGTACATTGGGTACATGCATTGATGAGATACACCCTCACATCCTGTTTTTTTGCATTTGCCAGCGTGTTACAAGAGAACAGTTTTGAACATCAAAATTCCTTTGATAACTTTTCTTCAGACAGGTCTCGAGATGATGTGAGCCAAATCGTAGGATGCATCTCGACCCAAGGAATCCATGGATGCCCTGATTTTAATTTTTGGACACATGGTTCAAAAGTTATGACCATAAGTGTACTTCTAAATTAGGACCAAATTTGAACTGACGTTGGCAACACTTGGCTCAAATTTGGTCAGAATGTTCCTTAGACCCTCCCCAATCAGTGTACCAAATTTCACTTTTTACAAGATGGTTCTATGAACTCTCATAGACACACTAGCCAGAAGAAGAAAAACATAGAATAACAATAGGGTGTCTACGCACCAAGCACCTTCCATGCTTGGCCCCCTAATAATAATAATAAATATGTCTACAAGGGGTAGATATATAGACAATAATAAATATGTCTACAAGCTACTGAGGAGTCCAGCACTACATAGCGGCACGTTGCAGTCTGACTTCAAAGCAGCAGTTGCCAAGGAGCCACAGGACAAAGACATCATTATTTTAGGTCAAGCAGTTGAAGAGTGTGGAAGCAGGGGCATGGTCAAGTGCCAGTTTGTGAGTGGAGGGCGGAGACGGAGAAAGTGAGTGGTAAGGATTACACACCTGAAATTTGAAATTTGGCTAATCAATGTTCTGTGTTGCAGTGAGCAGTGGAGGGGATAAGGAGGAGAGACGAAAGCCTCAGGGGAGAGAACTGTGTGTGTGTGTATGTGTGTGCGTTTGTGTGTGTCTCTGTATGAGTCTATGGAAAAGCAAAAGTAAAAATAAAGAGAATAAAGAGCCCTTCCTCCTCCTCATTACCGACCCAACCAGGGAGAAGTGTTACAAAGAGTTATGAACACTTTTTTAAAAATGATTTTACAGACTAAAATCATTGTAGTGCTTGTAACCACTGAGATTATTTCTTAACATAGGAGTTTTATTGTTACCTTAACTGTAAGAGTGTGGTTGGACATCTGTTTACTCAAGTGCACTTTAAGCGGTATTTAGTGTGTGCACATATAATTCATATTTGTTACGCCTACAAAAGTTTCAGCACACTTTGTAAAATACACTAATGATGAAAAAAAAAATGTTATAAACACAAATTCATAACAATAATAAAAATGCACAGTTTCTTCTACAGAACAAATAAAGCAAGACATGTTAAAATATCAGGTTTCAGAGCTCAGTGTAAAAGGCCTTGTATGCTTTACACACATGGTAGGCCTCAACATTGCTTTTTTTTTTGCTGTGGGTCTACAAGCATGATTCATTTTGATTAGTAGATGTCATTTTTACATGATTTTATGAAATCGTACACGTATTTTCAAAATATGACATCATGGTTTCAAACATCAAAAATTCATCTGACAACCTTTGTGCAGCTTCTTCTGAAGATGATCTAAGCCAAAAGTTGTGAGGCTTGGACAAAAATTGTAGACTGTGACAAGTTTAAAAGGGTTTTCAAGAAAATCCAAATTGTTTATAAAATACAATAGTGGCCATGAAATCTAAACACCATCTGACAGAAGCTTTCAAGGAATCAGGGAAAATAAGAATCATGATGCTAAACCAAACATTAGCTTTGTATGCTGTGCATGCCTGGTAGGAACCCAGCATTGCTTTTTCAACTTGTCTGTGGGTCTACAAGCATTGAATTTATTTGATGAGTAGATGTTATTTTTTATAGGATTTTGTGAATTCAAAATATAACCTCACTTACTGTTTTGCACCTTCATTGTCAAACTTGTATCTTTTATAATTTGCATTGAATATCAAAAAACTTTCTGATAACTTTTGTGGAGATTAGTCTCAAGACCATCTCAGCCAAATCTGATGAAGATTGAACAAAAATTGTGGGCTGTGAAAACTTTTAATAGTCACGCCACAGTACCTGAGCGAACTTTTGATCTTTTATGATCCGCCACGCCTACTTAGGTCAAAAGGTGCAGGCTATTTGTTGGTACCTCGAATAGTGAGGGCTACAGCTGGGAGTAGAGCTTTCTCTTACAAAGCCCCACAGCTACGGAATAGCCTTCCAATTAATGTTTGGGGCCCAGACAGTCTCAGTGTTTAAGTCTAGGCTGAAAACATATTTGTTTGGTCAAGCCTTTTGTGAATATTTTTTACTTAGGTAATGGAGCAGGTCTGGAGGGTTCACAGGCATATAGTGTTGTGGTGAACTAGGATGCTTAGATGTTGTTGCCCCCCACTCTCATGTGTTCACTCAGGTTTATCGATGGTGGAGTGGCTGGCTGCTTTAAGTCTCAGGGTGCCCTCATGTCTGTGTTAGCTTCTGGCTCTCCCTTTTAGTTATGCTGTCATAGCTAGTCTTGCCGGAGTCCCTGCTTGCACTCTGCGGGCAAAGTACATTGTCCTTAACCATTACAGGACAAAAGCTTATCTAACAATCTCTCCCTCTCTGTCTCTCTCTCCCTCTCTCTGTTCGAGCTACACATGCTACTCCTTAGATGCCAGTGATCTGGACCCCTTCTGCTCTCTGGACCTGCCTGACCCATCCTGATGCCCTACTTTTGGTTGGAGTTCTCATCGGTTGAGATTGCTCGCCTCTGTTGGGCGTGGCCCCATATGGACGGCCTGAAGAACCGTTTGAATTGCTGGGGATGTTTTGCCATCTGGGGGCTGTGGAGATGGCTTGGGGATCTCATATGGGGAGTTGTACTGAGATGGCTTGGGACTGTGATTGCTGTGGTGGCTTTGGGGCTGCAGTTGCCACGAGCAGCTTCATACTCAGGACTCCATCAGTGGACAGTGGATAGATTTTAACCAACCAGACTTCTTGTGAAAACTGTGATGAATTTACTGGTTGCACATTTGCACTATTTGTCCATATAGTACACAATAATAGAAGGGATTTATTTATAATTGCACAATCTCTTGCACCCAGATGAGGATGGGTTCCCTTTTCAGTCTGGTTCCTCTCAAGGTTTCTTCCTCATATTGTCTCAGAGAGTTATTCCTTGCCACTGTTGCCTCTGGCTTGCTGATTAGGGATAAATTCACATATTTACAATATATTTTGAATCCATTTATTTCTGTAAAGCTGCTTTGTGACAAAGTCCATTGTTAAAAGTGCTATATATTAAAATTGCATTGAATTGAACACTGGCCTGAAGGTGCCTTTCAATTTTTACATGGATCCATACAACCAGGCCTCAGTTACAGCTGTTTTAGTAAATCACACTCTACCCCACTTGGATTGATTGCTGTGTGGGGGTAATGTTGTTTGTAAATCTTAACATGTTTTTGATCATTCTTGAATAATATATTCTGTTGAACAATTTGACACCAATTTTGGGAACACAGGAGAAAAACTCCTAAGCTTAGATTGCAAAAATATATTTAGCATATAATGCAAATTTTCATAAATTTGAGTGAGTATGGCTAAATCATCCAAAAGAATTTTCACTGTAACCCTTATCTTTCAAGAGATTCACTCACATAACACTTTATTAGGAACAGCTGTACACCTACTCATTCATGCAATAAATCAGCTAATCAGCCAATTATGCGGCAGCAGTGCAATGCATAAAATCATGCAGATATGGGCCAGCAGCTTGGGTAATGCTCAAATGGGAAAAAAACATGATCTTAGTGATTAAAGAAAAAACATCCAGTGAGCAGCAGTTCTATGGACAGAAAACCCCTGTTGATGAGAGGTCAATGAGAAATGGCTAGACAGAAAGTGGTCAGACAGAAAGGCTACAGTAATTCAGATAACCACTCTGTACAATTCTGGTGAGCAGAAAAGCATCTCAGAATGCACAACACGTCAAACCTTGAAGCAGATGGGCTACAACAGCAGAAGACCTTGATGGGTTCCATTCCTGTCAGCCAGTAACAGAAAGATGAAGCTGGTGGAGGTGTTGTAACTGTGTGGGGGACTGTTTTTTGGCAAACTTTGGGCCTGTTAATACCAATCAATCATCTCTTGAATGCCACAGCCTATTTAAGTATTGCTGCTGACCATGTGCAACCCTTCATGGTCACAATTTACCCATCTTCTAATGGCTACTTCCAGCATGATAATGCACCACATCACAAAGCAAAAGACATCTCAAACTGGTTTAATGAACATGACAATGAGATCTTCAGTGGCCTTCCCTGAATCCAATAGATCACCTTTGGGATGTGGTAGAACAGGAGATTTGCAGTATGAAAGTTCACATGAAAAATCTGCCAGAATTGCATGATGCAACTGCATGGTGATCATGTCAACATGGACCTGAATCTCAAAGGAATGTTTCCAACATCTTGTGGAATCCATGCCATGAAGAATTGAGAGCAAAGGGAGGCCCAACCCAGTATTAGTATAGTGTTCCTAATAGAGTGCTCAGTGAGTGTATACTTGCTTTTGTGTGCAAAACATGAATAGCACCCCCAAGTGGCCAATTTTAGTAAGATTACATCAGACAGTAGTATCTACCATTCAAGTTTCATGATAATAGGTCATTGTTAATGCCTGCTAAAATCTGTATTGCTGATGGCAGCGATGTTTTTCAAGTAATCAGGTCATCATCAAAGGCCCACTTACAGATTAGCCCAGATATGCAGTCTACCAAATTTCAGCTGATGGTTCCTGTTATTTTAACTTTGCATATGACCTCAGAACGATTTCCTGTATACTGTATACCTTGGATACCATGGATTTATGAGTTAAAGCTGTTTGAGTAAGTTAGGCTCCACCTTATAAGAACTGACTGGCATGTGACTGCCATAGTATTTATAAATGTAATTATTATAATTATTTAGCTTCACAATCTCCTGAGTAGTTTGACAACAATTTTTTGAAATCCAAAAATCCTAGTAATTTGTTGTTGTTGTTTTGCTAGTTTTGTTTCTTTCCCTGCCATAGTTTGATTCATTATTGTTTCTTTTAATAAAGAAAATCTGCACTTAAATCTGCACTTCCACCTTGGATTTGTTACAGACCAGTAATTGTGTAGTGATGGACATAGCCAGAACATATGAATTAGCAATGCAGGCACTTGCTCTATGTCCTAGAAAGACCATTTATCCAATCTTCACCAAATTTCACATAGATAATCATCAGAGTATGCTGGCAAAAAACCTATTTGATATCTCAAAACATTCCCATATAAAGCATTGACATAAGAACTGTATAGTGTTTTTTGCAATATCTTGGCAACACTATTGCTCATTGCACTGAAACTTGATATGTAACTCATGACCATGCTCTGATGCTTGCTTATCTCCTTACTTTGCCTTATCTCTTTACTTTGTTGTGCTTGGCCCCATAATTGCTGCTTGCAGCTATATTTATTGGTCAGGCCCTGAAGGGGTGAAGACCCCTCTTGTATTCGTTAGTGTTCTTATTAGGGGTCAAATTATTATTATTCTTCTATTGCCATGGAAGTCTAGGGCAGCCCATAGAACCATATGGTAAAAAGTTGTGAAATTTTGCACACAGATAAGATAAGATAATCCTTTATTCATCCCCCAATGGGGAAATTTGCATTGTTACAGCAGCAAATAAAAAGATATAAAAAATATATAAGTAAGTGGGAGCCGCTGTAACAGGCAGCCACTCACATGGCGCCACCGGAGGTTGAATGCTCATAGAGGACAGTCTGAACTGTTACCACAGCAAGTTTGAAGTCTCTATCTCCAAATCTCTAGCGCCACCAACAGGTCAAACTTCTGGTATATTTAAGACTGCAGTAAAGGTTGAATATTATAGCCTCAAGTCCCTTGTACCACTATCATTAATGGCATAAAAAACAAGTTATGTCAGACATAGTGACACATACATCATTACTGTGTTATTATTAATTCACTTTGTATCTCAAGCGTTGAGATGGCCAACGATCATTTTATATCCTGTTGTGCTGGCGGGGGCGTGAGCGTCAGCTGTGGACAGAGAGGAGGCAGGTTGAACCAGCGGGTAATGTGTTGAATCGTACCTGTGTCATATTAGCCCGAGTTTATTTATGTGTGGCTTTTTGTGCTTCCAGAGGCCCCCATAACGTGCCAGAGAGAGAAAGATACCTGAGCAGAACAGGGCCATGTGCATATTTATATGTGCATGGTGAAATAAAATAACTGAAAAGCGGATGTAAAAAAAAAAGGTAAAGTAAATAAAGAGCTGTTTAGTTGTCACAAGCTTGTCTCCCGTTTCCTCATTTCTCTCCGAACCAAGAAGGGAATTGTTACACTGGTGCCGAAACCCTAGATTTGAGGAAGATTCACTGGTATGGAGTCCTCGTCACTCGCGGAGATCATCGAGACCCTCGCCCGCATCAACTAGGCGCAATACCAGGCCATCCTTGAGCTGCGTACGGAGCAGGAGGGGCGGTTCCAGATCCTTCTGCAAGCTCAGGCAGAGGACTGGCAGGTGCTATGGAGCCTGGTCCCATCTCTGGGTACCCCAGCAGCAGCCCCGGTGGCCGCTGCAGCCATGACCCATATCACGCTTTCGAAAATGGGACCGCAGGACAACCTGGAGGCGTTTGTCAAGCTTTTCAAGTGTACCATGGAAGCTTCATGCTCCGATGGGTGGGATGGGCCATTGAAAAGGTGCACGTGAGGATATCGCTTTGTGTTAATCCTGGTGGATTATGCAACACAATATCTGGAAGCAGTGCCTGACTGATCCTGACTGTATAACAGGGGTACTCAGCTACGGGAATTTGCACTGGGAGAAAAAGTGCTCCTTTTGCTACCCATGTCAAGCTCTAAATTACTCGTGAAATGGCAAAGACCCTTTGAGGTCACATGGCGAGTCAGAGAAGTTGATTATGAGGTCAGGAGAAAGGATAAAGGCAATGATCTCCAGGTATACCACCTCAAACTCCTAAAACCGTGGAGAAAGGTGATTCTTGTGGCTCTGGCGATGGTGGTTCCTGAGATGGAGGAGCTGGGACCGGAGGTAAGTCTAAAAATTGTGGCCCAATTCACCATGGTCCCCTGTGGAGACCACCTCTCACCGACCCAGAGAGCACAGGTTGCAGGAGGAATTTTCTGATGTGTTTTGCCTGTCACACCGACCTTATAGAACACCACACTGATACTCCTCCAGGTGTGGCTGTATGCAGCCGCCCATACCGGCTCCCAGAACACAAGAAAAATGTGGTTCAGGAGGAACTCAAGGCTATGCTCGAAATGGGGGTAATAGAGGAATCCCACAGTGACTGGAGCAGCCCTGTGGTTTTGCTGCCCAAGGCCGACGAGTCAGTCCGTTTTTGTGTGAACTTTAGAAAAGTCAATGCGGTGTCTAAATTTGATGCATATGATCCAATATCTTGTGAAAAAACGGCCTTTTCCACACCATTTGGTTTACATCAAATTGTCACCCTTCTGTTTGAGTTGTTTGGAGCCCCAGCGACATTTCAATGTCTCATGGATAGACTTCTCTGGTCGCATAATGCACATGCTGCTGCTTACTTGAATGATAAAATCATTTATAGTAATGATTGTCAGTGGCACGTACAACATCTGAGGGCTGTCCTGAGATCCCTGAGATGGGTGGGATTCACAGCAAACCCAAAGAAGTGTGCAATTGGGCTGGTGGAATAACAGTATCTGGGGTTTCACTTGGGCCAAGACCAAAAAGGGGGTAAGGCAGTTCCTGGGGCTGGTTGGCTACTATAGAAGGTTGGTTCCTAATTTTTCGGATGTCACCAGCCTGCTGATTGACCTCACTAAAAAGGGGGTACCAGATCCGGTCCACTGGCCAGAGCTATGCAAGCGGACTTTCTGCCAGTTAAAAGCGGTTTTGTGTGGGGGCCTGCTGTTGCATTCTGTGACGATGCCATCATAAAAATATAAACTTCATCATTCAGTTATTTTATTGCCCAAAACAAAGATGGCAATGTCAGTAGACCAATCCCTAAATAAACTTTATTGTGACGTGGGGCCAGATTAGTGGCGGCAGCAGTGTGAGTGAGTGATCGAAAACTCTATCGGTGGTATTCATTCATCGCAACCCCAATCACAGCAGAAAATGAAAGGATAATATTCTATCTGTTGCTGGTGAATGTTGTGGAGACTCAGCATGCAACTTTCTAACAGGATGCAAACTTTCTAAAAAGGTGATCTGGATTTACGTAGTGGGAGATGAAGCTCATATCTATGCATTCACAGCCATCTAGAAGCCACAGAAACCCAGAACCGGACTACTAGATAAGTGGTGCATGGAGTGAGTACCCCATTAAGCAAGATTGCTGACTGACTGTTTTAATTTTTTTGATGTTGTGTGAATATTAAAAATGTGCCTATTGTGCCTATGTGTTTGCTGAACTGCTTGCTGATTATTATTGGTTTTTTGTGTGTGTGTAGCTGTGCCCAGGTAAAATTGTTTGGACACAAAAATTTATGTCACCCAAGATCTTCCCATAAAATAAAAACCATACTGCCTCTCTCCTACAAAACAGAAGGTAATCAGGCATCTCGTTGATGAGATGTTAACTGCTGATGTCATCGAGATGATGCCTTCCTCATCAGCGTGGGCTTCCCCACTGGTATTATTTCCCAAGAAAACTGGTGGTTATTGTTTTTGTCTGGACTACTGGAAGGTAAACTCCCAAAATCTCGAAATCAGACGCCTATCCCCTTCCTACTGTCCAAGAAATTTGAAAATAGAATCCTTGAGTCCTTAATAGTAGCTATTGGCAAGTTCAGATGGATGAAGACAGTCAAGACACGGCTTATGGAAAGAGTCCTGGGAGAGGTGCAAGGAAAGTTGTTTTGTCCTGTACTGGACAAATTGAAAGAGGCCAACCTGACAGTTAATATGAAGAAAATGCATTTCTTCTGTACCTCCTTGAAGCTTCTTGGCCACATTGTGACTGCTGCAGGAATCGAGGCAGACCCAGAGAAAACTAGAAAGGTCTAGGAATTCCCTGTAACAAAGAACATTAAGGAAGTCCAGAGGTTGTTAGGCATGGCTAGATGGTATCATCGGTTCACCCCACACTTTTCTCAAGTGGGTGAACCACATAATGCCCTAAAAATGAAAGGTGAGAAATTCCTTTGGAGTCCCCAGTGTCAAGCCTTCTTTTACACCTCAAAACATCCTTATGTTTCCTCCTGCACTGTGGCATCCTAACCTCAATCTTCCCTTCGTCTACACTGAGGCAAGTAAGGTCAGCTGAGGAGCTGTCTTGGTGCAGCAAACAGGACTGGACACTGAGGAAGTCCGGGCTTTTGCCAGTCGTACCTTGAATCCAGCAGAGAGAAATGATATGACTACCGAGCAAGAATGCCTGGCAGTCGTGTGGGCCCTGGAAAATTGGGGCTAAAAATTCTTTACCATGGTCACTGATCATTCTTCTTTGATGTGGGTCTTAAAAACTCAGAAATCTAACACACATCTAATTCAATGCGCACTTCGACTGCAGGAATTCAACTTTACAGTGGAGTACAGGAAAGGGAAATACAACACTGTTCCAGATGCCTTGTCCAGAGCACCTGTGGACACCAGTGAACCTGGCCTACTGTCATGTTCCACCATGTTATCCCTTAAGTCAACTGTGAAACCAGAAGAAAATGAAATCAAGAGAAATCACTGTCAATTCTTCCACCAAATTCTCCATATTAGACGAAACAGTCTACAGAGTTGTCCAGTTTCCACACAGACTTGTGTACCAAGGGTATATACCAAAAACTCTCAACTCCTCCAGTCCCGCCAGGAAGCCCCTCTAGCTGGACATCTTGGCAGATTTAAAACCTTCAAAAGATTACAAGCTCTGGCCTAATTTAAACCAAGATGTCAAGGAGTTTGTACAAACTTGTCACGTTGGTCAGTGTTACAAGTCGGAATGCTGTTGGCTGACTGGCACACTGCAAAAAACTATTTTGCAGTGACCATGGGAGATGCTGGGAGTAGGAGGGGTGGTTCCATTTCCCAGGAGCTTATCTGGGAATGTGTATCTGTTGGTATTTGTTGGTTACTATTCTTTATGGGTGGAGCTCTCCACGGTCTATGGAAGGCCACAGCTGAGACGGTCTCACAGATACTCAACAGAGAAATACTCACTCGATGGGATTACATCTTGTCTGATTGAGGATCACAGTTTGTCTCCTCAGTGTTCCAGGAACTCTCACTGAGTGAATCTCACTGAGAGGATTAACAGTAATGGACTCATAACAACCATAAACACCAGGACAAACTCTTACCAGAGTTCAGGTTTGCACTTAATTCTGCTGTCCATGAGTCCACTGGAGTAACACCAGCTGAATATCAATTGCTCCCTCAGAGGTCCCATGGATGTGTTGTTGCAACCACTAGATGGCTATGATAAAATGAAAGAATTAAATCAGAGGAGTATGTTGAGAAAAGACTAAATACAGCTCGTCAATGTCAAAAACGGAACTATGATAAAAGACAGAGAGAAGCTGTGATTGAGGAGAATGACAGAGTCTAGATGCGCACTCACCCTTACTCCAAGGCCGATAAGTATTTTTCTGCCAAAATTGTTCCAAAGTGGCAAGGGCCCTACCAGGTAGTCCAGGAGTTAGGACCCTTCAACTATGAAATTCAGTTCAATTCAATTTTATTTGTATAGTGCTTTTAACAATGGACATTGTCACAAAGCAGCTTTACAGAAATAAATAGATTCAAATTAAATTAAACCAAAATAAATTGTAAATATCTGAATTTATCTCTAATGAGCAAGCCAGAGGCGACGGTGGCAAGGGAAAACCCCCCGAGATGATATGAGGAAGAAACCTTGAGAAGAACCAGACTCAGAAGGGAACCCATCCTCATCTGGGTGCTAACGGATAGTGCAATTATTAGCAAATCCCTTTTATGACTGTGTACTATATGGACAAATTGTGCAATTATGCAACCAGTAAATTCATCACAGTTTTCACAAGAAGTCTGGTTTGTTAAACTTATCCATTGTCCACTGATGGTGTCCTGAGTACAAAGCTGCTTGTGACAACCACAGCCCCAAGGCCACTACAGCAATCGCAGTCCCAAGCCATCACAGCACAACTCCCCATATGAGATCCTCAAGCCATCTCCACAGCCCCCAGGTGGCACCATCTCCAGCATTCCCACAGATCATAAGGCTGTCCATGTGGGGCCACCCCCAGCAGCAGCGAGCAATCTCAACCAATGAGAACACCAACCAGAAGTATGGCATCAGCATGGGTCAGGCATGTCCAGAGAGCAGAAGGGGTCAGCATCACTGGTATCTCAGGAGTAGCATGTGTAGCTCGACAGAGAGAGAGAGAGAGAGAGATGGAGAGATTGTTAGGTAAGCTTTTGTCCTGTAATGGTTAAGGACAATGTATTTTGCATGCAGAGTGCAAGCAGGGACTCTGAAAAGAATAGCTATGACAGCATAACTAAAAGGGAGAGCCAGAAGGTAACGCAGACTTGAGGGCACCCTGGGACATAAAATGACCAGCCACTCCACCATCGACAAACCTGAGTGAACGAGTGAGAGTAGGGGGACGACAGCATCCAAACATCCCAGTTCACCACAACACTCCATGCCTGTGAACCCTCCAGACCTGCTCCTTTACCTAAGAAAAAAATATTCACAAAAGGCTTGACTAAACAAATATGTTTTCAGCCTAGACTTAAACACTGAGACTGTGTCTGAGCCCCGAAAACTAAGTGGAAGGCTCTTAGAAAGCAAGACCATTTAGTGCTTTATAGTTCAATAGGAGTATTTTATAATCAATACGAAATTTGATTGGGAGCCAATGCAGTGTGGATAAGATAGGGGTGATGTGGCCATATCTTCTGGTTCTAGAAAGGAAGGAGAATCACTGCTGCATTCTGGACTAACTGGAGCTTGTTTATTCATCTACTGGAACATCCAGACAGCAAGGCATTCCAGTAATCCAACCTAGAGGTAACGAAAGTGTTAACTAATTTTTCTGCATCATGTAGTGACAATATACTTCTTATCTTAGCAATATTTCTGAGATGAAAGAAAGCAATCCTAGTTATATTATCTACATGAGCGTCAAATGAAAGACTGGAGTCAATAATCACACCAAGGATTTTTACTGCTACGCATGATGAAACAGAAAGGTCATCCAGAATTATTATGTAACTGGAAAGCTTACTTCTAGAACTGTGTGTCATCAGCACAACAGTGGAAGCTAATACCATGTTTACAAATAATTTTGAACAGAGGTAGCATATTTAAAGAAAAGAGCAGTGGGCCTCAAACAGAGCCTGGCAGAAAACCAAACTTTACCTTAGTATGCATAGAGAAGTCACCATTTACATCTACAAACTGATAATGATCAGTCAAATAAGACCTGAGCCAGGACAGGGCCATTCCATTAACGCCTACAACATTTTCTAGTCTATCGAGGAGAATAGCATGATCAGTCGTATCAAAAGCTGCACTAAGGTCAAGCAACACTAGCAAGGAGATACAACCCTGATCAGAGGCCAGTAGTAGGTCATTTACCACTTTAACCAGCGCTGTTTCTGTGCTATGATCAGGCCTAAATCCTGTCTGATACATTTCATGAATGTTATTCCTATGTAGGTATGAGCATAGCTGCTGTGCTACAACCTTTACTAGGATCTTGGAGATAAAGGGGAGGTTTAAAAGATTTAGGTACATAGCCAGTGCTAAGGGAAGAACTGATTATCTTTAGAAGAGGATTGTTTCTGGAATTATCTGTTTGAAGAAACATGTAGGTAAGGGATCTAATATACAGGTTGATGATTGTAATGATGAAGTTAGTCAAATTAGTTCCGTCTATCTAAGGGGAGTAAAACGTTCTAATCGTTGATCTGATATCATTATATCATTGTCTATAGGGTTAGTTATAAAACTGTCTGGTTTTAAATTAATAGTCTGAATTTTGTGCCTGATATTTTCAATTTTGCCATTGAAAAAAATCATGAAGTCATCACTGCTATATAATGATTGTGTGCATGTTTCTGTTGTGCTCTTATTCCTCTTCAATTTTACTACAGTATTAAATAGGAATCTAGGATTAATTTTTATCTTCAATTAGGGTGGAGAGATCAACTGATCTAGCGGCTCAAGAGATTTTCTATAGCTCAAAAGACTCTCCTTCCATGCTATTTGAAATACTACCGATTTAGTTTGAAGCCATTTATGTTCTAGTTTTCGAGTGGTCTGTTTTAAGGTGCGTATGTGATCATTATACCAGGGTGCTAGCTTTTTTTTCTAATTATTTTTCTTTTAAGTGGAGCTACCTTATCTAGCGTGTAGCGGAACGCTGATTCTAAGCATTCAGTTCCCTCATCAAGTTCCTCGGGATCAGACAGTGATCAAATCATGGTTGATAAAACTCTGTACAGTTGCTGACGTGAATGTAGGTTTGATGTGGTAGGATGGCAAGAGGCATACATTATGATTAAGATACATTTTAAATGAGATAACATAATGATCTGAGATAGCTTCAGACTGCGGAAATGTGACCATATTTTCTATATTTAATCTGAATGTTAGTATTAAAGAGTGTGACCACAACTATGAGTGAGTCCTATTACATTCTGATTAACCCCTATTGGTCTTCTGGATTATCAGAATGAATATTAAAGTCTCCAACAATTAATGCTTTGTCTAAAGAAACAACCAGGTTAGAGATGAAATCCGCAAATTCACAAAGGAATTCAGAATATGGCCATGGGGGTCTGTAAATAATAATTAGCAAAATCGTCTGGGTTATTTTTTTGTGGCTACATATGTTATGTTAGTATAAAGGACTTCAAATGCATTGAATTTATGACTAGATTTTTGTGTGACATCTAGATTATCATTATAAATAACTGTGATGCCTCCTCCTCTGCCAGTTAGATGGGGCTGATGTATGTAACTGTATGCGGGAGGACTAGCTTCATTTGCTACATATTCATTTGGTTTAACCAGTGATTAACAGTGCTGGCTGTGCATTCGGTTTGAATTAATTTTATGTTAATTAGGTTACTAAAACAAACTTTCTGGCTATTTCTACATTTTTGTTTAGCTCAGGGAACAGACACAGACTCAATATGTTGGAACCTGAGTGACGACTTAGTGCAGCTAGCAGATGTTCGGTTTAGCCTGCTTGTCTGCTCCCTGGCTTTGGCTCTGGATTGTCACCGATTAACTAGGCCTATTCTGAGACTATGTGCTGTGCTACAAGAAATGAGAGCAGCACCTTTCTGAGTGGGATGGATACCGTCCTGCCCTAACAGGCCAGCCTTGCTCTCAAAACTACTCCAATTATCTATAAAACCCCCCCACTGTTTTCATAGCATCACCTGGACCTCCAGCTGTTCAGTGACCATAACCTGCTGTAAGCTACATCGCCAGGCCGCATTGGGATAGGGCCAGAGCATACTACTGCATCGGACATACTCTTAGTAACTTCTGAATGATGAAGGCGTATATCATTAGCTCCTACATGATTAACTATCTTTGAGAACCTGTGCTTGCCTGAGACCCTAAGACTACCTGCTATGTCCAGCACTCTGGCTCCCAGTATACACCTAACTAGTGCTGCTGGTGCCCCTAAAGGCCTGTCTAATTTCATGTGCCTTAAGATAGAGTCTCCTATAACCAGAGCTCTTTCAGGTTTCTCAGCAGATGCTTCACTGAGAAGAGCAAACCCGTTAGACATGTGAAGTGGAGAGGAGTTGTGCTCCTGTGGGTGAGCCTTAGCGTTAGCTTTGGCTTTGTGATTATGTTGCTGAGTCGTCACCCATTTGCCCCGCTGTGAAGGCTCTAATGCTGGAGTTGGGGGATTGCCAACTCCGCCTAAGGCATCCAGACTTTCCCCTACAGAAACTACACTGCTCTCGCACTCACCAACCCTCTCTAGAATCTGGATGGGGCACCTCTAGTACTGCAATCTTCTCCCTCAGAGAGCTAACTAACATAAATTTATCTCAAATAAAGCTATTACTAACGATGGAGGAATGAATAATGATCCTACACTCAACACACAAGCTGAATGTTTGCCATGTTTAACGTACCTTAGTTGAAGATTAGTTGATATTATTTGAGACAGCGTGGATCCGGCGTGGATGGCCTCCGTTCGCTGTCTTGACAAAAAACAAAAGTGTTCTTTGAAAAAATGAAAATACAGCAGGTTCAAGGAAAGTGAAAAATACAGCAGATGAAAACGATAGCACAAAATTATTGATTAAAAAGAAAGAAAAGTTATAGTTTAAACGCCGAAACAGGCAATAAACTCCCGGCAAACAATTCAAAAACAGGAACTACAACAACTACATCACAGACACTTCTGGAGGAAGGTGGAGAAGACTTAAAAGTGGTACATGAGTGATGAGGAAGAGTTTCTTGGATTCAGAGAGAGACATTAAAGAGAATTAATCTTATGTCTTCCCCATATTGGCTGGCTTTTCTTAAGATGGGGGGAGTGTGATGATGCTGGCATAAAAATATAAACTTCATCAGTCAATTATTTTATTGCCCAAAACAAAGATGGTGACATCAGTAGACCAACCCGCAAATTACCTTTATCTGGATGAAATGAGCCAGAGTAATGGCAGCGGCAGTGTGAGTGAGCGACACTTGGGAACAGAGCTTATCCTGATTATCCAGAGCTTATCCTGATTCCTCCAGTTGCGTTTTTTTTGTTTTACCCGTTGCCAGTGAATGTTGTGGAGACTCAGCATGCAACTTTCTAACAAGAGGCAAACTTCTAAATAGGTGATCTGGATTTATGTAGTGGGAGCTACAGCTATGCATTCACTGCCAATCTAGAAGCCATGGAAACCCCGAACCGGACTACTAGATAAGTGGCATATGGAGTGAGAAAACCATTAGCTTGTTGACTATTTTTATTTTTATTTATTTTTGCTATTGTGTGAATATTAAAATGTGCCTACTGTGCTTATATAATGTGTTGGCTGAACTGCTTTGCTGATTATTATTGTTTTTTGGGGAGATTGTCAAAGCTGTGCACAGGAACTGATATTTGTTTTTCTTCCAAATTATTTGTGGGATTTTTTTTGGTTTTGTGAAACTTGAAACTTAATGCGGTGGCCACGTTTAAAGACTTGACACAAACTGCAGACAACCCAACTTTTTGACAGAAAATGACAGAAACCCTGTCTAGCACTTTAACAAATTAACCTTAGATTGGGAAAACATTACAATTCACCTGACTTTTCTCTCCCTTTTGTTTTGTAGACAGACACATCAGACAGAGGGAGAGGAGCACCCCGTGCTGTACATCAACCAGAAGCTTTCGCTGTGTGAGACGAGGTACAGCGCCATCAAGAAAGAGTGTCTGGCCATCACGTGAGTGGTCTTCACCCTCCAGTACTACAAACTGGGGTGCCCTTTCATCCTGTGTTCCAGTCACATCCCGCTCCAATGGATCCACTGCATGAATGATGCCAATGCATGGATCACTCATTGGTATCTGGCACTCCAGCCATTCAAATTTGGTCCACAGGCCAGGGGCACAGATGGTGGTGGCGGATTACCTCTCCCGTCGGGGGCGAGTCATCTGCAAGCTGGACAGCTCCCTGGCCTGAGTCAGGCAGTGGGGGTATTTGGTGGTGGAGGTGTGGTTGAGCGTTAGCTGTAGACTGAGAGGAGGTAGGTTGAACTGGGAGGTATGCCTGATGATTCTAACCTGTGTCATATTAGCTTGAGTTTATTTATGTGTGTGTTTTTGTGCTTCCAGAGGCCCTGGTAACCAGCCAGAGAGAAAGAGAGATACTGGAACAGCACAGAGCCATGTGTGTGAGTGTGTGTATTTATATGTGCACAGTGAAATAAAATAACTGAAAAGCGAAAGTAAAAAAAGTAAAGTAAATAAAGAGACCCTGTTGAGTTGTCGCAAGCCTGCCTCCCGTTTCCTCATTTCCCTCTAAACCAAAAAGGGAGCTGTTAAACCTGTATTTGGATGACAACCTTAGGCAAGAAATGCAATGAATGGAAGAAATGGAATGCACTACACACATCAGACTCCAGTTCAGTCTCCAGTACTGTGGCCCAGAAGAACCCGAACCACTTCCTCCAAATTGCTGAGCACTACAGAGTAAACCTCTTTGTCAGCAAAATGGACTAAAAATGGACTAAATTGTCAGCCAGCCTCCACATGAAAGAGTAAATAATCTGCAATTGCATTTTCATCCAGGTCAGCCAAGAGTCCCAGGTCTCTGGCTATCTGTTGCCTGTATGCAGCCATTAGTGTACCAATTTTCCATAGCTACTGGTGTTGGAGTAAGGAATGCACAGTCGATCAACAGAGTCTGATATTGATCAATCAATTGGAATAATAAGACACTGTGACATAATTGATTGACAACCCCCTCACTGTTGTAAGGACAAGGAAATACAGAAATAAATAAATAGGGAAATAAATGAATATATAAATTAATGGTTAGGCAACTAAATAAATAAGCAAGTAGAAAACTAATGAATAAGGAAACAAATAACAATAAGTTAATACAAAAATATATTAATTCCAATTCCATGGGGCGATGCATGCCCACCATTTTGAGGACAAGTGATACTCAGAATGAGGTTAAAAGGTTTTACCTTAGGAAAGATTTCTAGGTTATTTGGTACATAATTTATATTTAAATTTTTTTTCTTCGTGTGTCTGTTTTGGTGGATTATGGAAGAAGGATGGTCCTGTAATCCAAGAAGTGCTACTGAGTCTTGCCTTACCAATGAGAAAGCCTAATTCTATTTGCTTATTATGGCTAGTAATATGAGATATGCAACAGGAAAAATGGCCGTAACAAAAGTGCTTGAGAAAATGCATAGCTCTATGTGTGTGCTGGGCTTTGGTTGGTTAATTATGTATGGAGTATCTTGGTGTCTTTGAGATACTGAAGAGAGTTTTGCCACTCTATCCATTTGTCCCACATATCCTCAGGGACATTTGAGTCCCAGTCATGGGCTTTTGTGGAGAGGTCTCTGAGCAAACGTTATTTTCCATTTAAGGGATATAAAAGGTAAAATTATCTAACATGATACTCCATCTCACCCCTAGCCTTCGCTGATCAGGTAGGTCATCCACAAACTGGTTAAGATTAAGGTGCTCCTTGGCTCTGTCCTCTACCACAACTGCTTCCTCAACAGATGAAACAGAAGCACCATTCAAAAAACTCACTTTCTCTTTAATTTTATACGGAATAATTGTATATAGATACTTCAGTATTATTATTATTTTAAATATTAATAAATATGACTATTTATTACTATTTTATTAGTAGTAAATATTGCCATTACTACATAGCATTACTATTATTATTTGTTATACATTAGCCATAACATTGAAACCACCTGCCTACTATTATATAGGTTCCCCTTGTGCCACCAAAACAGTTCTTACTGATCAAGGCATGGACTTCACAAGACCTCTGAAGGTGTGCTGTGGTGTCTGGCACAAAGACGTTAGCAGCAGATCCTTTAAGTCCAGTAAGTTGCCAGATGGGGCCTCCATAGATCGGACTTGTTTGTCCAGCACAACCCACAGATGCTCGATCGGACTGAGATCTGGGGAATTTGGAGGCCAAGTCAACACCTTGAACTCTTTGTCATGTTCCTCGAACCATTCCTGAACAAATGTTGCAGTGTGGCAGGGTGCATTATCCTGCTGAAAGAGGCCACTGACATTATGGCATACTGTTGCCATGAAGGGGTGTACTTGGTCTGTAACAATGTTTAGTTAGGTGGTGCATGTCAAAGTAACATCCACATGAATGCCAGGACCCAATGTTTCCCAGCTGAACATTGCCCAGAGCATCACACTGCCTCCGCCGACTTGCCTTCTTTCCATAGTCCATCCTGGTGCCATCTCTTCCCCAGATAAGCGACACACACGCAACCAGCTGTCCACGTAATGTAAAAGAAACAGCATTGGACAGGGGTCAGCATGGGCACTCCCCATATGCAGCAAGCTACAACGCATTGTGTGTTCTGACATCTCTCTATTATAGCCAACATTGACTTTTTCAGCAATTTGTGCTTCACTAGATGTTCTGTGGAATTGGACCAGACAGGCTAGCCTTTGCTCCCTATGTGTCCATGACCCTGACGCTGGTTCACTGGTTGTCCTTCCTTGGACCACTTTTGGTAGGTACTATCCAGTGCATACCGGGAGCATCCCACAAGACCTGCCATTTTGGAGATGCTCTGACCCACTTATTTAGCCATCACAATTTGGCCCTTGACAAAGTCGCTCAGATGCTTACGCTTGCCCATTTTTCCTACTTCCAACACTGTGAGAACTGACTATCCACTTGTTGCCATCCATCAGCTTTGAGAAGTGACTGTTCACTTGTTGCCTAATATATCCCACCCCTTGAGAGGTGTCACTGTAACGAGATAATCAATGGTATTCACTTCACCTGTCAGTGGTTTTAATGTTATGTCTGACCGGTGTGTAATCCAATTGTACCACTCTGTTTAATGCACTCTGAACTGCATTCAGCTGCTATTTCTGCCTCCACTGTAATACAAATTACAGTCCAGCAATTTCTGCTTAAGGTGCAATATTAGATGTTAGAGTGGTAATTGGGTTGTGTGTTCTGTTGTCTGTGATGTGAGTGTACAACACAGTGTTGAATGTATCATGTTGTGACTAAACACCAATTCCCAATATGTGTACATGTATATGGTGAATAAAATGATTCTGATTTCAACAACATGATGAACATCACTGCCATACTCTGGCTGGCTACAGTAGGTGAGGGGTGTCAGGTATTTCCCTCTTGCGCTGAGCACCGTGTGCAAAAGCGCTCTTAAGCAACTGGCAGTGTAACAGCATGCGCTTCCAGGTTATGTTGCCACGTGTGTTTTTGTTTTTATTCATGTCCTGTCTCCACCAATGTCTTGTCGTTGGTTGTTTCCTTAATGTGTCTTGATCATTCACACCTTTTTCTGTTCACCCTTTGATTAGTTAGACTTTTATGAAGCAAGAGGCAAGAGAAATGTAATGCCGGGATCACTGTGCAGGCATTTGACTTGGTGCACCTTCCCCAGTGGACCTTCATGTACCCCCAGACTCCTTTGAAAGCTCTGAAGACATCCTGAATTATTGCTTCAGAGCCAAGTCTATTTTGAGAGCTTGTTGAACCCCACCAGAGGCCGATGAGGTGGCCTTCCCTGCAGAGCGCCCTCCAAAAGCTGACAGGGTGGCCTCCACTGCTGAGCTTCAGTCTGAGGCCAACGATGCAGCCTCCCCTGCAGAGCTCCGTCCAGAATCTAAGATAGATAGATAGATAGATAGATAGATATACTTTATTGATCCCATGAGGGAAATTCTTATGAGAGGGCGACCTCCACTGATAAGCTCCAGCCAAAGCTCCCTCCGGAGGCCAAGAGGGCGGCCTCCGCTGCCAAGATTCAGCCAGAGGCCGATGTGGCAGCCTTCCCTGCAGAGCTTCCTCCAGAGGCCGACAGGGTGGCCTCCACAGCCCAGCTCCAGCCAGAGGCCAGCAGGACAGCCTCACATGAAGAGCTCCCTCCAGAGGCCAATAGGGCGGCCTCCACAGCCCAGCTCCAGCCACAGGCCAACAGGGCAGTCTCACACAAGGCTTTTCACAATGACATTGTCACAAAGGAGTTTACAGAGATCCAGATATTAGATGTAGATTTAGATTTATCCTTGGACCTATTATTGGAACCCATCCTTTTTTCAAATGTGATGGATTTCCCCCTCACGCTGAGCACTGCCAGCAGAGGCATTCAGCGCGGAAAACAGCCAGCACTATGGCACTCACATGTTGTCTTATGTTTTGTTTACTTTGCCACGTGGGTTTTGTTTTAGTTTAAGTCCTTTCTCCACCCATGTCCTGTCATTGGTTGTCTCCCTCATTTGTCTCTATTAATTGCAACTATTTTTAGTTTACCTTTGATTAGTTTGTATATTTAAACTCCTGTGTGTCTTTGTCCTGTGAGAAGTAATGTTCGACATTCTCTCATCTGTCTTTGCTGAACCTTTGTTTCATATGCTGATTACCCAGTTCTTGAGTTTGTATTGTTCACTTGTTTTGTGCTCTTTGGATTACTTGATTCTAGTTGTTCACAAATCACCTGACCTTTGCTTGTTTCCTGGTCCCAAGTGTGATCTACACTTTGGATTTGTCTGCCTGCCTCTCTAATAAAATGCTTAAACTGTAATCATGTCCATCTCTACTCACCATCCCTGATATCAAGTGATCAAAAATATTGGAAGATATGACTGACAGGTGTTTCTTGTTGTGCCCTGTTAGGTTGACTGTTTAAACAGCTCTGAATGTCTACTCTTGGTTTGAGCCATGGGTTTCCCCGTGAAGACTGCATTTGTTAAAAAGGATAAATCAAAACGAAGACCACAGAACTGTCTATGGGAGAAAAGCAAGCCTCTGCTTCCCTAGCATTGCTTCTAGATTAGCCTTTTCAGTTTTTATTTCACTTTCTTTATATTCACTTTCAGCTCCACCCTGGGAAGATTCAGCTTCAGTATGTCGTTTAGCTGCTGGAGTACTACCACTTGAAATAGTTAAGATTTATTTGAACTGGAGGCAACAGGTCGTACATGGGTAATATAGCCAAATTAATTGATTCATTGCAGTGGAGGGTACCATGCCCACAAACCTAGGGGCAATCTAGCATATCCAATCTGCTTACCTCCATGTTTTTTTTTTCAGAGGAAACTGGACAATCTGGAGGAAACCCAGGCAAACACAGTGGTTACATGCGAGTAATCACACATGCAAGTCCACACAGACATTAACCTGAGCCCATGTTTGCTCTTGTAATTTATTTTAATGGTTATGAGCGCATCACAGGTTAGGCATTGGCACATGTAACATGCTTAAACCAAACCATTCCAAGAAGTCTTCAGCAAAGTTAAAGTGAGTGGACTACCACCACACTGCCCTTACAACTGTGCCATCGAGCTACTGGTGGGAGCCATGCCCCTTTGTAACTGGATTTACCCCTTGTCCACAAAAGAGACTCAAGCCATGGACGAATACATTGAAGAAGCCCTGAAACAGGGATACAATCACCCCTCAACATCACAAGTATCTGCAGGCTTCTTTTTTGTGGAGAAGAAAGGGGCAGCCTTCTGCCTTGCATAGACTACTGAGGTCTAAACCAAGTCACTGTCAAGTTTCGCTATTCCCTACCACTGGTCCCTGCTTTAGAACAACTGAGGGAGGCCAAAATCTTTGCAAAACTGTATCGGTGGAGCACATGCAACTTGGTGTGTATCTGTGAATGGGACAAGTGGAAAATGGCCTTTAGCTCTACCTCTGGAAAGTTCAAATACTGCGTCATGCCATATAGGCTATCTTCAGCACCAGCAGTGTTCCAGTGCCTTATTAATGACATCTTACTGGGGGAAATTCATCATAGCTTATATTGATGACAGACTGATTTTTTTTCACCTAACAAGAAGACTCGCATCACTCATGTCAAAAAGGTGCTATCCAGGCTTATCAAGCACAAACTCTATGTAAAGCGGGAGAAATGTGAGTTTCATGTATCTTAAATCACATTTCTCAGATACAGGTGTTAGGTGCTTATTGACCAGGACAAAGTCACTGCCGTCATCAACTGGCCCATTCCCACAACACAGTCAAAGAACGCAATGATTTCTAGGATTTGCCAACTTTTATTGGACCCTCATCCAAGGCTTCAGCATCATAGCATCACCTTTAACAGCCCTGTTGAAGAAGGAACCGAAAAGTTTGAAGTGGAATCTCTCAGCAAATCAAGCATTTGAATGCCTCAAAAAGCATTCACCTCGGCCCTCATCCTAAAACACCCAGATCCCTCCAAGCCCTTCATCGTGGAGGTGGACACCTCTGAAACAGAGGCAGGAGCCATCCTCTCACAGCAGTTTAGAGAAAAACCCAAGATCCACTCAGTGGAATTCTTCTCCAGGAAGTTGTCCCCTTCTGAGCAAAATTATGACATCGGAACTCCTTGCTATGAAGCTGGCATTCACAGAACACAGCAACTACTCCAGTGCAAATATTGGTGGCTCTGCATGCTCCAAGATATCCACAGTTTCATCTCTTCCCTTTCTGATGGCCAAGTGGTAAAAGCCAATCAGGAGATAGGACTTTTTTTTTTGTGAACGTTCTGCACTAACAATTAGGAGGAATGGGCACAATTCCTAACAGGGACAGAATATGTGCAAAAATCCCTCCGGCACTCAGCAACTAAGCTCACACCTTTCCAATGCACCCTTGGATACCAACCATCTTTGTTCTGGTGGAATGCCAACACTACCGACTCATCCACAGTGGTTGACTGATTCAGGCAGAATGAGCGTGTATGTGAACAGGTCCACCATCACCTCAAACCCACAGCCCAGGTAAGAGTTACGGACGCCGCCATTCAGCTAGATGGGCTCACATCGTTTCATGCCTGCAGAAATGCAGCTCTGTGCGGTAAGGCTCACGGTGATGGCTTGTGTGTTTATATCAACACGGAATGGTGCAAGAACTAATTTCTAGTTACTGCTTGTCGCTGGTAGAGTTTGTGATTGTTAGATGCAGACCATTTTATTTACCTCGGGAATTCACCACTTTCCTTATAGTCGGAGTGTACACTCCCCCCAGCTCTAATGCTAAGGGACTAGTAGCGAACTGTATGGGACTATTAGCAAACTGCAGAATGCACACCCTGATGGTCTGTTTATTGTTGCCAGAGATTTCAACCATGCGAATCTCAAGTCAGCACTCCCTAAATTCCATCAGCATGTGGAATTTTCAACAAGAGGGGCAAATGCACTGGATCTTGTTTACACAAACACTCCCAGCACATACCAGGTGGAGCTCTGCCCCACCTCAGCTATTCAGACCACATCTCTGTTATAAAGATCGCTCATCAGTTGCTCCAAACCGGTTTTGAAGCAGGTGAAAACTTGTCCAGCAAGAGCCATCTCTGACTGGCACATGTTCAGGGAGGCTGCAACCCATGGCAACCCATGGCAACCCATGGCAACTTCTTGGGGGCAGTCGTGGCCTAATGGTTAGCGAGTTGGACTTGTAACCCGAAGGTCATGGGTTCGAGTCTCGGTCCGGCAGGGATTGTAGGTGGGGGAGTGAATGACCAGTGCTCTCTTCCACTCTCTATACCATGACTGAGGTGAGACCCTTGAGCAAGGCACTAAACCCCCAACTGCTCCCTGGGCGCTGCAGCAAAAAAAAGCTGCCTACTGCTCCGTGTGTGTGTGTGAAATTGCTTTGCCATGTTACAATTGCTTTCAAGAAGAAAATAAAATAAATATATACCTATTTTATAAATATATATACCTGAATTTGTATTGCACATGAAAGTCCCTTATTGCACATGAATTGAACATGTATTGCATATGCATTACACATGAAAGACCCAGCACTTATAGAGAGGAGTTGTACAGCTTGATGGCCACAGGGATAAAGGATCTTCTGAAGCGCTCAGTGGAACACTTGGCAGTGATCAGTCTCTGGCTGAAAGTGTTCCTCTGGTCGACCAGCACACTGTGTAGTGGGTGAGAAGGGTTGTCCAGGATTGAGTGGAGTTTTGACAACATCCTTCTCTCAGCCACAACGTGAACAGGGTCCAGCTCCATGCCAAGTACAGAGCCAGCCCTCCTGATTAGTTTGTCCAGTTTGTTTCTGTCTGCCACCTTCATGCTACTTCCCCAACAGACCACTGTATAGAAAATGACACTAGACACCACAGACTCATAGAACATCTGCAGCATGGTGTTGCAGACATTGAAAGACCTGAGCCTCCTCAGAAAATACAGCCTGCTCTGGCCTTTCTTGAAGAGTGCTGTTGAGTTTGATGTCCAGTCCAGTTTGTTGTCTATATGGACTATTTGTAGTCTGCAACAATCTCAACTTCTTCACCATGGACAGACAAAGGAGTGACGGGGGTCCTGGATTTTCTAAAGTCCACTACAAGTTCCTTTGTTTTCCTGACATTGAGCTGTAGGTGATTGGGCTCACACCAGGTAACAAAGTTGTCCACTACCGTCTGATATTCTGAGGTGTCACCACCCCGAATACATGCAACAATCACAGAGTCATCAGAGAACTTCTGAAGGTGGCAGGATTCAGAGTTGTAACTAAAATCAGATGTATACAGGGTAAAGAGGAAGGGAGAAAGAACTGTCCCTTGAAGAGCACCGGTGCTGCAGATCACAGTGTCGGACACACAATTCTGTATGCGGACGTACTGGGGTGGCCAGTGAGGTAGTCCATAATCCAAGAGACCAGAGGAGTGTACACCTGCATGTTCTTCAACTTCTCCTCCAGTAGGGTGGGCCTGATGGTGTTAAAGGCACTAGAGAAGTCAAAAAACATAAACCTCACAGAGCTCCCCGGTTTCTCTAGGTGAGTATAGGTTCGATGGAGCAGGTGGATGATGGCATCATCCACTCCAAGTTGAGGCTGGTAGGCAAACTGTAACGGATCAAGGAAGGGTTTGACAAGGGGCCGAATGGATCTGAGGATCAGTCTCTTGAAAGCTTTCATTAGGTGAGAGGTCAGCGCTACTGGCCTGTAGTCATTGGGGACACAGGACCGTGCTACTTTTGGTACCGGCACTAAGCAGGATGTTTTCCATAGCACTGGGACCCTCTCCAGATGTAGGCTCTGGTTAAAGATGTATTGTAGCACACCACAAAATTGCGGGGCACAGGCTTTTAGTATTCTTGAGCTGATTCCATCAGGGCAGATGACGTCACTGTCTCCAAGAGCATCACCACGCAATGACCGAAGAGGTGTGTGCACTGCTGAGGACCCAAGACTCCACCTTCAGAGCAGGTGACAAGACGGTCCTAAGAACAGCAAGGGCCAAGGATATTTCTGTATTTACTACCAGCATTTTTTTTACTACCAGCATTTTGCTCCTATATTTATAAAAATATTGTATATAATTTCTTGTCACTACTATACTCTCTACCTGGCTGCTACATAACTAACTGCTATGTACACATTTGGCATAAGCTTATCTGCTGAATACTATGTCATAGTATGTTATGTTTATATTCATAGCATTTTATTATATTATTCTTTTGCACTACCTATTATATCTGACATTTTCACACTAGAACTGTGTACTGGTCGGTGCTGCAGTGTCTCTGACTGTGCCTATTGTCCTGTTTTAGTAGGTATTTTACTGTCTTGTGCTGTTTGCATGTGCACATTATGTAGTAATGTGTAGTCTCATGTAGTTCTGTGTTGTTGTATGTAGCACCATGGTCCTTTTGTTTCGCTGTGTACTGTACAAGCTGTATGTGGTTGAAATGACAATAAAGCCATTTGACTTGACTTGAAATTTGGGCAGGACTCTTGCCCACACCAGGTCAGTTTGGTGTTACCCATAGAAGTGAATGCAAAACACTACATGCCAAGAAGAAGTCAGATCTCACAGGACATCAGGAAGAGGGTTTTGCAAGCACACCAGTTCAGGGAAGGCTATAAAACCACTGTGTATCTGCACATACTACAACAATAAGAACAACATTGAATCGAAGTGGAATTTATGGGTGTTATGGCCCTGCTATGTTTGGGCTATGCCCTAGTGGAAGAGTGCAGGTTTAGTAACATGAGCTAGAGATCATGAATGAGTTATGAAATGCTGGGTTGGTGGGGAATGAAGAGACTTTGGAAAACAGCTTTAACAAGTGGCAAGTTGAAGGACAACCAGTGTAGCAGTCGGTCCCCTAGGGAGAGAACTAGACGGGCATCAAAGGAAGGAACATAAGATATGTTTCTACACCCTAATCTGGATTCACCCTCTTACCTGACTGCAAAGATAACACTAGCTATTATGCTACCTTAAGCATCTACAAAAAATACAAGGGGTATTTGTGTCTAAAGAGAGAAATTCCTACATGAGAGTTATGTATATATGTGCACCTGCTGACCTGTTCGTCCTCCCTACGGTTGCACTACGTGGTGTGACAGCAAAGTGTAGTGATGGGACAGATAATACAATACTAACATAGCTAACATTAATATGACACAGGCAAACAGACCAAATAGCAGAAACAGTTAGCACAGTTAGTGCAAAGCAAAGCACAGAGGCTTAGTACAGAAGTGTAGCAAAGTACACAAATGCAATCACTGCGAAAACGCAAACAGAGCATTAAGTTGATAAACAGATGTGTGGGAGAGCCAAAGGGCTGGCTTGCTATCGCCGCCATGCGTGCTTTAAAAATAGGGCTCCTTCCATTTTGGGCGCATGCCCATGATCAATTGGCCCAGCGATAATGATGACTAACACTCGGTCAACCAAAAGGGCAGAGAGCTGTGAAGAAAGGGAGAGGAGGAAAAGAGAAAGAGAGAAAGCAAGCAAGCAAAATCAGGCAGCAAGCAGACAAACACAGACACGTGCACACTAACACCCACACATGTAACAATGGGTTTGCCATGAAGCCTCTGTTGCCATAAAAAGATCCAAACTTCTCACCTTCTTAATTTTGCCAGGGAACAACTGGACCAACAAGTCCAAACTTGAACTTTTTGGTCACAATCAAAATTGCTATGTCTACCACCAAAAGAACTCTCAAAAGTCAAGCATAATGGTGTTTTTCCTCCTCTGGACCAGGACAACTCCACATCATTAAAGGAACCATGAACTCTGAGGTGTACCAGGAGATTCTTGAACAGGACATCATGCGATCTGTTAAGAAGCTAAACTCAAGTCAAATTGCAGCTTCTAGCATGACAATGACCCAAAGCATACAAGCAACTCTACCAAAGAATGGCTTAGGAGAATGATTTGTGTCTTGGACTGGCCATGCCTGAACTGAATCCAATTCATGCCAGTTCATGCCAGACATCCCTTAAAACTCACATAATTGACTGAGTTCTGTGAGGAGGAGTGGGCAAAAATCCCTCAAGATAGATATCAGAGACTGATTAGTGGATATAGGAGATATTTACTACAAGTTATTGTTGCTATTGGAGGTGCCACAAGCTACTGACTGAATATTTTTGCATATATGAACTCTGATGTTTTGTTTCATCAACCACTTTTGTTTTTGTTTGTGCCCTTTATTTGGAATTTGGAATTATTTGCCCACAAATACACCACAGGAATGTCTTTTTTAAATAAATTGGGGTTTAGATGAAGATTTTATGAGTTATGAGTTTATGAGTTATTTAGGCTAAAAAAAAATTACCTTCCCTTCAGGGTTCAAACTTTCAAGCAGTACTGTATGTTTTGCCATACTGTGCAAATGAAAATAAAATTAAATATAAATAAATAAAATTGACTTCACTAACTCTGTGCATTTGAGCTACAAATTGGGAAAACATGGATGCCTCCATATTTGTCTTTTTTTTTCTAGCAACAACTCTTAATTCTGTTAGGAATAGCATCAGTTACCACAGCAAATACAAATTTATTGAAGTTTTAATGATTTAAAACCTCATGAAACAAATTTATATATATATAGCCTTTTGTATTAAACAGCTGAGAAGCTATTAAAATATTGTTATTAAACCAATTTTGGAATATAGAATTATTTTTAATTTGATTGTCTTGGTTATTCCAACTAAAATGATGATTATAGATCAGGACTAAAAGCATTAGTTTAGTGAAATTAGGTTTGATATGTTGTAATTATATAACAAAAAGATTGGAGACCAGTCACTTTAGAAAATAATTTTTTTTTTTAATACAGTCATGAAAACATGAAACACCATCCTTCAAGTCTCTGTTTTTAGTTATCAGGGCCTAAATAACACTTGTGTGGTCCTCGCCAACTTCTATAAGCAAACAAATAATCTCAGGTGACCAAAAAAAAAAAAAAAATCAGATTTCAATATGTAGTCTTTTTTTTTTCCCCAAAAAGTAAATCAGAAACCAGATGGGAAAAAATAAGCACACATTATAATTCAGTAATATATGGAACCACCTTTAGCAAATATAACTTATATACTTATATATATATATATATATTATATATATACTTATATATATACCAATAATTTTATTGGTCTCTCACATTATTTTGTGGAAAGTTGGCCCAGTATTCTTTACAACATTGCTTCGGTTCATTGATGTTTGAGGGCATTCATTTATGCACAGCAATCTTATGATCCTGCCACAGCATCTCAATGGGTTGAGGTCTGGACTTTGACTTGGACAAACGTCTTGATTTTTATTTCTTTAGCCATTCAGATGTCAATTTGCTTGTGTCCTTACATTTGAATATTCTGGTATGTAGAGTTCATTGTTGTCTCAATGACTGCAAGCTTCCAAGGTCCTGTGGCTGCAAAACAAGCCCAAATCATCACCCCTCCACTACCACCATTGTGGTGATACGCTATGTCTGGTTTTCACCAAACATGATGCTATGCATGATGACCAAACTTCTCCACCTTAGTCTTTTTAGTCCAAAGGATATTGTACCAGAACTTTTGTGAATTTTTGTGTTTTTGTTTGATCAGATGCAATTTTGCTAAATCATTACTACCAATAATTATATTACAGAGACACAAGGTTAGAACATAAGGAATAAGAAGTACATAATTTTCAAAGACAGCATAAATCTGTCATAACCTTCAAAGCCCATCAAACAAGCCAAGCATTGTCTAGGAGTTGACCTAAGAGCTGGACAGAGGAAAAAGAATAGAGGACAGAAAAACTTAAAACATTTTAGTTCAACAAAATATCACAGACTACAACAGGTGGCATGGAGATCAGGATTTAAGG
Source organism: Pangasianodon hypophthalmus (assembly GCF_027358585.1). Lineage (NCBI taxonomy): Eukaryota > Metazoa > Chordata > Actinopteri > Siluriformes > Pangasiidae > Pangasianodon > Pangasianodon hypophthalmus. Next base: position 17,122,926 of record NC_069725.1, read on the forward strand.
TCCATTATGATGCAGCACCTGCAAAAGTCTAGGCAGTTACTTATTCACCGACCTGGAGGGAAGAGTTAATATTAGTGTCATTATTGACATCATCACCAGGTTAGTAGTAAGGCAAGATATAACTTTAGTTGCGATAAATGCATTCATCCAGATTTCCAGTGCTCGATTTCAGCTATGCTGGAGTGACCAGTAGGACAGTGTAGGGCCCATACCTTCTTGCATACAATTTGGTTGTCTTATTTGGGGTGCTACATAATGCCATTAATACCATGACAACCAATTCACAGACCTGAAAAATGATTTCAGGCTGTAACAACTGGGCCTTCTTAAAGGTTTAAAAAAAAATCCTACATCATGCAGATCTCTCTTGTTGAACATTCCATTATAGAATTAGTCTACTTTTGTTTAGCTGCATCTGCATCCCAATCTTCTGCCTGACTTCGACAAGACAAATAACCAACAACAAGCGTGGCTGTGTATACCCTTGGCTAAAATATTGATATTTTTCAAGCAGACTTGTCAATAGTAAAATATGGCTATGTCTTTTATATGTTACAAAGAAGAAAATGAATTTAGAAATATTTTCTTTCAGCGAAAAAAAAAAAATCATCATGACTGAGGGGCCAGGACAGACAAGGTTCCAATGTGGTTCCCTTAAAACACAATATACTCAACAACCAGGCCCATAAAATGCAATAGGTAAAAATACAGCTATAAGAAGCACTATGTTGGATTACCAGGTTGCAACATACAGGATTTAAAGGATCTGCTGCTAATATCTCGATGTCAGATACCACATCATATATATATATATATATATATATATATATATATATATATAAACATCCATGACTTTGCTTCCTAGTAAAATACATTTCAGATAAAGTGATTAAGAGAATTAATAAAAAAAATTTCTATCCCTTACTTTATACAGTATATAACAGTCATGGAAAAAGAAAATACAATATACTTCAATTTGCCAGGGCCTAAATAACAATTATCTGGTCCTCACCAACTTCTATAAATAAACAAATAACTTCACCAAAAAAATGACGACAACAAAAAAAAAAAACACAACAGATTTCGATATGTGATCATTTTTTCTGAAAAAATAAATCAACATTTAGAAACCAGGTGGAGAATAAATAAGTACACCCTTCCAACTTCCACAATCATTAAGAAGTTTGACTACCTAAGCAGAACTTTTGGCAGTTTGGTGTTCTAGAACACTCGGGTGTGAGTCTACATAATGGCAAGAAGAATGGACATCAGCCATGACCTCAGAGAAACAACTATTGCAATCTGGGAAGGGTTATAAGGCCATCTCCAAACAATTTGAAATTCACCATTCACCAAGGATTGTTTCCAAATGGATAGCCTTCAAGACAGTTGCCAATCTTCCAAGAAGTGGGCATCCCAGAAAATGATTAATGATTTGGGTTTGTTGTGCAGCCACAGGACCTGACAAACTTGCAGTCATTGAGACAACGATGAACTCCACTTTATAACAAAATATACTGGAGACAAAAGTGAGGCCATTTGTCCAGCAGCTCAAGCTGGGCTGAAATTGGGTCATGCAACAGGACAATAATCCCATGCACACCAGCAAATCAACATCTGAATGGCCAAAGAAGAAAAAAATGAAGGTGTTGGAATGGCCAAGTCAGACTCCAGACCTCAAACCCATTAAAATGCTGTGGTGGGATCTTTAGAGAGCTATGCATAAACAAATGCCTTCAAATGTCAATGCACTGAAGCAATGTTGTAAAGAAAAGTTGGCCATAATTTCTCCAAAACATGTTTATATATATATATATATAAACGTGTTTTGGAGAAATTATAGCCAACTTTTCCAATATATATATATATATATATATATATATATATATATATATATATATATACACAAAAAAAAAAAAAAAAATGGATATAGAAAGTCTACCCACCCCTACACATGGCAGGCATTTGTGATGTAAAAAAAAAAAAATTTAAACCAAGATAAATCATGTCAGAACTTTTTCCACCCTCAGTGTGAAATTACAACATATAAAAATTAAGTGAAAAACAATCAGAAACATCACTTGTTGAAAGGTATCAATCAGGAGAGGGGTATAAAAGAATTTCTAAAACATTAGATGTAGCATGGAACACCGTAAAGGCCATCATCAACAAATAGAGAAAACCGAGCATTACAGTGACATCACCAAGAGCAGGACGTCCCTCCAAAATTTATAAAAGGCAAAACAAAAACTTACCAGGGAGGCTGCCAAGAGACCAACGGCAACATTAAAGGAGATGCAGGAATATCTGACAAATACTGATTAATCTCTGCATGTGACAACATTCTCTCATATTCTTCATGTCTGGCCTATGTGATAGGGTGGCTTGATGGAAGCCTTTTCTCATAAAAAAAACATCCAAGCTCAATTAAATCACCCCAAACCATGTGGCAAAATGTGTTATGGTCTAATGAGACCAATTCCAAAAGTTGTAATATTTCCAGACTTCCAAAAGGTATGTTTGGTGAAAAAGAAGCACATCACCAGAAGAACGCCATACCCACAGGGCAGCATGGTGGTGGCAGGATCATGATTTAGGGCTGCTTATCTTCAGCCAGAACTGTGGGATTTGTCAAGGTGGAGGGACTCATGAATAGCTACAAATACCTACAAAGTCTTGCTAGTAAGCTGAAGATGAAAAGGAATCATGACAATGACCCAAAGCATGAATGGACTAGCTAGAGCCCAGACCTGAATCCAACTAAAAATTTGTGGGGTGACCTGAAGCGGGCTGTGCACAGCAATTGCCCTTATAATTTGATGAAGATTAGAATGTTTTTCCAAGAAAGATTCTGAAAATATTGCCAAGTCAAGATGTGCCACGCTAAAAGACTCTTACCCAAAAAGACTGAGTGGTGTAATAAAATCAAAAGGTGCTTCAACAAAGTATTAGTTTAGGGGTGTGCATACTTACGCGTATATATATATATATATATATATATATATACGCGTAAGTATGCACACCTTTTCATATCTTTTTATATCTTCAGTAAGTGCATTTTATATATATATATATATATATATATATATATATATATATATATATATACACTATATTACCAAAAGTATTCGGTCACCCATCCAAATGATCAGAATCAGGTGTCCTAATCACTTGGCCTGGCCACAGGTGTATAAAATCAAGCACTTAGGCAGGCAGACTGTTTTTACAAACATTTGTGAAAGAATGGGCCGCTCTCAGGAGCTTAGTAAATTCCAGCGTGGAACTGTCATAGGATGCCACCTGTGCAACAAATCCAGTCGTGAAATTTACTCGCTCCTAAATATTCCACAGTCAACTGTCAGCTTTATCATAACAAAATGGAAGAGTTTGGGAACAACAGCAACTCAGCCACGTAAACTGACGGAGAGGGGTCAGCGGATGCTGAAGCGCATAGTGCAAAGAGGTCGTCGACTTTCTTCACAGTCAATTGCTACAGAGCTCCAAACTTCATGTGACCTTCAGATTAGCCCAAGTACAGTACGCAGAGAGCTTCATGGAATGGGTTTCCATGGCCGAGCAGCTGCATCCAAGCCACACATCACCAAGTGCAATGCAAAGCGTCGGATGCAGTGGTGTAAAGCACGCCGCCACTGGACTCTAGAGCAGTGGAGACGCGTTCTCTGGAGTGATGAATCACGCTTTTCCATCTGGCAATCTGATGGACGAGTCTGGGTTTGGAGGTTGCCAGGAGAACGGTACATTTCGGACTGCATTGTGCCGACTGTGAAATTTGGTGGAGGAGGAATTATGGTGTGGGGTTGTTTTTCAGGAGTTGGGCTTGGCCCCTTAGTTCCAGTGAAGGGAACTTTGAATGCTTCAGGATACCAAAACATTTTGGACAATTCCATGCTCCCAACCTTGTGGGAACAGTTTGGAGCGGGCCCCTTCCTCTTCCAACATGACTGTGCACCAGTGCACAAAGCAAGGTCCATAAAGACATGGATGACAGAGTCTGGTGTGGATGAACTTGACTGGCCTGCACCCGACCTGAAGTCCTGACCTGAACCTGATAGAACACCTTTGGGATGAATTAGAGCGGAGACTGAGAGCCAGGCCTTCTCGACCAACATCAGTGTGTGACCTCACCAATGCGCTTTTGGAAGAATGGTCAAAAATTCCTATAAACACACTCCTCAACCTTGTGGACAGCCTTCCCAGAAGAGTTGAAGCTGTAATAGCTGCAAAAGGTGGACCGACATCATAGTGAACCCTATGGGTTAGGAATGGGATGGCACTTAAGTTCATATGTGAGTCAAGGCAGGTGACCGAATACTTTTGGTAATATATATATATATATATATATATATATATATATATATATATATATATATATATATATATATATAAATAATGCACTTACAGTGCAGATACAGATATATATATACAGATATAAAAAGTCTACACACCCCTCTTAGAATTGCAGGTTTTCATGATGTACAATAAAATGAAACCAAGACAAATCATGTCATGGCTTCTTCACCTTTAATGTGATATAGCAACCAACAAAATTCAAGTGAAAAATTAATAGAAATGTTTTTGGGGAAAAAAGATAAAATCTTAAAATAACATGGTTGCATAAGTGTTGCAATGGTTGCATAACCCTTTTTATCATGGGGCATGTGGCAAAATATGATTTGGTGTGATTTAGGTGGGTGTGGATGTTGTTTTGTGACAAAGGGCTTCTGTCTAGCTACCCTACATCCCAGACATACGAAGAATACCTGAGATTGCTGTTACATGCAGGAAGTGTCCAGTACTTGCCAGATATTCCTGCAGCTCCTTTAATGTTACCATAGGTCCCTTTCTTCATGCCCTTTCATCAATTTTGGTTTTGGTCCAAAATTATGTTGTGGTCTTATGAGACCAAGGTAGAACTTTTTTGGCCATAATTCTAATAGATATTTTTGGTGCCAAAACAAGACAGCTTATCACCCAAAGAACACCACACCCATAGTGAAGCATGGTGGTGGAGGGATCATGTGATTGGGCTACTTCTCTTTAGCTCAAACTGGGGCTCTAGTCAAGATAAAGGGAATCATGGATAGCTCCAAATACCAATCTATTTTGTCACAAAACCAGGCCTGTCGTATACAGCTGAATATGAAGAAAAATTGACCTTCCATCACGATAATAACCCAAAGCACACATTTAAGTCAACAAAGGAATGGCTGCAGAAAAAAAGAGTCAGAGCCCAGATCTAAATCCTATCGAAAACCTGTGGAATGACTGGAATAGGGCTGTACGCAGTGCTTAAGTTAGATCTTGAGTATTTTGCAATGGAATGGAATAAAATTGCCAAATCTAAGTTTGTAGACTCTTACCCAAAAAGACTGAGTGCTGTATTACAAGCAAAATCGGATCGGTTCTAAGAAAGTATTAGTTAAGAGGTGTGCACCCTTATGCAACAAGGTTAATGTAAGTTTTCTCTTTCTCCCCCCTAAAAATTCTATTTGTTTTTCAGTTGAATTTTTTTTTTGGTTGGTTTTCTTGGTTTAATTTTTTATGTCACAAAAACCTGCAATTTTAACAGGGATGTGTAGACTTTTTTTTATATCCCCTGCACTCCCTGTTACACTTTTTTAAAACTATTTATTGGTGTAGTTAATTTATTGTTATGGAATATCCATGAGACAACATGGCTTATATCACTTTCATATCACTTTCATTATAGCAGCCACATGTATGGGGAAAAATGTTTGTTATTAGTCTTAGATTAAGTGGAGTGTCTGCCATAAAATTGCACGTGTATGAACTGTTACTATACATAGTAGAATGAGTGCCTTAATATAAACCTATCATTTATGTTACAGCCAGAACTACTGTCAGAGCTACTGTCAGTGCACAGCTTCTGATATGAGAATTCAACTTTTCTGTTTTAGAACCTAGAAGATTAATATAGAACTCAGTTATTGTAATGTGGTCACAGGTGTACATATATCAAGGATAAAATATACAAAAATCACTACTGCAATCACAAAAAAATTAAATAAGTATGAACCGCTTTTTCCTCAGTTCCGAGCCAGAGATTGATTAAAGCATAGCTTGTTCTTCACAGTGGTCTGGGACACTCTGCAAGAAGTCAAATCAACTCAAAAGCAAGAAACCTGAGACCTTCTAACAAACAAATTCAGTAAAAAAATTGGCACGAATCACTCATCACAGAATAAACTTTCATATAACCAGTGGTACTAGCTGCTGGTCTCACTGATATTGCTACTGCCATCTATAGTTGCTTGGCTAATCATGTTTGCACTGCTACCAACGGAAGCGCTATACTACGCTATCACTTTCATTGATTTCAGTGTGTTCTTTGCTCTTAAAGAAGCTGTATATTTGGAACATTTTGAAGAACAGCAAAATCTAACAAGTAACACCTTATTTTTACAGCTAGATTTTTTAGACTGACTGACTAGTAGATTTAATACAAATACAGCCCCTTTCAAAAGTATTGGAACACCAAGGCCAATTCTTTTGTTTTTGCTATACACTGAAGACATTTGCGTTTGAGATCAAAAGATGAATATGAGACAATAGATCCGAAATTCAGGTTTCATTTCGTGATATTTACATCTAGATGTGTTAGACAACTTAGGATATGGCACCTTTTCTAAGTGATAAAAACACTGGAACATGTGACTGACATGTGTTTACTGTCCCCCGGTATGCCCTGTTAGGTTGATTGTTTAAACAATTAATAGCTCTGAATGTCTACTCTTGGTTACTCTTGATTTTGTTATTAAAAATGATAAACCAACATAAAGACCAGAGAGTTGTCTATGGCAGAAAACAAGTCATTTTTAAGCTGAGAAAAGAGGGACAATTAACCAGTCATTGTGTAAGCACTGGCCATAGCCAATACAACAATTTGGAATGTCTTGAAAAAGAAAGAAACCACTGGTTTACTAACAAGCAGACAGTGGACAGGGAAAACAACAGCAGTTGATGAAAGAAACATTGTGAAAGCTGTGAAGAAAAACCCAAAAACAACAGTCAGTGACATCAACAACAACCTCGAATGCGTAGGGGTGAACGTACCCAAAACACACTGCCAAAAAAATGGAAGATTTTAGACTGGCCAAATCAATCATCAGATCTTAACCACATTGAGCATGCATTTCACCTCCTGAAGAGGAGACTGAAAGGAGAGAACCCCCAAAACACACAACAACTGAAAGAAGCTGTGGTACAAGCCTGGAAAAGAACCACAAAAGAAGAATGCAACAGTTTGGTGATGTCAGTGGGTCACCAGCTCATTGCAAGCAAGGGATATGCAACCAAATATTGTTTATTGTTAAAGTAAGTGTTATTTAATTTATTTTCTGTTCTAATACTTTTGATCCCCTAAAAATTGGGTGCTCTGCCACTAAACATGCCATGTTCTAAGTTGTTTAACGCATCTAGATGTTAATATCGGGAAATGAAAGCTGAAATTCTGATCCATCATCTCATATTTATCTTTTGTAGGTCCCTGGAGGATTAATGGTTAGGCCTTGGGGCTCTCGCCACTGCGGCCTGTGTTCAATTCCTGGCTAGGGAACTGACCCCAGTCACTGGAGTTGCACAAAACAGTGCACTCTCAGTGCCAGTCCCAAGCCCAGATAAATTGGGGAGGATTGCATCAGGAAGGGCATCCGGCGTAAAAACTTGTGCCAAATCAAATTTGTGGACCAATGATCTGCTGTGGCAACCCCTAATGTGAGCAGCCAAAACAACATCTCATATTTATCTTTTGATCCCAAACTCACATATCTTCAGTATATAGCAAAAGCAGAAGAATTGGCCTCGCTGTTCCGATACTTTCAAAGGAGACTGTATATGCAACACACAAGTCTTTTGTTAACAAATTATTTAAATAACTTACATTTTTAAATTTATATAATTTATACATTTAAAATGTGTACACTTTTTTCTTTTTTGTGAGCAACCTTCTGGTGCCAGGTCACCAATACGGTAAATCTGGCCATATATACATTGGTGTCAGCCCCTGGCCCATCCTGACTTGGGGATGGCAGTTCCAGCCCTGCACGAAAGTGACCATGCCATTTTACATTCAGCTGCAGAGCTATTCATTTCCTTAAGATTTGCACGTCACACATTCTCAGTGGGACCTTAGAGACCATAAAGGTTTAACGCAAGAATGGTGCGGGTGAGTTTTTGAGAAAAGTGAGTTTTTAACATAAAGATTGGCACTGATTTGAATTCAACAAACAGGAATCAACCATTTTAACCTTTTTCGAAGAAGTAACTGTGTCGTTTCAGAAAAAGTAGTGTTCGACATTGCAAAGGGACTTCAGTTCCCAGCAGTCTCCAGGGCAGCGTGCAGGTGACGTCACACGAAGTATATAATACTATCGTGTAGCGTTTCATCCTTTATTGTTACTTGTAACGAACTGGAGCAACGCAGAGGAGCTCCGGTGCTCTGGCAAAAAAGAGAAAGAATTATTGTTCTAAAACGACACCTTCCGTGCTGGCTAAAAATATTAATGTTTGATTTTACTTGAGGATATCGGTGTTTAAAACGTCCATTAAAGAAAGAAAATGGACTCGAACCGGCCTGCTCTCGGTTTGATCTATTTTAATACAGCTAGCTATTTGCTAAAGCCAGCTTCTTCATCGTTTGTTGGCTGCATGTTCTCGTAAAAGTAGTACCTTTTTAGTTTAGCTGACCGAGATTATTGTCTGACTTTGTGTTTCTGTTTGTAAAGAACTCCACCTATTGCCTGCACCATTTAAGTCATAGCCTCATATGCCTGTGTCACAAACTAAGTGAAATACAACGTAAACAGCACACAGTCCTGAATTATGATTGTTTTGTTAATAGCCTAGTATGTCTAAATGTGGCTGCCTAGAGAACCCGGGCATACCAAACCGGTGTTTCTTTTCTGACGAGACCACTTTCTCTGGGCTAAAGTCGTCTTTGTCCCTCATCTGCTAACCTGCTAACCGGTGAATTTTGCTAACAATATTCCAAAAGGAGGAAATAACGACGACCCGAACAACGATTTCACTGTCTGAAAGGCTTTCTGTTTGTATCCAAGGTAAGGACTCTGATTAGGTTTTGTGTTTCACCCTGGCTTGGCTTCCCATGTAGCCTTGGCTTCCTATAGCCTAGAAAAAGAAGCACAGAAACGATGGCCATCAGCCTGACTGTTCTACACGCAAATAAATATTTGCCTTGTCATAGCCTGCTGCGCTCATATCCTTCGGCCAGCTACAATATGGGATTAAAGAAAAATGCAACTGGCTCAGCTGGACAATCGTTTCTTTTCTCGCATGCTGACTGGCTTTTTCAGCTATTGTGTAGCCCTTGCTCCTTGCCACCATGTCTGACAGTGTTCAGTTCTCAGCGTTAGGATTTTTTTTTTTAACACAATTCCACAAATGCGCCCGACTGGGAAATGTGGATGAATTGTTTAGTTGATGAAACTGAGTTGTTCAGCGTCACGTCATCAGCGTGGCCGGTTGGCTGGGAGAAAACGTGACGTGTTCATGCACTGAACACACATAACCTAATGTCATAATTACCAGTCTAATTACTTGTCTTCATTCGGTTTGGGATGTGTTCAAAGAATATATTGCGGCATCTCAGTCTAGTCTCCACGTATTTTACACGGGGTATATGTATATTACAGGCCTATATTATCTATTATGTATAATAGAACATTGGTGTCAGGGTGGATGTATTTAGGCATTTACTGTAACAGTGCTTTTAGTCAGTAGCAGAAATTGCAGAAATTATGTGAGTGAAGTCCAGGAAGAAAGTTTAAGCCTTTGATGCATCACATGTTCCTATGCCAGACTGTCATTTTATCTGCCTTGTAAATTAAGCTTTATCAGTGTGTGAACACATTATTTTTTGCATGTAGACCTTTAAGTCTCAACAAACCTGAATATAGAGTGAGTGATGCTGCTAAGAGTTTGGGCATTATTTGATGTTAGCAGTGATCAGCTTGTTCAAGTGGTCATATAAACAGTATGATACCCTAGATTTGATTAAAGCTTTTATCAGATTTTAATAAATTAGTGTGTATTTACATTTACTCTAATTTCTTGGGGTCAGTTATAGTTTGAAATCAGTCAAAACACTTTGATATTCTCCATTTGTGCTTGTGCAGAACCAACCCAGAGGGACGAATGGCTTGTCTCTGTCTTTGGATCCAATTGAAGATATCGTCAAGTGAAAAACAGTATTAAGTGCAATCTGCAATGATAAAAACTTCCTTATCAGCACATGTGGATAAATCTCTAGCTATGTATCTGGGACAAGCAGATTTCATGTCAGGGTTATTAATTGTGTTATTCATAGTTGCCCAACAGACAACTAGGTTAAAGAACCAGAGAAGGAAAATAAACCCTCCTTCCACTGATTTTTTTGAAAAAACAAAAGTTTTGTTTTGTATGCATGTTCAAACCTTATGCACTTTATGGCCTTACAATGCACCTTGTTGCAATGACTATAGTGCCTACCTCTGACTCCCACTGGTTGCTGAACTACACATAATGGTCAAGGTGAAAGCTGGCTGATGGTGGAATGATTTTTCTTAATGGAGTAATTAACATGCAGAGATGACAGATGATTGTTTCAGATTTGAAAACACACAGGCATGTGGAAATACTGATAAAACTGAGGAAAATAAAGTGCATTGCTGTCAATTGCTGTGCAATCACCTTGCAGTTAAAGATGTCAACAAAAAATAAAGATGCTAGCCAGACTCAGAGTAAGATTAATCGTGATGTGAGGCTAGAGCACTGCAGCTCATAGCTGAAACATTCACCAGTGACCTGTGGACTTTTTGTTGAGGGTGCAAACACAATGTACTACATTTAAAAACCTCATCAGGAGAGGATAAGGACTATGGTACACAGTTTTTTCTTTTCATGGAGATTCTATATTCTATACTAGTCATGCCCTTAAACTGTATTAATGCACTGAACTCTGTAACTCCCTAGCCATCCATTACTTTATATTAGCTACCACGATCTAATAAATTAGAGTTCTGGGCAACCAAAATATGGGACTACTCTGTACATGGGTGCCTTTAATTGGTAGGCTAGCTAATTAATTTCATTCCGCAAACAACCCCTGATTAGTAAAGCAATTCGAGTGCTGGCTCTGTAGAAGCCAGCAGTCTTGACTCTACTGCGCTAGCTTGTCAGACAATTCACTTAAATGGCAAGCAGGTAATACCATGTGTAAGCTTTTTACAGGCGAGAGGTGTTACTTTCTGTGTCGTATGGCCTATACAGCCCCAGAAGCACTCTGCTTGCACAGCTGGCAAGGGATTTTTGTCCGAAATGTTCAGTTTCACTGAAAGCTTTGTATACTTTGCTGAATTTTTTCCAACTGTGTATATACAGTTGTATGTAAAAGTTTAGTTGCTTTTTAAAGTGAAAAGAAGTAAAACAACCTCTGCAGCAAACTACTTTAATCATTTTTCTGCAAATGTTTTTGCACCGTTATTGTATATTGGAAGAGCATAAAAATTAGGGGAAAAGAGTAATTATGTGCAAAAGTTTGGACACCCTTCCAGTTGTAAAATCTCAGAATTTAATTAACTCATTATACCTGAAGTGATTCATTAGTATTCATTAGGCAGATCAAGAATTGCCATTAGGAGTAATAATTCCAGAGCATATTAATTTCTCTGACTGTTCAAACTTTGTGCTAGTATTTAACAACCATGCCTTCCTCTAAGCAACTGGCTGGGACAAACGCTGTCAGTTACTAAACAAAATGACCAATTAGTGGTTTTGTGTCGTTTTTCTTTTTCTTAGCCATAATCACCATCAACATCAAAACCCTGGAAGTAAAGTTTGGTCTCTGTGTTAGCCCAGAGATTTTTTTCTGTTTGCACACAGGTGATGTACAGTCATCAGGCACTTTATTAGGAACGCCATACTGGGTAGGGCCTCCCTTTGCTCTCAAACAGCCTCAATTCTTTGTGGCATGGATTCCACAAGATGTTGGAAACATTCCTTTTGAGATTCTGGTCCATGTTGACATGATTGCATCACACAATTCTGCAGATTTTTCAGGTGGACTTTCATGCTGCGACTCTCCCATTCTACCACATCCCAAAAGTATTCTTTTGAACATTGACACAAGGCAGGTTGGGTCCATGGATTCATGCTGCTGGTGCCATTATCTGACCCTGTCATCTGTGTGTCTCAGCAGAAATTGAGATACATCAGACCAGACTATGTTTTTCCAGTCTTTACCTGTCCAGTTTCTGTCCTGTGCCCCACTGCAGCCTAAGCTTTCTGTTTTTGGCTGACAGAAGAGGAACCTGACGTGGTCTGCTGTTGTAACAAATCTGTCTCAAGTTTCGACGTGTTGTGCTTTGAGATGCTTTTCTGCTCACCACAATTGTACAGAGTGGTTATCTGAATGACTATAGCCTTTCAGTCATCTCCAACTAGTCTGGCCATTTTCTGTTGAGCTCTCTCATCAACAAGGTGCTTCCATCTGCAGAACAACTGCTCACTGAGTAAATGCTAGAGACTGTTGTACATGGAAATCCCAGGAGATCAGCAGTTATAGAAATACTCAAACCAGCCTGTCTGGCACCAACTGCCAGCCTGTATCTGCATGATTTTATGCATTTTACTGATGCCACATGAATGGCTGATTTAGATAATTGCATGAATGAGTAGGTGTACAGGTGCTTCTTATAAAGTGCTCTATCAGTGTATACTGTATGGCCAAAAATATGTGGACACCTGACCATCACACCCATATGTGGCCATTCCAAAACCATGGGTGTTAAGAGTTAGTCCCCAACAATAACAGCCTGCACTCTTCTGGGAAGGCTTTCCATTAGATTTTGCAACATGGCTGTGGGGATTTGTGCAGATTCAGCAACAAGAACATTAATGTGGTCAGGCACTCACAAGCGAGAAGGCCTGGTGCGCAGTCGGCGTTCAAATTCATCTCAGAGGTGTTCAGTGGGGTTAAGGTCACAGCTCTGTGCTGGCCACTAGAGTTCTTTGACATCAAACTTGGCAAACCATGTCTTTTTGGACCTCACTTTGTCCACAGAGACAGTCATGATGAAACAGGTTTGGGCCCCTTAGTGCCAGGCTAGGGAAATCTTAATGCTACAGTACACAAAGACATCCTGTATAATTGTGTTTCCAACTTTGTGGAAATAGTTTTGGGAAGGCCCACATATGGGTGTGATGGTCTGGTGTCCACATACTTTTGGCCATGCAAATTCATTCAGCATAAGTTTGTATTGTTTGTTTGGGGTGTGTGTGTGTGTGTGTGTGTGTGTGTGTGTGTGTGTGTGGGGGTGTGTGTGTGTGTGTGTGTGTGTGTTTGTGTGTGTGTATACCGATCAGCCATAACATTATGGCCACTGACAGGCGAAGTGAATAATATTGATTATCTCGTTACAATAGCACCTGTCAAGGGTTGAGATATGTTAGGCAGTAAGTGACCAGTCGGTTCTCGAAGTTGATGTGTTGGAAACAGGAAAAATGGGCAAGCGTAAGGATTAGAGAGACTTTGACAACGGCCAAATTGTGATGGCTAGATGACTGGGTCAAAGCATCTTTAAAATGGCAGGCCTTGTGGGGTGTTCCCGGTATGCAGTGGTTAGTACCTACCAAAAGTGGTCCAAGGAAGGACAACTGGTGAACTAGCAACAGGGTCATGGGCGTCCAAGGCTCACTGATCCGTGTGGTGAGTGAAGGCTAGTCTGTCTGGTCTGATCCCATAGAAGAGCTATCGTAGCACAAATTGCTGAAAAGTTAAAGCTGGCTATGATAGAACGGTGTCAGAACACACAGTGCATTGCAGCTTGCTGCGTGTGGGGCTGTGTAGCCACAGACCTGTCAGAGTGCCCATGCCGACCTCTGTCCACTGCCAAAAGTGCCTACAATGGACAGATGAGCGTCAGAACTGGACCACGGAGCAATGGAAGAAGGTGGCCTGGTCTGATAAATCACATTTTCTTTTACATCATGTGGAAGGCAGGGTGCGTGTGCATTGTTCACCTTGGGAAGAGATGGCACTAGCATGCACTATGGGAAGAACGCACGCGGGCGGAGGCAGTGTGATGCTCTGGGCAATGTTCTGCTGGGTCCTGGCATTCACGTGGATGCTATTTTGACACATACCACCTACCTAAACGTTGTTGCAGACCAGGTACACCCCTTCATGGCAACGGTATTCCCTAATAGAAGTGACCTCTTTCGGCAGGATAATGCGGCCTGCCACACTGTAAAAATTGCTCAGGAATGGTTTGAGCAACATGACAAAGAGTTCAAGGTGTTGACTTGGCCTCCAAATTCCCCAGATCTCAATCCAGTTGAACATCTGTGGGGTGTGCTAGCCATCAAGTCCGATCCATGGAGGCCCCACCTCTCAACTTACAGGACTTAAAGGATTTGCTGTTAATGTCTTTGTGCCAGATACCAAAGCACACCTTCAGGGATCTATTGGAGTCCATGCCTTGACGGGGCAGTGCTGTTTTGGCAACAAAAGGGGGACCAACACAATATTAGGCAGGTGGTCATAATGCTATATGGCTGATCGGTGTATATACACTATATTACCAAAAGTATTCAGTCACCCATCCAAATGATCAGAATCAGGTGTCCTAATCACTTGGCCTGGCCACAGGTGTATAAAATCAAGCACTTAGGCAGGCAGACTGTTTTTACAAACATTTGTGAAAGAATGGGCCGCTCTCAGGAGCTCAGTGAATTCCAGCGTGGAACTGTCATAGGATGCCACCTGTGCAACAAATCCAGTCGCGAAATTTACTCGCTCCTAAATATTCCACAGTCAACTGTCAGCTTTATCATAACAAAATGGAAGAGTTTGGGAACAACAGCAACTCAGCCACGTAAACTGACGGAGAGGGGTCAGCGGATGCTGAAGCGCATAGTGCAAAGAGGTCGTCGACTTTCTTCACAGTCAATTGCTACAGAGCTCCAAACTTCATGTGACCTTCAGATTAGCCCAAGTACAGTACGCAGAGAGCTTCATGGAATGGGTTTCCATGGCCGAGCAGCTGCATCCAAGCCACACATCACCAAGTGCAATGCAAAGCGTCGGATGCAGTGGTGGACTCTAGAGCAGTGGAGACGCGTTCTCTGGAGTGATGAATCACGCTTTTCCATCTGGCAATCTGATGGACGAGTCTGGGTTTGGAGGTTGCCAGGAGAACGGTACATTTCGGACTGCATTGTGCCGACTGTGAAATTTGGTGGAGGAGGAATTATGGTGTGGGGTTGTTTTTCAGGAGTTGGGCTTGGCCCCTTAGTTCCAGTGAAAGGAACTTTGAATGCTTCAGGATACCAAAACATTTTGGACAATTCCATGCTCCCAACCTTGTGGGAACAGTTTGGAGCGGGCCCCTTCCTCTTCCAACATGACTGTGCACCAGTGCACAAAGCAAGGTCCATAAAGACATGGATGACAGAGTCTGGTGTGGATGAACTTGACTGGCCTGCACCCGACCTGAAGTCCTGACCTGAACCTGATAGAACACCTTTGGGATGAATTAGAGCAGAGACCGAGAGCCAGGCCTTCTCGACCAACATCAGTGTGTGACCTCACCAATGCGCTTTTGGAAGAATGGTCAAAAATTCCTATAAACACACTCCTCAACCTTGTGGACAGCCTTCCCAGAAGAGTTGAAGCTGTAATAGCTGCAAAAGGTGGACCGACATCATAGTGAACCCTATGGGTTAGGAATGGGATGGCACTTAAGTTCATATGTGAGGCAAGGCAGGTGACCGAATACTTTTGGTAATATAGTGTATTATTCACGTCCAAGGTTTTGTGTTGTGTAATGTCAAGGTGTTGCGATTTCACACTATCTAGAATTCACACCATAGTATAGTGACCACCACTGTACGGCACACGAGAGCTCATATCTCACGGTGCTGGAACACTGCTTAAAATCAACACCTTGTTTGCTGTGTTTGATTTAAGTCACATTCGCATCTAAAATGATTCAGACATACATGACATTAGGAATGCTTTCAGTGTGGTGAGGACATATAAAAATGTAACCATGATTATTTTTAAGGCACAATCTACATCAAACAATTTTGCCATATTAATAATGTTGTCATAAAATACCTTTATAACAGTTCTGCTGAAACTGATTAAAATAGCACATTAATAGGGGAAAATTATACCTTACCTTTAAAATACTGATCTACTTTTCTAACTGCAGTAAACCTCTAGCAGGCTACTTCACCGGCCCTCACATCGATATCTCTGCTTATAGTGTAGCCAGTGATACCAACTCTCTTCAGAGAAATCATGCTCAAAAAATTGCTAGAAGTCTGTAGTTGGCTTCATAGACTAATTTGCATATTAATGTATTCATCATGATCATTGGTATATTAAATTAGAAAATAGAGTACATGAAGAAAGATTTTCACTTAGAATATAATAAAATAGAACAGAATAGGGTCTTATCAGAATAGAAAATAATAGATAATATTTTATTTCCTAAATTATTTTTTTTATAGAAAGAAGTAATCTTTGGTCTTGGCACCACAAACTAAACTTGTACACATTTACCAAATATATATAATATATATATATATATATATATATATATATATATATATATATATATATATTTTTTTTTAAAACCATAGCAACTGGTAGTCATTAAAATGTGATTAAAAACAAAGGAATGCTTTCATTAAAAAAATAGTGCATATATGTAAATAGAAACAGACTGCAAGTTAAACTTTCCAGTTTTAGAAAAATGTGCACAAATTTGTATACCCACCACAGATTATAAATAACTACGTCCTACCTGGATATTATTAAGCAGTGCAATATGGCACTTTACACAACCTACTGTAGCCAGAGCTTAAACCAGAAAGAGTGATGATTAGGAAAAATCCTGTTTATCGATAAACTTCAGGAGATACCTTGCTCTTTGGAGAGCTGTTTTCCTCAGCTGGTACTGGACATTTAACTTAATTGTAAGAGAATTGTGCAGTGCCCCTAACACCACATCATTCTGAATGTTCAGCATGATCATTTACTGATGCATACATTCATTGGAAAAAGAAAGTGTACCCTCCTTCACTTCTCTGTTTTAAGTCATCAGGGCCTAAATAACAATTGTTTGGTCCTCACCGACTTTTTAAAACAAACAAATAACCTCAGGTCACAAAAAAGACCAGTAGATAAACCAACATTCAGAAACCAGGTACTAAAAAATAAGCACACCTTATAATTCAGTAAAACCACCTTTAGCAACATTAACTTGAAGTAAATATTTTCTGTAGGAGTTTATCAGGAGTCTCACATCGTTTTGGAGAAAACAATGGCCCACTCTTCTTTATAACATTGCTTCAGTTCATTGATGTTTGAAGGCATTTGTTTATGCATAGCTCTCTAAAGATCCTGCCACAGCATCTCAATGGGTTGAGGTCTGGACTTTGACTTGACCTTGATTTATTTATTTATTTATTTTATGCATGACCCAATTTCAGCCAAGCTTAAGCTCCTGGACAGATGGCCTCACTTTTGTCTCCAGTATATTCTGTTATAAAATGAAGTTCATCGTTGTCTCAATGATTGCAAGTTTCCCAGGTCCTGTGGCTGCACAACAAGCCCAAATCATTACCCCTCCACCACCATGCTTCACAGTTGGTATGGGGTGTTTGTGGCTATATATTGTGTTTGGGTTTTCTCAAAGCATGGCACTATGCATGATGAACAAAGATCTCCACCTTTGTCTCATCAGTCTGAAGGATATTGTTCCAGAACTTTTGTGGTTTGTTCAGATGCAATTTTGCAAACCTAAGGCATGCTGGCATGTTCTTTTTGCAGAGAAGAGGCTTTTTCCTAGCCACCCTTCCAGTAAAGTCATACTTGTTCAGCCTTTTTCTGATTGTGCTCTAATGAACATGAACATTTAATGTGCTTACAGAAGCCTGTAGGTGGTTCTTGGGTTTTTCTTTATATCTCTGAACATTAAATGGTCTGTCCTTGGACTGAATTTCCTGGGACACCCACTCAAAGAAAGATTGGCAACTGTCTTGAAGGTTCTTTGTAAACAATCCTTCTCACTGTAGAATGATGAATTTCAAGTTGCTTGGAGATATCCTTAACCCTTCTCAGATTGATGATCAGCAACATTTGCTTCTCTGAGGCCATGGCTGATGTCCTTTGTTCTTGGCCTGATTTCTTGGCATGATGTAGACACACATCTGAGTGGTCCATAACACCAAATGCCAAAAGTTCTGCTTTTATAGAGGTAGTCACACTTCTTGATTAACTAATCTTGTGCTTTTTGTTAGTAACACCTAGCTGCTAATTACTCTCTTAATGATTGTGGAAGTTGGAAGGGTGTACTTATTTTTCCCCAACCAGGTTTCTGAGTGTTGGGTTACTTTTTGAGAAGAAATTACTAGGTCTTGAAATCTGTTGTGTTTTTTGTTGTCACCTGAGGTTATTTGTTTGTTTATAGAGGTTGGTGGGGACCACAAAATTATTTAGGCTCTGATAACTATTTGTGGAAAACTGGCATTGTGTGTGCAGTTAGGGGCAGCCTTAATAACTGCCACAAACGAAAAGTTTTCTTAGAGCAAGTGTGCTTTAACCGTAAACTGCACACAAAACCTGAATGTGGATGTAAGACCCCTTAGGATCTCCATCTGTCTCCTAAACATGAAGAAGCTCTTCAGCTTTGGTTAAAGAAACCACCAAAGCGACTGTACATTTTGCTTTTTTCCCTTTGTGGACAGAAGCCCTATGGAGGAGCTCTAATGCTCCAGCGAAAACTACTTGGAAATTAAAGCTATGAGTTATTGCAGCTAATGAACAATCCTCTATTAAAGAAACCTGAGTGACTGCAGACAGGCGTTAGCTGCTCATGTTACGTTACTATATTTAAAAGAATTGAACCAGAAGTCTTGAACAAAAAAGAGGGAATACGTACTATTACTTCCGCGTTGCAAAATAAGGTGGATTCGTATATCAGTGTGTCACACTGTTTTGTAATGTTAAGTTCATCAGTTTCTATGTTCCCTGTGTACAGAACCACAGTTCAACTTATTAAAGACTTTTGATTGAAGATCTTGCTGGTTCTTTCATAAACCCTACCTCAGTTATTGACATCAGAGTTCTGAGCAGACTGGGAGCAAGAAAAAAATCTGCACAGAAATCAAGAGAATTTCTGTACCTGCGTCAGAAAATTATTCGCTGAAGTTTTAACCCAAACGAATATAAGTATTAAAACAATGTCCTACTTTAGTGTCCATCTTGAACTCGTTGCCACCAAATGTGCAACACTTTTACTAAAATGGCTATAACGCTTCAGCGGAATAACAAATTTTCACCAAATTTGGCACACTTGTATATGGGCTCAATCTGAGGTCAAGCACATAAAATGGCAGAGCTTGGCCACGTGGTGGTGCTATAGCAGGACAAAACATGAAATTGGTGCTAAATATGGAACTATTGGTCTAGTCGACTTGAAATCTCGCACAAAATGTCTTTGTCCATGGTCCCATCAGTGTCTATGAAGACAGTTGTGAATCTTAATAATAATACATTTATTTTATATAGCGCCTTTAAAAGTTGCTTTCTCAAGGCGCGTTCCATGAAAGCTTACAGAAACGAAAACACAACAATATAAGACAATATACTATAAATTCAACAAGAAATAAATCACAATACAATAAAAAAACTAATCAAAAGCATTCCTGAAAAAGAATGTTTTGAGAAGAGTTTTAAAAACAGCTAAAGAATTAGCATCCCTTATGTCAATCTTGAAAAACATGGCAACCAATCAATGTTCAACAGCTATTAGACAATATTTGACTATTTGACAAATTTTGAGGTCTGTGCAAAATTTGAAATATAAAATAAATTTTGCCACCAGGAGATGCTACCACATTGTACATGTGTGAATTATTGTATATTATGCACACACAGTATTCATATATTTTATCTCCTCATTCTGAACAACTTTGCCTCATGAGCCACTGGTGTCAATCAAATTGTTCATTAAATATTTGTGATTATTTAAAACCTGCTTTTGTGAACTAGTCCTTTTACTCAATCACAACAAAACCAGTGTAGTACAATTCTCCGGACTTTCTAGGTTGATGTTCTTTCGGCTGCTAACATTAGGGGTCGCCACAGCGGATCATTGGTCCGCATATTTGATTTGGCACAGTTTTAATGCCGGATGCCGTCCCTGATGCAACCCTCCCCAATTTTATCTGGGCTTGGGACCAACACTGGAAGTGGTCTGTCGTATGCAATCCCAGTGGCTGGGGTTGGCTCCCTGGCCACACCAGTGAGCTCACAGAGGCCTAACCATTAGTCCTCCAGGGGCTGGAAAAGGTAGATAATTAATCAGAAAAATATGTTGAACTTTATTTAGATTTATTTATTTAGTCAGAACAGGGTTATTTACAAAAATGAGAGTGGTGTACCCAAAAGTCAATAGCTCCTAAAAGAAAATGCAACACTGGATGATATTAAGTGAGTTATGCAACAAATGATTCTTAAGAAGCATGGAGATCGGACAATAGACGTCACTACAGCAGTTTAAATGTTTAAAAATCCTATTTCTTTATGGGAAATTACCATATATTTGTTAATTATCTTGCTTTTTCTCTGCTTTAGGTGCTTATAGGCTTGCACAATATTAAGTAATATCTTTTTACGCATGTCCTTAAAGGCCCTGAAGTGCTTGAATCTAGATGGTGATGATGATGATAATGATAATAATAATAATAATAATAATATGAACATTTTGCTGTTTTTGAGATGCTTGCCGTGCTCAAAACTCACGAAAATTGACACTCTCATCAGAAATGCTGGTCATCAGGACCACACAAAGGAATGAAATCAGGTGTTGCCCAGGGGCTCAATAGCTCCCCTTTGATATTTTTCTTCAGTATGAGCATGCAATTTCACCTACATGCACCAAATTTGGTATGGATGTGGGTGTTCATAGGACAAATAAATTTCACTATCACATCCATTAACTCCACCCAAAAGGAAGTCAGCCTTTTTTGATTTTGTGTGTTTTAATGGGTACTAAAACTTATGAATCCCCTTGAAAGAGTATTTAGAGTTTCAAACCAAATTTGGTCAGCATGATGTCAAGATGTCCATGATGCAAAATTCTGAAGAAATGTTTGATATCTAACAGTGTTGCTGTAGTGAGGCAATCAACATTTTAAACTGCACAAACAAAGTGTGGCATATCTAATATAAATCATGCAATCTGGCCCACAGTTCACATTTATACTAAATGTTGGTGCATAGTAGCATACACTTAGCAATAGTGATTTGTCATAGCACCACCAACTGACAACAGGAAGTGTGGCTGATAAACCAAATTTTTTAACACTCTTATTTGGTTCATCATACACTGCTCAAAAAAAATTAAAGGAACACTTTGAAAACACATCAGATCTCAATGGGGAAAAATATCATGCTGGATATCTATACTGATATAGACTGGGTAATGTGTTAGGAAAGAAAGAATGCCACATCGTTTGATGGAAATGAAAATTATCAACCTACAGAGGGCTGAATTCAAAGACACCCCGAAAATCAAAGTGAAAAAATTATGCAGCAGACTAGTCCATTTTCCTGAAATTTCATTGCAGCAACTCAGAATGGTACTCAGTAGTTTGTATGGCCCCCACTTGCTTGCTCCTAATGAGATGACTGATGGTGTCCTGCGGTATTTCCTCCCAGATCTGGACCAGGGCATCACTGAGCTCCTGGACAGTCTGAGGTGCAACCTGGCGGCGTCGGATGAACCAAAACATAATGTTCCAGAGGTGTTCTATTGGATTTAGGTCAGGCGAGCGTGGGGGCCATTCAGTGGTATCAATTACTTCATCCTCCAGGAACTGCCTGCATACTCTCGCCACATGAGGCCGGGCATTGTCATGCACCAGGAGGAACCCAGGATCTACTGCACCAGCGTAGGGTCTGACAATGGGTCCAAGGATTTCATCCCGATACCTAATGGCAGTCAAGGTGCCATTGTCT
Organism: Pangasianodon hypophthalmus; assembly: GCF_027358585.1. NCBI lineage: Eukaryota > Metazoa > Chordata > Actinopteri > Siluriformes > Pangasiidae > Pangasianodon > Pangasianodon hypophthalmus. The sequence continues at coordinate 17,144,998 of NC_069725.1, forward strand.
AGCCTGTAGAGGTCTGTGCGTCCCTCCATGGATATGCCTCCCCAGACCATCACTGACCCACCACCAAACCGGTCATGCTGAATGATGTTACAGGCAGCATAATGTTCTCCATGGCTTCTCCAGACCCTTTCACGTCTGTCACATGCTCAGGGTGAACCTGCTCTCATCTGTGAAAAGCGCAGGGCGCCAGTGGCGGACCTGCCTATTCTAGTGTTCAATGGCAAATGCTAATCGAGCTGTCCATGGTGCTAAATTGTAAAGGAATTTTTGACGCCTTACACTGTAACAAACAGGAAATGTGGAATATTTCCGCTTTACATTTACGAGTTTTGTAAATCCAGCAAAAATCTTTAGGTAATCTTGGATTATGCAAACATTTATATACAACATTACTAAAGAATTAATAAATGAGTTTAAGATATCTCTTTTTTCTTTTTTTCCCCCTTATGGTTGCAATAAATTTAGAGGTAATGCATTCTGTTTGAGGCATTGTGCTGATCAAGTGCACTAAATCCAATAGTCCCATTTAAAATGACTTTCCCTCATTTATTACAATTACTTTTAATTATTACTGCTATATTGACTATAGTGTTTATCTTATCTTGTTTTCTAACTTGAGTTAGCTGTTGGCATAATCTCAACTGAATACATGGACACATGAACATGGACATTAGTTTGCACAAGTGGTTTAAAGCCTTATATTCTCTCATGGCAGTGTTTAAAAAGAGGGTTTTGTGTGAGGAAGATTGATTATGGCCCACATAATCCTCTCCTCATGGATGTTTAAGACATTTTTGTTTGTTTATGTAGGTTATGATGGATTTTGCTATCATCATCATAAATACTAAAATTTACATGCTCCTGCCCTGAGTTTCAGGTCTTGCTGTGCTATGCTGGATTTATTAACATTCAGTCTTTACCACTAGATGGCCATCCATCTGTGTGTCCATCCATCTGAAATTAGCGTGATATCTCAAGAATGGACTAGTTGAATATTTGTAGGATTTATATGGTATAATCATTGTGAACTAGTTAGATTTTAGAATTCATCCAAACAGGATCAAGGTCACAACAAGGTCTGAAATAGTATTTATTCATTAGCTTTCTTCCTTTTTGAAGTATATGTTAAGGGTATTTCAGGCATATAAATTAGTAACCAGAAGGATTGGACTTCTTGGTTGTGGAGGTATCCCCATCAACGGTGTTGGTGTCGAGTTCTATTTGGTTTATATAAATGTTCTGATTTTTTATTATTTTTTTTTTTTTGAAGGGTGCTACACTATGTAGCACAACATTCATCCATCCATCTTATAAGAAAATGGAAAATACTTAAGCGAGTGAAATAAATATTTTGAGTCAGTTCCAAACTGCTAACTGCTGTGATGGGTTGTATATTTGAATACTTTTGTTAACTATGTTACAAGTTTATCTATTTGTTTTGTCTTGTTCCATGTTGTATCATAAAATTTATCATAGACATCACATAGATTATCAATACTGGCAGGCTGTTATTTTTATTTTAATTATAGTACATTTATCTTGTTCATTAGGGCAGCCAGTATTGGCATACTTTTACGCCACATGATATTATGCCATTATATTATAACATGATATTACGCCACATGTGTGGAGATGCTGTGTGGAGTCTCAGGTCCTCAGTAGCGCACGCACCTCTTCAGTCATCCACGGCTTCTGGTTGGAGCGTGTGGTGATGGTCTTGGAGACGGTGTCGTCATCAGTGCACTTGCTGATATAGCTGGTCACTGATGTCGCATATTCCTCCAAGTCAGTGAAGTCGCCGTCAGTTGCCGCTTCCGTGAACTTGTGCCAGTCAGTGTGTTCAAAACAGTCCTGAAGAGCAGAGATGGCTCCTGTTGGCCAGGTTTTCACCTGTTTCAAAACTGGTTTGGTGCGTCTAGCTAGCGGTCTATATGCTGGGATTAGCATAACAGAGATGTGGTCTGAGTAACCGAGGTGGGGGCGGGGCTCCGCCCAGTACGCGCCGGGGATGTTTGTGTAAACAAGGTCCAGCGCGTTCTTCCCTCTCGTTGCAAAGTCCAAATGCTGATGGATTTTTAGGGAGCACTGACTTGAGATTTGCATGGTTGAAATCTCCGGCAACAATAAATAGTCCGTCAGGGTTTGAATTCTGCAGCTCGCTAATAGCCCCATACAGTTCACAGAGCGCATCTTTAGCATTAGCGCTGGGGGGAATGTACACTCTGATTATGAGGACAGTGGTGAATTCCCGTGGTAAATAAAATGGTCTGCATCTAACAGTCACAAACTCCACCAGTGATGAGCAATAACTAGAAACTAGCACAGAGTTCTTGCACCATTCCGTGTTGATGTAAACACACAAGCCACCCCCGTGAGCCTTTGTCGGCACGAAACAAGGCTAGCCCGTCTAGCTGAATGGTGGCGTCCGGAACTCTGTCGCTGAGCCATGTCTCCGTGAAAACAAAGACGCAGCAGTCTCTAAACTCACGCCGCGTAGTTTGCTGGAGTCGTATGTAATCCAGTTTATTGTCCAGGGAGCAGACATTGGAGAGCAGGATGGACGGGAGAGCCGGCCCCCCGCCCTCTTGCTGCGCTTCTCCTTTCTCGCGCACTGCTTGCGACGTCCCCTCCCCCGGCCACCGGCATCAAGCGATGCCGAGGGCTGGAGGCCTGGTCCCCGCAGTAAGCCGAGATCGCGTAGCTTGTCCAGCAGATCATCGTGCAGAGTAGTGTTGTTTCTGAAGTTTAGAAGTGTCTGTCCATGTGCCGTTAAAAGCCAGGCTAAAGACAAAAATAGCGCCATTTTGTATCCGGAGTGGCCGCTGCGTGCTACTGCCGCGCTGCCATCTTGGATTCAGTTGCTGGCTGAAAAAAAAAAAAAAACTAAAGAGATGGTTGTTGACTTCAGACGAGCACAGAATGACCACTCTCCGCTGAACATCAGCGGCTCCTCTGTGGAGATCGTCAAGAGCACCAAGTTTCTTGGTGGTCACCTGGCGGAGAACCTCACCTGGTCGCTCAACACCAGTTCCATAACGAAGAAAGCCCATCAGCGCCTGTACTTTCTGTGAAGGCTGAGGAAAGCACATCTCCCACTCCCCATCCTCACCATGTTCTACAGAGGGACTGTCGAGAGCATCCTGAGCAGCTGCATCACCACCTGGTTTGGGAATTGCACCGTCTCAGATCGCAAGACCCTGCAGCGGATAGTGAGGACAGCTGAGAAGATCATCGGGATCTCTCTTCCCTCCATGACGGACATTTACACCTCACGCTGCATCCGCAAAGCCACCAGCATTGTGGATGACCCCACACTCCCCTCTCACACACTCTACTCTCCTGCCGTCTGGTAAACGGTAAACATTCGGGTCCTCACGACCAGACTGTGCAATAGTTTCTTCCCCCATGCCATCAGACTCCTCAATACTCAGAAACTGGACTGAAGGAAAACACACACACGTACATATATACACACACATAACTGAGCATCCTCCATCCTCTCTGCAATTTTTTTGCAAGTTTTTTGCATATGTTTTTGCTGCTACTAATACTCATTATATTATACTTTACATAGGCTGCTACTCTTATGTTTACACTTATGTTTACACCATTTCAGCTAGTTGTATTGTGCTCTTGTACTATTTGCACTATTGTCACTAGGTTCACTTTAAACAGAACTGTGTACTGGTTGGTGCTGCACTGGGACTTACTATGCCCATTGTCTGTCCCAGTAGTCATTGTACTGTCTTGTGCTGTCTGCACATGTTTGCACTTTTGTACTTTATGTATAAATTATGTAGTCCCTTGTAGTTTTGTGGTGTTCTGTGTCGTCTTATGTAGCACCTTGGTCCTGGAGAAACGTTGTTTCGTTTCACTATGTACTTGTATATGGCTGAGATGACAATAAACTGCACTTGAACTTGAACTTGAAGATGAACATGACTTGAACATATATGTGAACTTCAGCCCATTTTATGCCATACATCCTGTTTGCACTGTGTGACATGATAATTGATCTCCTCACCATGACAATACTGTTCAAGATCTCAACATTTCTTTCCCAATTCAATATCATGGACATATTGACATCATTCTGACTATATGCGCTATGACTGTTCTGCATCCCTGTAAGAGTATTACAAAGGTTTGTTTACCATCACTTTCTCTTGCCAGTTGAAGGCACTATAACACTGACTTACTATATGCATGTATACTTGACTCTGCCCTAACACTTAATTTATCTATGAAGTTTAGACTCATTCGATGCTGTATTTTGGAATTATGCCACACTTCCTAAATACATGACATATATCGGCACTCTCCCCATGACAACAAAGTTTATGATTTCAAATATTTAGTGTCATGGATATTTTGACATCTTTGAATCTGATTAACTCTGTTGGAGGAGTGTTAAAATGTTTGATTTATAACCATCACTTCCTGTTGCAAGCTCATGGTTCTATGAGAAAGAATTACTTTTGCTATGTGTATGTGCCTATGCCCCATCATTAAACATACCATATATGTGAAGTTTAACCCACACTGTGTCATGTACTTTGGAATTATGCCACACTTCCTGATTGCATCATGTGACATTTTCACCATTGCAATTTACCATTTAAGATCAAATATCAAATATTCCTTCACAATTTAAAGTTTTTGTGCAGTTTTTGAGCATTTCAAGCATCTCAAACATACCATAATAATGATGATGATAATTGCAATAATGCATGATGTTGCATGAGCAGCAGTTCGAATGGGTGGGAATTGGCCATGACTAAATTAGGGAGAAAATTAATAGTTAATTAATGAATAATAATAAGAAATTAATTAATTAATAATAATAACCCTAAGAGAAACAATAGGGCCCTTTGCACCCTTGGTGCTTGGGCCCTAAATATAGCAGCAACCAGCAATCTATAAACCATAAATGAAAACACACATCAAGTTTTGTGATGATAGTGCAGTGATAGTGACATGCCTACTGATTGTCTGAAGGCAGCCATGTTTTTGAGGTAACCCAGTGAAAATTAAGAATCCAGTAACAGATGAGCACACTGATGCTATACACCAAATTTTATCCCTATAAGACTTACGGTTCCAGAGAACGTGAGCTGGCTTTAGCTCCACCTCCTATTGATGACCATGCCCCAGCCATTTCAGACCTCCTCAGAAACTTGTAATGAACCTGCCTTTCGAGTTTTGTGCAAATTCATTTTGAGTAAGCCAAGCTCCACCCTCCTAAGATTTATTGACATGTGTTGGCCATATTGTTTGCAAATCTCAAAATGTTTTTGACAATTGTTGAGGTTCAGACTGTAATGAGTAATATGACAAATTTTATGAAGATGGGTCAAGAATCTTAGGACTAGTTTGGAAAAATATTTTTGCATATTATGTAAGTTATTGTAAATTTGGGTGGGCAGGGTTAAATGGTCCAAAAGGCAGTTTTTATGGTTTCAGCAAAAGAATCAATATAAAAAGAAATTTCACTGTACACCATATTTTATACAAGATGTTTTTGTGTTGAGTGAGATTGCATCAGAAGTGCTTTTCAAATTTCCTGACAAATCTTGGTGGTAACTTTTTGTTTGTATGACTTGCAGTTCATGATATATGGACCAAAATGTAAAACCCTGTGCTATAGCACCACCATTTGGCCGATCAGGCCCATCTCACTTGCCTGAGTACCAGGAGGGATACTAACTATTGATCTATCTATTAATTACCATATGGTTTGGTTTGTGTGATTTTGTTTTTCGGGAAGTAAAAGCAAACATTCAGTGCTTGGACCCGTAGTAATCATGTTTACTTACATGGCACCTTCCTTTGGACTTTTGCTGAAGTGCTTTACATATACCTCAAACCAAAGTATTTTTGATGTCATATTCCCTTTGCAGGAATTATTATTGGCATGCTACAGCCAATAATTAATAAAAAAAGAAATCTATGAGAATTATGACATTGTATATCTAACAGTATAAAAGACAGAATACACCTAGTAAAACAAGCATGTAAACAAGTATTAGGATTTAAAAACATCTATTGCTCACATTTTGGTGGTAATGTAAGAAGAAAATCCTTCATGAGAATATTATTAATCTTAGTTAAAACTGTGATAAAATAAGTACTATTGTCTGATGCACATTTAGTAGAAGCATATTTCATTGATTGCTATTACCATGCAGAGTTAATTTGACTGCTGCTGCTTTTATTTGTCTGTTGTGGGTTCATTAGTTGTATGAGCTAAGCATGTACATCACGTCCTCAGAACATCACGTTTCCATGGAGACGGCATCAGCTCTTGGCCTAAAGCGCAGATTTGAGGAGGTGGACAGCGCCTCACCATGCTCAACACTCAAAGAATCAGACGATGACGTCTCAAGCAGTGACAGCGTGGATAGCTGTGACAGTCTCAATGCTCCCTGCAGCTCCCTCACACGTAAGAGGCCACCAAGGGTCAAAGTTCAGCTCACTATTGCAATGTTAATGCACCAAGACGTACATTTTTGCTTAGTGGAATGAGATTATAGGTCGAGTCATCTGAATTATTGGCACCTTTTATGAAATGTGGGAAAATAAATGCAATTAGTGATATTTTGAGCTTAAAAATATAGAGACTGTCGTTCATCTTCAGTAATTGCATTATCTCTCCCACTAGCCTAGCCTGGAAGCACTGGGTGCAAGGCATGAATACACACTGGCTAGGACACTAGTCCATTGCAGGGCAACATGCACACACACACAAAATATAAGCAATTTACAGTAGCCAAACAGCATACCACGTTTTTGGGTGATGGGAGAAAGGTACATGGACATGGGGAGAATATGTGAAACTGCACCTTGTATGCTGTAATGGGAGCTCAGGATCAAACATATGTTTATCCAGTCCACTTTTTTTTTTTCAAAAACTTTTTTTTTTGTTTTGCCCAATGCTCAAAAAGTTTAATTTTAGTCTCAGCTGAACATAACACATGATTGCAGCTGTAGTTCCAGGAAAGGCTTCTTTCTTTCTGAATCAGCCCTTCCAGCTCAATGGTATTTTAAACAGTACATGATCAAGGCAACAATAGACCTCCTGGAGAATGTGGAGAATTGTAAACAAATAGATTTTTATTTTGGGGATGACAGTTTGTTTGCATGTATAATGAGAAATATTACATTTTTTGTCAGGTTATTATTTGGTTTTGTAATTGGTTCAGTGTGAAATTTGAATCACCCATAATGTTTTATACAGTTTTCCCCCTTATTCTTATGAAGGGCGCCATTCTGACAAAAACTACGAATTTGTAGTGAGACAGTTTTTACATTTTTACCGCCATGCAAAAAAAGCGCAACGATCTTTTAGATAAACCTAGTATACTTATGTTATTCTAGCATAGGTATGCTAGGATAGCATAAGTATACATACTATCAACTAAAGTCAAGTAAAATATATATATGAACAATTGCTCCTATGCATTGGGCAATGTAATTTGTGATTCTTTTTATCTTTTAAAGCTTTTTATATTTTAGTAATAACCAGGTCATATAATCATGAATGGCAAATACAGTCTCCTCATGCAGGAACCCTCAGGCTTAATCACTTCTCTCTTATTTCTCCTCTCAGCCACCTCTATTCTTAGGAGGGAAAAAACCTCTCTGGGCCATAAGCGGGTGCGTTTTGACGCAGTGACAGTTTACTATTTCTCCAGAAGGCAAGGCTTCACCAGTGTGCCTAGCCAAGGTGGCAGCTCACTGGGCATGGCACGGCATCACTGTGCCATACGTCAATACACACTGGGGGAGTTTGCCAGAGAACAGGAAAGCAGCCACCGCCACATCCTACGGCAGCACCTGCGTCAAGAGAAACTCAATGCTCGAAAGATGAAGGTTCAGACTTATTACTATTTAATACAAATGTGCTGTGATGCATTTTATGTTTTATATATGCAGCATTTTAGTACATGGATTTCTGTTTTTCAGGAAAGTTTAAAAAAAAAAGTTATTACAAATTTTGTTGCAAGAGAAGAGATGATAAATGGACTGATCTTTTTAAACAAAATAGTGAATTTTGGGGTATTGAGTTTCACTATTTAATCAAATATGTGTATGGTTCAGCAACTTTCTGCAACCTGTTGATTCTGATGTGAAATAGGCAGCAAGAGATAGTGTTGTAATATGTGAGTAGAATGTGGTCATTGTCCCTGGCCACTACTGCTGTGCCTTGTAGCAGCAGCAAAAGTGTTGAAACACTGCGTCATTGTCACATTTGGAAGAAGAAGGAGGGGTTAAAAAGGCAAACATGAAAGAGATCACAGGAAAACTAAAGTTATAAAAAGTTAGAATAAAATAGATCAGTGTTATGACTGAGTTTAACATCAATTCCCAGTTGACACGGAACGGCACAGTGCATTGTGCCCAGGCTGACCTGCTGACACTGGATGACGTGTCTGATGAGGACCTGGATGTGGAGGGTGTTGAGGTGGATGACTGTTTCTTCCTACAGCCACTGCCTACCAAGCGGCGACGGGCACTGTTGCGTGCCTCAGGTATCGCCCGCATTGATGCCCGAGAGAAAATGGAGCTGCGTGCCATCCGGCTGTCACGTGAGGAATGTGGCTGTGACTGCCGCTTCTACTGTGACCCACACCAGTGTGGCTGCAGCAGAGCAGGCATCAAGTGTCAGGTCAGAGATCTGCTGTGTGTGTGTGTGTGTGTGTGTGTGTAAGAAAGTAATGTACTCTTGCCTAAAACAATGTGATGTACTAGCTCTGCATTAATGAATAAGCAAGGTACAGTGGTAATTACGGAAGCCCTAAGAGGCCATGCATTATAGCTTAGCACAATCCCGTAGCGTCATGGATGAACCAATACGTTTTTACTTTGATCAAGCTGAAATAGCTCTATGTCTGTCAGTGATTGATAACTTCCACATTAGTATCCGATACTTGAGAAGGAGGCTGTCAGGTCTATACCCCTCTCTCTTAATGTGGAGATGTAAAGTCCATCTTTACAGTGGGCAATTCGGGCATTCCTACATTCTTCTTAAGAATAGGTGCCATAGAAGAATACATTTTCCTTTGATGGATCTTTAAATATTTTTGTCTGTGCCAGAGAGAGCTAAAAAAATTTCCCATCACAGATGTTACCATTATGTGGGAGTCTTAATATGGCAACAACAAAAACTGATTAAATCACAAAATGAAATGTTCTTTAGTGAAACAAAAATAGCTCTTTGGCAAAATGGCATCAATCTAAGGACCTTTTATAGCACCTTTTCATTTATGACATTATACAAGTCAAATAAAATAGACTGTATGGTTGATATTCTGAGCAGACCTGCTAGTGTTTATGTATTTTGTGTAGGAGCTCCACGTTTTAACACCGGAAAAGGTTAGTATGGGTTATCACCTAAAAACCCACATTCTTTTGTTTTCTGCAAAAAAAAAAAAAAAAAAGTCAGATTAGCCAATTAACATATGAATCTAGAATGACTGACAGTTGTGCAAGTGTATCAAACTTTCTGATATTAACTAATATCTGCGTTTTGTTAGCTGCTATGAACATAGCTATTTGACTGAGAAAGCTAGTGCTATGAACGGATGTAGCTAAATTTAGCTTGCTAGCTTGCCAGTCTCATGGATATATCAGAGAACAAACAACTCATAAAATAATTTAATCCCTTGTCTGCAACAATTGCTGTTTAGGAACACTGGGCTATCAGACACCTAGCTAATCTCAATGACATTTAACTTCGCACACATGCAGTATAACTTGCCTTTTTGTGTGCTGATATCCTCCTGACAAGATGCTGCCTCAGAGGTTTCACTGGAACATCAGAGCCCAAACACTTCTCTGGATAAGATACTCCTCCAAAGGGCTTCTCTCCACAAAGTGAAAAGAGCAAATGTAAGGTTGTTTTGGTAGTTTCTTTAGATTCAAAGCTGAAAGTGTCTTCATTTGTAGGAGGCAGATGGAGATCCTATACCTTCTGACATCCACATTCAGTTCCGGTGCATGTTTTATGGTCAAAACACACCTGCTCTAAGAAAACTTTTCGTTGTGCCGGGCAGCCCATAACTGCACAAACAGTACGAATCTATAACTATTAACATTAATTATAAGACGTTAAATGGCCATTGCAATGAATACAAACTAGTCAGCTGAAATAACCGGAAGCGGCTAACCAGAAGTCTTACACAAAAACCTTCAAACAGACTGAGTCTACTGGAATGCTGAAAATAGGGTGGATAAAAAGGAGTGTATAAAAATGTACTCTATAATTTTTTTAAAATACAGTTTTACTGTGTATCTTCTTGATACTACACATTATTCCTCTTTGGGGTTAGCAGGTCTGTCTATGATGTTCCCCCATTTTTCTCTTCTCCCTGTCTCTATCCCAGGTGGACTGGATGGTAGTCCTGCATTTAATCTTACATTTTATATTACATAAGACAGACATAATGTTGCTAGAGTTCACTGATCTTCCTATATTAATTGCTTTTTCTGGACTTTAATGTGAACATGTCTTTGTAGCAGTTGGTTATATTTTAAATAAAATAAGGCAAATCAATGCTCTCTCATTTTCCCTCTTTCTTTTCCATCTCTCTATCCCAGGTGGACCGCATGTCTTTCCCATGTGGCTGTTCTCGAGATGGCTGCCATAATGCAGCAGGACGGATTGAGTTCAACCCTGTCCGTGTTCGCACTCACTTCTTACACACAATTATGAAGCTAGACCGGGAGAAGAGACATGTGCCTAGCTCTAAATCTGGAGAAGACTGTGGGAAGGAAACTGAGCTGAAACCCAGTCCTTCATGTGCCCGCTCTTCTCTGGACTCTGGAGAAGAGATTAAGACAGAGGCCTCAAATGAGCAGGAGCTACTAGAGGAGCATTGCCATAGTCTGGAGCATGAGAACGAGACAGCTGTGCTTCACCTGCAGAGTGCCGAGGAGCAGGAAAGGAGAAGGGAGCGGGAGGAGGAGGCACACAGAGAGGAGGTGCAGAGTCCCAGTCCGAAACTGTGTCTTTTGCATGAGGAGCTGAGCAGACAGGAGGAGGTTGAGAGTATGGTTGAGGTAGACCAAATGTTCTTTCAGGACACTTTTCCAGGAGGAGCAACCCTGCTATGCATCAAGGAGAATCAGGAGGATGCTCACAGTCTGAATGAACCAACTTCTGTCCTCTATTATCAAATAGACCATGTGGAGACAGCCACATTTAAGACACATGACAAGCAAGAAGAGGAGCCCAGAAAAGGTGAAGAGCCCCAAGGTGAACATGTAGAAGGAGAGGCCAGGGACAAATGTCACAAACCCCAAACCTGCTGGCAGGATCAGTCTGAGAGCTCTACTTCTGAGCAACTTCCTCCTTCACGTCCAGAGAGCATTAAAGAGGCTGAGGGCCACTCCAGCTCTGAACATGGCCCAAGAGGCACAGATTTTCAAGAGGCTTGCCCACTGGTGGAAGAAGAGGCAATAAAACTTCCTCCAGAAGTTTAGAGCCTGGCAATGCTGCAGATATTTTGCACAAGATTTGTAATGAAGATCAAGACAGCCAACTCATAGACTGAGAGAAGTTAACAGTTACTGACATTGGTTTGTATTTACAAATAAGCATGCACTATACTTGATGTAGGACATTCAAAATTTTATTGAAAAAAAAAAGAAAAATTAATTATTCATATATAATATAACATTAAAAATAAAAGCATAAAGCAGAGCAGGAAGAGTTGATGGAACTTGAGGAATTGCATATTTTTTTTGCTGCAGTATCAACTCAGTATTTGGTACTGGTGGAAATTGTGGCCTTTATGCCTAGAAGCAAATAGGATGGCCCAGGTAGGTCCTTGCAGCTTTGCTGATGCCTTGATTTTTCAGTGGATTAACCCACTGATCCATTCAGACTATTAACCATAAATCACTAACTTGAAATGCTCCATGGGTGTTGGTGGGATTTCAGTAGTGAAGCTGAACAAGGGCCCCTTATAGCCACCATGTACATAAATAGACATTACCCTGGAAATACTTGGTTTTGATGTACTGTACAAGTGTTTGTTAGGAGCAAGTGACAGGGAAAAGAGAGAATCATGCACATTAAAGACTTAAAGTTAAGCAGCATGGTAAATGATTGTGCAATTATTTTGCACAGGTATTACATTATATGGCCAAATGACCATCACACCGATATGTGGGCCTTCCCTAAACTGTTGCCACAAAGTTGGAAGAACACAATTTTCTATGATGTCTTTGTATGTTTATGTAGCATTACAATTTCCCTACACTGGAAATAAGAGGCCTAGCCCAAGCATATTCCAGTATGACTATGCCCTTATGACAAAGCCAGGCCCATGATGACATGGTTTGCCAAGGTTGGATTGGAAGAACTCAAGTGGCCTGCACAGAACCCTGACCTCAACCCCACTGAACATGTTTGGGATTAATTGCAATGCCAACTGCACCCCAGGCCTCCTTGCTGGCATCAGTGCCTGACCTCAGGTAATCCTTGTATGGCTGAATGGACAAATTCCCACAGCCATGCTTCAAAATAAAGTGGAAATCCTTCCCAGAAGAGCAGAGGTTAATATAATAGCAAAGGGGATACTAAATCTGGAATGGAATGTTCAAAAAGCACATATGGGTATGATGGTCAGGTGTCCACAAACCTTTGGCCATATAGTGCATTTTCTTGATAGAAGCTTTTGATGGAACCAATCACAGATCTTAGAGCAAAGGTATGAACTGGTGCCAAATGAGCTGTTTGAGAATCTTTTTTTTATTTTGTGAAACTGTTTATTGGATGGAAAGAATATTGTGAAATTCTTGATAGTTAAAAGTTATAAACATGAAGGTTCTGAAACTCAATCAGATTACATTTTACCACTGTTAAAACTTGTGTATAGAAAACAAATTAAGTAAGAAAGGTCTGTAATACCACTGTTTTAACATATAACTAAAACATATAATGTATTTATAGTGTATGTTATTGCTAAAATGTTTCACAGACTTCATTTCTTATTATAAAGTCCTTCCAGATGAAGGCACTGCCTCTTTTGAGTAGCTAACACACTCGCTTTCAGTGATTGTTTTATCCTAGTCAGGGTCCCAGTGGACCAGGAGCCCATACCAGGAACACTGGGTGTGAAGTAGGAATACACCCTGGGTGGTGCATCGCACACATTCACACACTCATTTACACTTTGGAGCAATTTGGAGTACCAGTCCACATGCATGCATGTTTTTTCACAGTACAGACTGTAACCCAAGCTCAGGATCGACCCGGGACCCTGGAGCTCAGAGGCGATAATAGGGTAGCTAACAAAGATTTTATAAAATTTTAGATTGTGAAAGTCTTGACACTCTAAAGTCTAAATGCTTCAAATCTGAATCATAGTAAATATTCATATCTAAAGGCTGTGAATTCACAGACTGGCTGCTATAAATATATATTTCACTTAAACTTTCTTGAACCCAACAAACTTTTTTAAAGTTATTGCCTTTGACATCACTTCACATTATCTCTAAGCTCTGTGATGATTAGTGTAAAGCATAGTGATTTAGCATAGAATACCCCACAATGTTTTAGTCTTTCTGGAGTCATGGCAACTATGATTTCAGTCATTGGTAATCATAAACCTTTTTTGGTTAATAAGATTCCATACATTTTATTTGCACACCAGGTCTGTGTGGATTAATGAAGTTTTTTTTTCTTTGTATATGCCACTTATATGTTTACTCCTCTGATCCCAAAAACCCAGAAATGTAGGATGACCAGCAGCCTGTATGGAACTTGAAAAGGTGTGACTTGTTGGTGTGACAGCTTGGACACCATTAGCTGGGAAACATGTGGTGTAGCACCTAATCAAAAATTTCAATGGTTTAAGGTTATTACAAAGCATTGAATTTTGTTATTGCTGGCTAGGTGCCAATAATATACTGTAAATCTGCAGGTCTTCTCAGTGCTGTGTAGTGTTCTAAGCAGAGAAGGGTTTTACACTTGGGAAAAGAAACTTTCTACTATCACAAGAATATTAATTTCTTATGCCTTGCCCTGTTTTTGAAATTCCTTGACAATGACAGCGAAACTTCTAAAATGTCAGTTAAATTTTATTTGTATTGTGCTTTTTAAAACTAGATGTTGTTCAAGCAAGATTTTATACAGTGTCAAGGTTTTTTGCCCCGATTACAGAAAACGTACCTTAGCTGATAATATAAAATAAGAAGCATTTTGGATTAGATTAAGACATTGTTAAATCTATGTGTAAAAAATGTGTCTGTATACACTATACCGAGAAGACAAATGGGTGTTACACCGGACAGAAAATGAGTGTGTGTGTGTATGTGAAAATTTTTGCATATATTCATATGAATGTGTATTGAACCTTATGTTTGTATGATGGGTTGTCATGTTCAAAAAGGTGCTCTTGTGTTAGGTTTACATATTAGTATGAATGCTGTGTAAAAAATAAATTTTCTGGTCACAGACAGATAATCATATAGCTCTTAAAGCTACACTACATTTTAGGCAGCGCTGCAAACTTTTTGTCCACAGGAGATTTAATCGTACCAATTGCTCAGTGTATTTATTCTGCTTCAGTTATCCATATACCTATGCATGGATAATAGTGAGTCTTTATTTCAATTTACCACTCAGTACTCACTGTTGAATAACTTGACTGAAGATCATGACCTTTGCGATCAGATAGAGCTCTTGCTTCATCTCTCAACAGCTTCTCAACACTATATTGAGCCAAGCATTACAGTTTAGGCAAAAACTGCAATAATAACCATTTTGCAAATGACTAATCATAAGAGAAAGTATATTTGCTTTGTACTGTCATGGTGTAACTGAAAATGAAACTGAAGTGGTGTTTTTGTTGTGTTTTGTCTTTTACTGTGTATCTTGTCTTTGTATATGTGACTGATTCAATGTTCAGACTCCTTGTGTGTACAATCTTTATCACGTTGAAGTGTTACACAACTCTGCGATTCCTTTTGTAGCAGAAATATAGGCCTGAAATTGATGAATTACACTGAAGTGGTGAAATGCTACAGAACAAACCACAGTGCACTGGGGGATAGAGGGGATTAGGGAGAGAGTGGGGTTGGGGGGTGGGTGTTGAGTCTGGTATGTTTTTATTATTATTATTATTATTATTATTGTTACTCCTATTATTATTATTGATTTATCTGTTGTCTTGATGTAAAATGAACTACACCAGTGGTCTCAAGCCTGGCCTGGAGGGGAAACATCATTTATGTGTGAGGATGTAGAAAGATTTCTGTTTGTTACCTTTATGTTCATGTTATTCCTGCTTCCTCTCTTTGTGGCTTGCTCTGTTTTGGGACCACTGCACTAAATGTAATCCAACCTGTGCGTGCGTGCGTGCGTGTGAGAGAAACAGAGAGCGTGAGCACATGTGTCTGCTGACGTGTTCTATAGATGCTTGATAAATGAAACTGAATGAGGTTGGAGTTAATAGCTGCAAGACTCTAATGCTAACTGTTGCCTAAGGAAACAGGAGAAATACACATTTTATATGAAAATGTGACAAATAAAGTAAAATGAATTTAAAATTTGTTGTTCATCCATTATTCTCCCTTTTCATACGTTTTGTTGGACCAATAATTTTGGTATGAATTATTTTTGGCATAAATAATATAACCAGTACCACTTAATATTGATGATATCATATGCAAAGGATTGTGTTGTTAAAATTCACATAATGAAAGCATCAGGAAATGTGTATCAAATCAGTGCGATTTGCAGAGCTCATCACATGCAATGTAGTTTTTTGTTAGTGTATATTTAGTTGTAATTACGATTTGCCACTAGATGGCAGCAATATCCTGTGTACTTTAAATGCTCCATTTAATTTTCTGTTCATGAGTATGAGTTAAAGTTCACAAAAATCTTGGGCATTTCACTGCATTATATTACATACACTGATAATCGTCTATCACACTTCTGCTGTATTTTTATTTGGTTCATCTCTAGTATAAATTGTATGCAAACTCCTGAACATTTTTGTGCAAATAAGCACTGGCTTCTTGACTGATCTTGCAGACCTGTGCCTCAGGAGTCATCATGAGTTTTTTACTCTCTGGACACACAGAGTGAGTACACCACCTATCTCCCCGTGTGCTCATTTTTAGTCATTAACCAACTATGACCATCTATCCTTCCATAAACCTTCCTTGTTTATGGGCTCAAACACTGAATAATGGCACTCTGTAATACAATCATGGACAATCTGTGAATCACCATACTTACTGCTTTAAATAAACAAACAATTTCACTAGATCTCAGTAGGGTCATAAAAATGGAGACAAGGGATATAAGGAAAACACATAATTGGAGAAACACTGGTAAAAATGTGTTGGCAAAGATCAGGATATTTCAGATCTAACAAATGCCTCTTGTAGGGTAGCTTACTGAGGTAGAATATTTTGGTAAAATCCCTGCCCAATGTCCATATAACACAATTTATCATAATATCTGAAATTCTAATAATTTTGCAGAATTTTAGATGATTTCACACAAATTTCAAATTACTTGTATTTGTTTCCAAAACTACACCAAAATATATATTCAATTCAATTCAATTTTATTTGTATAGCGCTTTTAACAATGGACATTGTCACAAAGCAGCTTTACAGAAATAAATGGATTCACAAAAATATATTGTAAATATTTGAATTTATCACTGTGAATTTATCCCTAATGAGCAAGCCAGTGGCGACGGTGGAAAGGAAAAACTCCCCGAGATGATATGAGGAAGAAACCTTGAGAGGAACCAGGCTCAAAAGGGAACCCTTCCTCATCTGGGTGCAACGGATAGTGCGATTATAAATAAATCCCTTCTATTATTGTGTACTATAAGGACAAATAGTGCAATTGTGCAACCAATAAATTCATCACAGTTTTTGCAAGAAGTCCGGCTGGTTAAAATCTATCCACTGTCCACTGATGGAGTCCTGAGTACGAAGCTGCTCATGGCAACTGCAGCCCCAAAGCCAATACAGCAATCGCAGTCCCAAGCCATTACAGTACAGCTCCAAACAGTTCTTCAGGCAGTCCATATGGGGCCACCCCCAGCAGCAGCGAGCGAACTCAACCGATGAGAACTCCAACCAGAAGTAGGGCATCAGGATGGGTCAGGCAGCGAGGAGGAGCAGAAGGGGTCAGGATCACTGGCATCTCAGAAGTCGCATGTGTAGCTCGACAGAGAGTGAGGGAGAGAGAGATGGAGAGAAGGGAAGAGATTGTTAGGTGAGCTTTTGTCCTCTAATGGTTAAGCACGATGTACTTTGCATGCAGAGTGCAAGCAGGGACTCCGGGAAGACTAGCTATGACAGCATAATTAAAAGGGAGAGCCAGAAGCTAACACAGACATGAGGGCACCCTGGGACATAAGGCAGCCAGCCACTCCACCGTCGACAAACCTGAGTGAATGTGTGAGAGTGGGGGGTGGCGACAGCATCCAAACATCCCAGTTCACCACAACACTCTATGCCTGTGAAACCCTCCAGACCTGCCCCTGTACCTAAGAAAACTATTCACAAAAGGCTTGACTAAACAAATATGTTTTCAGCCTAGACTTAAACACTGCGACTGTGTCTGAGCCCCGAACGCTAAGTGGAAGGCTGTTCCATAACTGTGGGGCTTTGTAAGAGAAAGCTCTACCCCCAGCTGTAGCCCGCATTATTCGAGGTACCAACAAATAGCCTGCACCTTTTGATCTGAGTAGGCGTGATGGATCATAAAAGACCAAAAGTTCGCTCAGGTACTGTGGCGCGAGACCATTTAGTGCTTTATAGGTCAATAGTAGTATTTTATAATCAATATGAAATTTGATATATATAATAAAATATATATTAAAATATATAATAAAACAGTGGGACAAGGCTGTGTCCTAAAACATAGGACACAACCTTGTGGAACACAAAGCTTTATGTTTGTGTGCATAGTGAAATCACCATTAATATTTATAAACTGATGATAGTCAGTCCCTTAACTAGAACAAAAATTTTTGTTGTATTTAGAAGAATATTGTGATCTATGGTATTAAAATCTGCAATGAGATCAAGTAATACAGTCATAGAGATGCAACCCTGATCAGAGGCTACTATAGGCAACTATAGATAGTTGACTACTACTACAAGTTGACTACTACTACAAGCGCTGTTGCAGTAAATTTCATGTATATGATTCCCATGCATTCCCATGATTTTTTGATTACTACTGCTTTAAAAGTTTTAGGTACGTAGGCAGTGCCTAGCAAGAAGTTTATTATTTTTAACACAGGTTAGATTGCTTCTGTTAGTATTTATTTAAAAGATGTATGTAACTAGTACAGCTTGTTCAAACAAAAGAAACAAAACTTACAAAAAGATTTTAGTATTTTGGTTTGGAGTAAAGATCTCTAATCGTGCCACTTGTGGTTGTATTGTATTGGTACAATACATTGGTAACTAGGTATCAAATTGTCTATTACATTTTCTGTCTAACATTTTTCTTCATCGAAAAAGTTCATAAAAAAATTTACCATGCTGAAACACTAATTCCAAGGCTCATGAATGCACCAGACAAGAGAGAGTATTGTGATTGACTGTGTTGAAGGCTAAGGTGTCAAGAACGATCAGCACCAGCACCACTAGCTTGGAAGACTTAGTGGCTCTCAGCTACAGCCACAAGAGCGGATGCTATGGAGTCATTTACGATGCAAGTGATGAAGGGTAGGAGGTCTTGAGAAATAGTGTGGAGTACTGTGGAAGGGATAAGGAGTGGCAGACAGAAGGTAGGATCGCTGTATGAAAAAGGTTGCAGGATGTCTTCTGTAGAAAGAGGAAAAATGTATTTTAAGGAGATGGGAAAGATGAGTGTGGTGTAGGTGTAAGCAGAGGGGTTATGCCCACCCAATCATGAGATTGGCCCACCTGGGGCCCACCAGATCCACTGCAGGGTACCATGGAAATGAGTTTTAAAAATATTGAGCATTTCACATGAAATTGTGTGACATCTCATTTTCCACTCAAAAGTACTTACTCGTGATAGGAAGAAGAATTTTGTAAATTTGTCTCATAAAAAAACAGTTACAAATGCATGACTGTAAAAAAAAACCCAGAAAGTTCATGCAAGGAGTGGGGTGTGTAGAAAAGGCCCTTTACTATAAGTCTAACATTCTCTCTCTCTCTACAATGTGGATACCTTCAATGCTAAAATGGCTAATTCCTGGTGGGCTGTGGGTTGGCAACGCAATAAATTTCATGGTAGCGTTATAACTTAGAACTACTTGTTGGAGTGTAGGCTGCAGGCTGCTGTGCTCTGCACTGCACACACACACACACACACACACACACTGGTAGCCTATATGCTTTAAATCATATGCATTCAACTATTCTTCATTTACACTTATTTCACTCCTGTTAACTACTAAGAAGTACTAGTTAATTACTCAATAAGTATGTTAGAAGGAGTTCACTATTAACTAAGCTTCCCAGTACCTAATCCTTACCTTCCTCCTGGAGATATCCTATCTAATATGCTAATTCCAGTACCCCAGTGTCTAAAACATGAATGTCTGTATGAGTTATTATAGGCCTCTTCTGAGAAGCATAGGGTCGATGTGTCGTTTTTATTTAGCCAGTCAGTGTCTAAAGGGAGAAACGGACAACAGTAACCTATTAAAGGCTGTAATTTAGCAATTAGCAACATATTCTCCATTAGCATACTTTCAAAAGTGTTAAGTTTTAAATAACAAAACACTAACATTTAAGTCATTAATAATGAATTACCATGTGTAATACTGTTCCACATAATCATTAACTAGTGAAGAACAACACAGTAAAACTTCAGTCAGTCGGTTTCACTTTATTGTTTAAACTCATATCCATATAGTTAAAATACGCAAACAACATTCTTATCTTGAGGCTGTTACAATGGTACAAAGCAGGGCTGACAAATAAATGACTTTAAAAGTTACATTCTACTTACTGAAACTAATTAAATAATAATTAATAATAATAAACTGAACAAACATTAACATTAGCGCACCGTTTGCTCGTATTACATAAAACATGTAAAGTGAAAAAACTGCCATTTTTAAACAAAGAATATAATGACTTCAGTTTGTTAAAATTAATTTCTTTCATTAACTACAGTAATGTTTTTTCCCAATTTGCATTTCTTAGGCTAACTGAATCTGTTTTTTTTTTCTTTTTTCTTTTTTCTTTTTTTTTTACATACAATCTTCCACTTCCACTTTATTAGAGCTTCTCACTACATAAAGGCATTTTATTGGTGTATTTTATCAGGAAAGGATTTGGTACTTGCAGTGTTTTGCAGTGTAATTGCACTGACTGTTAATTGTTTTTAGAGCACTAACATTCCTTGGAGGAATGTGTCATAGCGATAAGGAAAAGAGAATTATATCTTTGTGCCTTGTCATATGACTTTTTAGCTGTTTAGAATGGGTGAGATGGTCAGGATATTCCCCAGATTAAGAGGTGTAGTTTCTTCAATATGACTGAGCAGGACCAGAAAAAATGAAACTTTCATTATTTGAGTCATGTGTAGTAGTGATACATACCATAGATTTTCAGCTGAATGATGTACACTCTGAACTGCTTCTGAATGTATTTACTGCTGTTTTGATCACTTCAGTTTCTCAGGAATACCTCTTAACATGTAGCAAATGTACCATCACTCCAATTTCACTTCTCTGTCTTCATAATGCCATGGCATTTCCTTCAAGTTCTCCGGTATTGCGAAACCTGTTGATTCTAATGCTATCAGTGTTCCTTTTGATTTTCCGGCCTTTGGGAGGGTAACACAACTTTAAGACAGAGACAGGAAGGGTGAATAGCTGAGCAATAGCACCCACAGTTCATGCAGCTCAGCTACAATTGTTCCCTGTATTCTGACTCATGCAAGCACTGTGTAATATTGTCTCTTCAGCTACACAGCCACTCACAATACCAGACATTCAGACTCTGTGTAGTTTTAGTACTGTTGAAGGGAAAATAAGTGACTAAGCAGGCCTACGGATGTTCCAGCACATTCCGGTTATTTGAAAAGTTTGGTTTTGGTGGTGTTTTATTAATGTGAAGTGTAAATTATAGTTTATATTGTGTACGTGCCAGAGACAACCACAAGAGAAAACCACAAGTTAACATTTTCTGTGACGTACCAAATGGATGTGTCTAAGCATTTAAGAATTTTGGTATGCTACATCACATGTGATAGCATCACACATACAGGACATGTTTTAATGCTGGTCAAGTTTAGCACTCTTGTTGACTGTGCACCCAAAGAAAACATGGGCCATGACTGTTGTTTTATGCACCAATATTACATCTATCAAATATGCACTTTTTTGCACTGCTTTGGCCAGTAAGCTACTGGAAGTAAAGGCAGGGAAATCTTTAGGTTACTGAAGCATTGTGTCACTTTACCCAACTAGCAACTTCCTGCTGTTCTGTAGCCAGAGGAAAATGCTATTGTTCTCAAACCAGGGTTGTAAGATGAGCCTGCATCCTAGAATTACTTTCAATCACTCTTTGTTAAACATAAAAGCTATTGTAAATAAACAGTGGAACTACACATGTATAGAATAGGACAATGACCCATGTGGCCCATGACCCATTTGAAAAAGGAAACCATATTAAGTCATGAAAAGAGCACATTTTCATTTGACACCAGCATGTTGCTAGTTTGTGTTTCGTAGGAACCGATTGTGTTTAAATATACTGTTCATAACTGCTGCATGTGGCTGTTCTCTGTTCAACCGCCTCTGGTTTCTTTATGTTGTTAGTGATTTACCAATGAAATATGAGAGGAGATGAAGAATAAAAAAGTTATGAGTCACAGATGGAAAGGTAGCATTTTTACAGCTTAATGCGCTGCTAAAATACACTGCTAAAATTGTAAGCCATAAAAGTTCAGCATTCAGGTTCAGTATTGCTATGCTTCCGATGTTTATATAAAAACACATTACAGACAACATTCTCCAAGATTAAATATTAAACTACCAGTAAACTATGAAGTGCTACACATGGATAGCATAGTCAATCACAAATCATGTTAATTATAATTATTGTGGGCATGCAAACATGCATACATTTATTATTTCTTTCATTCAACACATTCATAGATTACAGAGGTGTGTTTGTGTTCTTGTTCCATTGAAGTGGCATACAAGCAACAATAACCAACAGAAGAATGTCATGTCAACACCAACACTTCAAAATTGGCGTTGCTTCCTGAGTGCCCCACAGATTATCATTCATCAAACTTTTGCCATACCTTTACAGATAGGCTACTCACAGAGTTTCTCTATCATTTTAGCATTGATTAATTCCAGAGCAGCTGACAACTTCATAGACAGCTCTCTCATCACGAAACTGAACCTGCCAACCCAGCCACTCCGCAATCCCCTGCACGTCCAAGCCCTTGACGGAGGACCCATCAGAGGGGGGACCATAATCCATTGTACTACACCCCTCCTTCTCAGAGGCAGTGCCCTCCTTCAGGAATAAATCTCCCTCCTTGTCACAGTCACCAAGAACTTTCCCATCATGCTGGGGTTGCCTTGAGTGCACACCCCTTTCCCACAGATCTCCGAGCGAGAAATCCTCCACTGGTCCCCATATTGCTTCAGCCACTGTTTGCAGGCCCCTACGCTCCTTGTGGTACCAACTCTAACACAGAATATCAGAACCTCTAGGAAGTTTTTAGCAAGACCAAGGCTAACGGCCTCTCTCTTCATTGACCATATGACTGCTCCAATGAGCTCATGGCCAGTTCTGTGCCTCCTTGTAATTGCATTTATGCTCTCTCAGCCAAGGACACCCAAGCTATGGTTGATTACATCACGTCAGCCCTGGAAAAGGGTACATTCATCCTTCCACTTCACCAGCATTACCATGCTTTTTCATGGAAAAGAAAGGACCATGCATTGATTATTGCAGATTAAACTAGGTCATGGTCAAGTACAGTTACCCACTGCTCTTAGTCCCAACGGCACTGGTACAGCTCAGAGAGGCTAAGATCTTCACCAAGCTCGATTTCCACAGTGCATATAGTCTCAGCAGGACTTGTGAGGGGGACAAGTAGAAAATGGACTTCAGCACCACCTCTGGCCACTTCGAGTACTGCATCATGCCGTATAGGCTATCTTGCGCTCCAGCAGTGTTCCAGTGACGCATCAATGATGTCCTCCAGGACATGCTCGGAAAATTTGTCATTGCCTATATCAATGACATTCTCATCTACTCACCTTTCAAGGAAGATCATGTCATTCATGTCAGAAGGGTTCTTGCTTGGGTCCTGGAGAACCTGCTATTTGTAGAAGGGGAGAAATGTGAATTCCATTTAGTAACATGAAGCACCCAGATCCCTCCAAGCCCTTCACTGTGGAAGTGGATGCATCAGAGACAGGCATGGGGCAGTGCTGTCACAAAAGTTTGGAGAGAAACCTAAGCTTCACCCCGATTCTTCTCCAAGAAGTTATCCCCGGCTGAAGGTAACTATGACATCAGTGATCCAGAACTCTTGACAGTAAAACTTGCCTTGGAGGAGTGGCATACCTGGCTGGGGTGGGCTTCCAATACCCATTCATGATATAGAATGACCATAAGAATCTGGAATACATCAAGGTGGCCAAGAGACACAACTCACGACAGGCAAGGTGGGCCCTGTTCTTTTTGAGGTTTGAGTTCACCTTCTCCTAGGGTCTAAGGACATGAAATCCAATTTCCTCTCATGCCTATACCTAGCTCCTCCCAAGGAGAACACCAAAGAGCACATCTTGATACCAGCATGTTTTGTTGGAACTTTAACCTGGGAGTTTGACAAGGAGATTGAGAACGCCACAGGCCAGAGAATCTCCAGTCAGTGGACCCCTAGCCAACAACATCCCCCCGCCCTCCACACCCCCAGCTCCTCTAGACATTGAGGGACAGCTGGCCTACATAGTCAAGGAGATCCTAGACTCACGACAAAGAGAGGGCCATGAGTATCATGCCAGGTAACCTGTCAAACCAGGTCCATGCCCCAGGGGGGAGACACAGGAAGAAATCTGCTCCTGGAATGAGCTCTTCGGGTGGAGGGGGAGGGGTTCTGTCTCATCAATGCAGGAATCGGCTTTGCTTCCCATGCCTAGTAACACAGAGCGGCCTACAAACATGGCCACTGACTACAACTCCCAGAACTAAGAGCAGCCTACAAACATGGCCGCCGAAGACTACAGCACCCAACAGCCATCACAAACTCTCTCATATTCACGTTCACCTTCATTCTGATTGGACACACCTGGACTTCATTACACTAATCACAACCACAGTATATAAGGACCCTCATTCCACAATACATTGCGAAGTATACGCTCAGTGTCTTTTACCTACAATACCAAGCCTTATTGTTCTGCTGTAATGTTTATTGTTACAATTACATTTCTGGCTATTTGGTTTATGTCTATGTCTTTTGCCTAGTTAACTCTGCACCAGACTTCT
This sequence comes from Pangasianodon hypophthalmus, assembly GCF_027358585.1. NCBI lineage: Eukaryota > Metazoa > Chordata > Actinopteri > Siluriformes > Pangasiidae > Pangasianodon > Pangasianodon hypophthalmus. Next base: position 17,169,493 of record NC_069725.1, read on the forward strand.
GCACATATTCTGACTTTGATTCTGCTTCACGTGTTGGATTCATTTACCTGTTTTAAAATAAAAACTCTTAACCTGCATCTGTCACCATCTCTGCTGCCTGACAAAGAAAAACACAAGACCTGCTATGACAGTTGATGAAAAAATATACTCATATTGTAGCACTATTATTGCACACTGTAAATTATATACTCTGATCTTCTCATTTGAACATTCATAGCACATTAAGCCTAGCCCTAACCCTAATCCCTATGTACAGTTGTTGTTGTGCTTGGTCCACTTATAATTTTGTGTTTGTCACATACCACATTTAATCAAAGGAATGAGTAAGAATAGGATTTGTGAGACTTAAATAAACATTTATGTTTGTCCTTAAATGGATCTCAGTCTGTGGTTAATAGAAGGTCAGTGAGAGGCTATTATTTGTACACAATTTTTACTTCAGGCTAAATGAAGTGAAAAGAGAAATGTAATACTTATCAAAAGTCATAATCTAAGAAAATGTTAGTGCAAAGTCTGCATTCCTTTTGAGATTCCTAAATTGAGATAAGCTGCAAAAGCATACACAAAACTGGCACATATACTAAATATGTCTGTGCACAGGGCAGCTGGTATGAATGGGCTAGCAGGGCTAAGACATTCAAAGACATTCATATTTTTGGCATTCCCATCAGATTAATTTCGGTAAACCAGTGTCTTGAGGTGGATTATTTTGGACTGGTCTCACCCAATGGATAAATGTATTAAGTCATCATCAAATGGGACCACGCTATGAAAAAATGTGAGAGAAAAAGCAAATCTAAACAAAGGCAGATCATGACATCATCACCCAACGATAACAAGGAAACAGAAAACAGCTGTACCAGGGCTAAAAATGTTATCACAGCTCTGCTGGTAATTTACAGTACAGAGGGACTTCTCTTACAATCAGATGATTATAAAAGAATATACTGTACACACATTTTTGTCTCTTGTGCAGTGAGATGCAATCTATTACCCAACTCTCCTATATTCAGAATTTCAGTTCTTCGGAGTATGTATTGCCTTTCCTGTATCTGAAAATACAATTGTGGCAGCAAGGGCAGGTTCGAGCATCAGCTGTGGACAAAGAGGAGGTGGGTTGCATATGTGATTCTCACTTGTGTCTTATTACCGCCAGTCAACCAGACAGAGTGGCATAGCTGGCAAAACACACACACGCATGTATGTGAACTAGAACCTTGAACTTGAATGGGGCGAAAGCCGCAAGCTAGTGACAGCCCCTTTTCATTTAAGTTGTTTACTGTATGTTGAGTTTTTGAAAGTACACTGAAAAGCTTGGTGAAAAATAAATGTGTGCTTGAAGCTTTATCAAAATTCAACTGTGGTACTGAAACCTGGGAAAAGGTACCAGATGCCTTCATGGAAACTTCTCTGCGTAGCGAGTTTGTTAAGTCCCTCATCAGCCTCCACCGGACTCATCATCAGGCCCTCCTCAACCTGCACTGTGAACAACAACAGCGATTCAAGGCAATCACTCAGGAACAGGCTGAGAACCAACAGGTGCTCCAGATGCTGCTAAAACCAGCCACGCCTCCAGCTGCAGCTACAGTGCTCAGGAAAATGTCCTCCATGTATGATCAGGAGACCTTCTTGGAGCTCTTTGAGTGACCAGTATTTGCAGGGGTATGTCCAGAGGAGCAGTGGGCCCTACACCTCCTCTCCTTGTTGTGGGGATAGCTCAGCTCACCGGACAGCCACTGCGTGTGCAGCTGGAGTACCAGAAAATGAATAAGGCAGTGCTGCAACCGGGGGGCCAGACCAGGGAGGAACATCGATGATCTCTTCTGGGTCCTGAAGCTTGTGGAAGTCAGCTGCCCATCTCAAGGACTTCTGTTGGTGGTGGATGCTGGCTGAGGAGCGGGACACTGAGGGAATTCTCGATCTGGTGGTATTGGAGTGGTTCATTACACAGCTCCCAGCAGGAATAGTGGAGTGTGTCCAGTGCCACTGACTGGCATCCCTGGACTAAGCCATCCAGCTAGCGAAGGGTCACCTGGCAGCATCCGTGGTGGTAGGCACTCTCCTTTCTCTCTCTCTTTTTGTCTCTCTCCCTCTCCTCTCTCTCCCTGACTCCCCCAGTTCCAGCTTCCCATGACCAAGGCATCAACACCCTGAAACTGGCTCACTAACGTGGTCTCCACCCCACTTTTCCTTCTCCCACCAGGCCTGTGGCAAAGCCCATGCAGGTTTGCTGGCATGGTGGGGAAGCTGGTGGGGAAGCCAGGAATTTCCAGGACCAGGACGGGGATGTTCACAAGTATCCGCTGGTGTCAGTCATTATTAAATTCCGGGGACAAAAGCATAGAGTAGAGGTGGTGTCTAGTCCTTGCCTCGCACATCCACTAATTCTTGGGACAAATTGGCCAGGGTTTAGATTAATTGATGATCAGCAAATTCAGCCTAATCACATCAAGGAAGAGACCGTCAAGGAAGAGACCAAGATAGAGATGACCCAGTTGTTGGTACTGAAGAGCCATCAATTACACAACCATCAATTACTCTCACATGAGTATCCACTGGTGCCAGCTGCTTGGGATTCCCCTGACAGAGGAGGAAGCATAGGGCCCATTTTTCCTCTGACCATCCCCATGCAGCTACTGCACACTCAAAGAGGTACATAACATCAATAACTCATAGTACTTTTGTTACGTTACTACATTTAAAAGAACTGAACCAGAAGTCTTGCACAAAAAGAGGAAACCCATGCTATTACTTACATCCGCAGTGCAAAATAAGGTGGATTCATATATCAGTGTCACGTTGTTTTGTAATGTTAAGTTCATCATGTTCCCTGTATACAGAATCACATTTCACCTTATTAAAGAAGTTTGACTGGAGATCCGGCTGGTTGTTTCATAAAAACTACCTCAGTTATTGACATCACACAGTCTGAGCGGACTCCTTGCGGTGATTTGTGCTAGCCTGAATTAGCAGCTTGCAAACATATTTTTCAGTGTGTGAGTTACTCATGAATCTGTTTTTGATAGTTACAATTTTTCAGTATTTGGAATACAGATATATTCATTTAAAAAAATAGCATAATAAACGTTATCACCTAATAGTTAATACAGAATAGGCACTATGAGCTCTTTTTTTCCTAGAAACATCCATTACCATCAGAGCAAGGTAATCAATTAAAAAAAATATGTTTAAAAATGAATAACCTTATTATGGCCACTCAAAAGCTCACAAACATGCTGATGTGGCCTAGATTTAAAAAATAAATAAATAAATTTAAAAAATCAGTTAAAAAAAGGTTTATTCGCTATGTGAACTTTTGCATCAAATTCTTTCCACAATCCTAATCAGCATGTGTCCTTCGCATGTATGCGAGTTATGATGCACTCCTACAATACAGTGGTTGTATAAGAAAACGCAGTTCATCTTACAGACTTTAATAGGCGAGATTAGATTCAAATAGCTGTTTCTCAAGCCTTAAATCCAATGACACTAAAATCTGTTGTATTGCATAGTTGTGCAAATCTGTGAAAGGATTTTTACTGTTGACTGGATTACTGCAAAAACATAGCGGCCATCAGGCAATCACAGTGCAGCACACACTTGACAGTTTTAGCAATAAGCTACCGTCACGAAATCTTAATAGTATGTTCATCTGTGCTATAGTGTTCTACGCAAGTTGGTGAGATATAACTACTTGTATTGCGGTCAGCACACTACGTGCTTGGCAAGCGGCGATGGATTTCATTATGATTTTCTTCTTCTTCGCTATAGGGAAGCGTTTTACGTTTTGGCTCTGTGACACTTTCTTGGGTTGGATCGGGAATGAGGAGATGGGAGGCAGGCTTGGGACAACTCAGATTATTTATTTCGCTCTTTTCTTTACTTTCACTTTTCAACAGTTTTCGCGCGCGCGCGCGCACACACACACACACGGCTCTGTGCTGTTCAGCTCTCTGTCGTGGCTCTTATCTCTCCCCTCTTTATCCCTGCCACCGCCCACATAAACACAGAATACTCGTTAGTCAAATTCTGCACAGGTGTGTGATGCTTAGCACTCACTTTCTGCGGCTCCGTCCTCCATTCGCAAACCAGCGCTCGACCAAGCCCATGATTCCACAGACTTATATCTCGAATACTCAAGTTCTACAGTGAAACTTCTTTTTGCTACTTAATCCTTGCGTTCTCCCCTAAACAAAAAACCTCAAAGAACAATTTAGCGTCACTTTTGAGAACTTGTCCTAGGATTTTTGTCCAATCTTCACAATTTTGGTGTCAGTAATTATAAGAACCATGTTGACATTTGTAAACAATATGGCCGCCACATGCCAAACAATTCTAACAAGGCAGAGCCTAATTTACTTTTAACAGCTGTAAGACAGGGTTATTATTAAAATAATGAATGAATTTGGTAGTTAGTCCCATATACCATCCACTACTCAGCCAAATGAAATCATACATACCCACCAAAAGGGTGCACTACAATAAAATTTACCTTTTGTTTTATATCTCCACAACTACAGGGAATAGACTAAAATTTATATCAGTAGAATTCTTGAGTCCACCTGCATATAAAATATGAAATGTAGCAAAGAGAGTTTGCTGACAAAAACGTCCTAAAAGAATTCTGACTGACCAAACTGACCAACTCCAGGTCAATGAAATTTTAAGCCTGTACAATTTTATGTATGTACAAAAAGAGGTACTAATGTACTAATCTTGTGAAAGCAAAGTCAAATTTCTACGAACTTACAATACAGTAGTCAGTAGGACACTCTCAGGCCACCCCTAAAATTTCACAACAATTGGCCCATAGGGCCCATATCTCCTCAAACGTTTGACATAGGAAGATGAAATTTGCTCTGCTTTCTTGGTCATGATTGTGTGTGTGTGTGTTTTTTCTGGTACACCACCAGAAAAATCAAGACACGGGAGCCTGTGTTTGTTCTCAGCTGCGATTATCCTGTTTTAAATTGGCTGTGGTCCCTTTAAATGTATTTCACTGGATTGACCTTCAGAGTGCGCCATTCACGAGCACCAAACACAACGCTACCGTGAGAGGATTAGCGACTCGCGTGACATTGAAGAACCATTAGGAGCTAAACTTTAGTCCATTAAGTTTATTTAGTGGTTGGTAAGTTTATTTTCCTTCAGTAAGGTGTATTTTGTGCATATTAAATAAGTACGACTGTGCTGTTTTTATTGTTGTTTGACTTTAATTAAGCCGAATACATAATGGTAATGTTAGTATGATATATGTGGTTATGTTTCTGGCATTAGTATGGTTGTTACTGTGAATTCTGCTGCTACGTTGTATTTAAATGGTAGCGTTGACTTAGAGAATGTAAATGGATGTAGTGCATTTTCATGGCTTGTAATATTGTAGTTTATAATTAATTAATATACAGTTGTTATTCGTAGGTGGCGCATGCCTGCTGGGTCAATCACACAGTCGGCACTTGAAGACCTCATGTTTGAGAACAGTCTGTGTCCACCCACTTGCAATACTTATTATAGAGAATGTAGACACCACAGTAAAGTCCATTTAATTCATTATTTCATATTTGCCTGTAATTCATGCATAAGGATGCTCTGTTGTGACAAATGTGACAAAATGCCCGCATTATCTATTGGTAAAACAAAAAAAATATAAGGCCATTCTTCATCCAATACCAATATGAAAGGCTGTTGTTTGGAAATGAGTGCATGTGAAATAAAGGTTTTCTTATAGTTTCCACAAAAGGAATGCTATTTAACCGTTTGTACATCCTAGCTAAATGTCTGATGAAAATGCTGACCTTTACTTAGGTCAATCCACATCTTGTATCTACCTCAAAATGTTAGTTTGATGCCCACTGCATCACCAGTCCAATCTCACAGTTATTTTAAATAGATTAAAATCCCTAACATCAGCTGTGTTCTCCTACAGAATCATTTTTTTCGCAGACAGAGTGCATCATGACCCAAATGTTCCTGCACAGAACACAGGGACTGATTATTTTTTGTAAAGTAGTTGTATGTAAAGGTAACATGGTTATCATTCTTCTATTTAACAGATTATTAGGCTGCATGTAAATGTAACAGAATAGAGTAATCCAAGTATGGCCAATCTAAATGAAATTTTCATTTGTTTGAAAATTTTTTGATAATTTGCATAATATGCAAAACCTACTTTAGTCCTGGGATTTTTGGCATATCTTCACACATATGGTGTCAAATTACTCAGCAAAGTGTGAGCCTCAATACTTTATATTATTTATACAATACTTTAAATTATCTTGACATTTTAAACAATATGGCCACAATACATCAATCAATATTAAGGAGGTGGAGCTGGATTACTCAAATAGTTGTAATTCATAATTGGTAATATGGATTTGAACCAAACTTGAAGGTACAATACAGTTCAGTACAAGGATCTGAGGACGTCTGCAAAGATTGGGGTGTGGTCATTGATAGGGGGCAGAGTTAAGTCCTAATAGATGTTTCTCAGGAACCAAAAGTCCAGTTGATGGATGGATTTTTAATCATCACTGAAATATTCAAAAAATATGACCAGTTTCAGCCAATCAGCTTTCAATGGGCATTTTAAACAAATAGCATTGAGCTATCATCACAAAACTTGATAAGTATATTTATGTATGGTGTCTTTTATGGTTCTGTGTTTCTTGGCAAGAACTGGCAACTGGGGGCACTACGAGTATTATGAGTAGCGTCTGGACCCCACAGGTCGCCGCTTGCAGCTAGATTCTTCTTCTTCTGATTCTCCACCAAAACAAATTGTGTTGACCAAACCATAAGTCATAGAGATGTGAAACTTGGTGAAGAGGTATTGCTCCTTCCTGCTACTCAGGCAAGCATGATCAGCCTTATGGTGGTGCTGTAGCACAGAGTTTTACATTATGAGGCCTAAAAACAAAATTCTTTTTTCTTTTGATTCCTTGGGGTTTTGCAGAAACTGCAATTTAAGGTAATTTGCATAATGAAACTTGAAAGTCATATACAGGATAAGAGTCTGAGCTCATAAATAAAGTTGGGGGTATAATCATACATAGCAGGTGGAGCTAAGGTCAGATAACTGTTTCTCAGGAACCTTAAGTCTGAGTGGAAATTTAGAATAGTTCATCTATGTATTATTTTGATAATGATCTTATTAGTTAAAAACATGGCCACCATCGGCTAATCAGGGTTAAGCATGAATATAACAGGGTTAACATTGAGCTATTTGTCACAAAACTTGAAAGGTGGGTTCCTGCTGGGACCCACTTGTAAATGAAGCATTTTGGCCATTGGGGGTGCTATTCATGTTTTTGCAAATTAAAAGAAGTATATCTCTTGTAAAATAAGGTGTACCATAAATCTTCTTCATTATGTTGATTCTGTGGCTGAAATGAGTCAAATTTGCTTTTTTGGACCACATGTGATGATTCTCCCCTGTGTCTTATTACCACCAGTCTACTTACATGTGTCTTTGTGCTTTCAGTAACTGCCATAACCAGAGAGAGCAGCATAGCAGGCGGAGTGTGCAAGACACACGCAAACACACACAAGGAGCATGAACTTGGATTCTGAACTTGAATAGGGTGAAAGCCACAAGCTAGTCATAGCCCCTTTCTGTTGGCTTGTCATTTTTGGTTGAGTTCATGAAAGTGTGCTGAAAAGCGCAGTGAAAATAAACGCAAGCGCAGAGCTCTGCTGAAATTCCGCCTGTCTCCCAAGTCTTCCTCCGCACCAACACATCCAGGGTTCTACATAGTGAATTTTTTTTTTAATTCTTTGGCTGCATCCATAAATAAATTGCTTTTTGGACAATTTAGCCACACTCACTCAAATTTATAAAAAAATTTTTTGTTCCGTGTTCTGAAAATTGGTGTCAAATTACTCAACAGAGTGTAATATGCATTATCAAAAACATGTTGACATTTGCAAACAAGAAGTAGGGTAGAGCTTGATTTACTAAAATATTTATTGCTCTATCTAACTTGGCAAGAACTGGCTGCTGGGGGTGATTTTTGCTGAAGGTGCTTGGACCCTGATAATCGCTGCATGTGGCAATATAGTCCCCTCTGAAAGTACTGGAATGGTGAGGCCAATTCTTTTGTTTTTGCTATCCACTGAAGATATTTGGGTTTGAGATCAAAAGATGAATACGAGATGATGGATCAGAATTTCCATTTCCATTTCCTGATATTTACATCTAGATGTATAATTTAGACGGCACCTTTTGTTTGAACCAACCAATTTTCAAGTGATCAAAAATACCGGAACATGTGACTGACAGATGTTTCTTGTTGCTCATAATTGTTTTAAAAAATTACTAGGTCTGAATGTCTACTATTGGTTTAGGCCTGGGTTTTGCCTGTGAAGACTGCATTTGTTGTTAAAAAGGATAAAGCAACATGAAGATCAGAGAGATGTATATGGGGGAAAAAAGCAAGCTGAGAAAATAGGGAAAATCATTCACAGCCATTGCACATGCATTGGACATAGCCAATAGAACAATTTGGAATGTCCTGAAAAAGAAAGAAACCACTGGTGTACTAAAAAGCTGTAAAGACAAACCCAAACACAACAGTCAGTGACATCACCAACAACTTCCACAGGACAGTGGTGAGGCTACCACAATCCACCAATCAAAGACGAGTTCAATAGCAGAAATGTACAGGCCATACCAAAAGATGCAATCCACTCATCAACAGTAAGAATCGGAAGGCCAGATTCGCATTTACAAAGAAATACAGAGATGAGCCACAAAAATTCTGGAACCAAGATTAACCTCTACCAAAGTGATGGAAAGGGCAAAGTGTGTAAAAAGAAAGGATCTGCTCATGATCCAAAACATACGAACTCATTGGTCAAGCATGGTGAAGATAGTGTCAATGCTTGGGCTTGCATGGCTGTTTCTGGAACGGGCTCACTAATTTTTATTGATGATGTAACTCATGATGAATTCAGAAGTCTACAGAAACATTATGTCTGCCAAATTACAGAGAAATACATCCAATCTAATTGGAAGGAACTTCATCATGCAGCAAGACAATGACCCATAACAAACTACCAACACAACAAAGGACTTCATCAGGGGAAAAAAGTAGATGGTGTTAGACTGGCCAAGTCAATCACCAGACCTTAACCCAATTAAGCATGCATTTCACCTCCTGAAGAGGGACAGAAGCGAGAAACCCCCCAAAACAAACAAATGAAAGAAGCTGCGGTACAAGCCTGGAAAAGCATCACAAAAGAAGAATGCCACAGTTTGGTCGCCGGTTTGATAAAGTTATTGCAAGCAAAGGATATCCAACCAAATATTAAGTTTTATTTACTTCAAGACAATCTGTTTCAATATTTTTGCTCACTTAAAAATTGGGTGGTCTGCCACCAAAGGTGCCAATTTTCTAAGTTGTTTACACATTTAGAGGTAAATATCAGGAAATGAAAGCTGAAATTCTATCATCTCATGTTCATCTTTTGAACTCAAACCCTTGTCTTCCTTGTCTTAGAACATTGCTTAGAACACTGTTGGTCTTGCCATTCCAATAATTTCAGAGGGGATTGTATGTTTTTAATCTAAAACTTGCTCTGTTGCTCTTATTCATTTAAAGAGACATTATTATTAGTTGTTCCCAAATACCCTTAGCTTACTTGTTTTTGCCTACCTCAGGTATTTTGCAGTGGGATTTGAAACCTTGTGCAAGTTTGTGGTTTTGTATTTTTGGACCTCTACCCACCTTTTGTTTTTTGGTCACATAAGAAAAAGAATAATACAAAAAAACAGCTTCTAAAACTTGGAAAAAGACAGATATTATTATTTTTCACTTGAACTGAGTGCCACAACATGCATGGTCAAGGGAATTGTGACTGGGAGAAAGAGTTTGTGGTTCATTTAAAAAAAATTAAGCAGATGTGTCCTAACCTTCACTATTCTTTCCTCTCTCTCACTATTCCCAGGGTTCATTCTTAACACAGTCAGCGTAGCCTGTGCAACAAATGAGAGATGGAAGCAATTAGGGCAAAAGCCAGGCATGGGAATGTTTTACTGTTTAAAAACAAACCAGAGGGACTCAAAGCTGCCCTGTGACTCTGGCTGCTAAACCACTGATCAACCATTAAATTATTAGATTCTGTAAAAAATATTTTATTGTTTATAGTATGCATAGAATAGATATAAAAAGTCTACACACCCCTGCTAATATGTTTTTTTGGGATGTAAAAAATTAAACCAAGATGAATCATGTTAGATCTTTTTCTGACATAAAAATTCAGGTGACAAACAAATAGAAATGTTTTAGGAAAAAACAAAAAAGAAAAAACTTCCACTAACCTGGTTGCATTCCACAGGTTTTCAGTAGGATTTAGATCTGGGCTCTGACTGAGACATTCCAAAACTTTGATCTTCTTCTTCTAAAACTGTCTAACAGAGGCCTGTAGGCTTTATGCCAAAATAGATGATTCCCTATATTTTATATGATTATACATGATTCCCTCTATTTTGACTACTGCCCTAGTCTCAGCTGAAGAAGAGCAGCCCCATAGCATGGTGCTCCCACCACCATGCTTCACTGTGGGTATGTCATTCTTTGGGTGACAAGACTGCATTCTTTCACCTCTGCAGTGTTGCACAACATTGTCCTATGCTTAATTTTAAGGATGATCAAACAAATTCCTTCACTGGTCTTGCCAGAACACTTGCCAGACATAAATGGAGAAATATAAATATTACACCAATATTACATCCACTTCAGACTCATGCTCTTTAGATTACACTGGTTACCCATCACCTACCATATTCAATACAAATTCCTGCTTTTCACCTACAAAGACTTAAATGGTGAACTATGAGAGGAGCCAGACTCAAAAGGGAACCCATCCTCACCTGAGTGATAATGGATAGTGACCAGTAAATTCATTACAGTTTTCACATGAAGTCTGGTTTGTTGAACCTATCCACTGTCCACTGATGGAGACCTGAGGGCAAAACTGCTTGCAGCAACCACAGCTCCAAAGCCACCACAGCAATCGCAGTCCCAAGCCATCACAGTACAACTCCCCATATAAGATCCCCAAGCCATCTACACGGCCCCCAAGTGACACCATCCCCAGCAATCCCAAAGATCTTCAGGCCATCCATGTGGGGCCACCCCCAGCAGTGGCAGGCGATCTCCAACCCATGAGAACTCCACCCAGAAGTAGGGCATCAGGATGGATCAGGAAGGTCCAGAGAGCAGAAGGGGTCAGGATCACTGGTATCTCAGGAGCAGCATGAGTAGCTCGACAGAGAGAGAGGGAGAGAGAGATTGTTAGGTAAGCTTTTGTCCCGTGATGGTTAAGGACAACGTACTTTGCCTTCAGAGTGCAAGCAGGGACGAGCTGTGACAGCATAACTAAAAGGGAGAGCCAGAAGGTAACACAGACATGAGGGTGCCCTGGGACATAAATCAGCCAGCCACTCCACTGTCAACAAACATGACTGAACCCGTGAGGGGGGGCTACAGCATCCAAACGTCAGTTTATCACAACACTCTATATCTGTGAACCCTCCAGATCTGATCCTTTATCTAAGAAAAAACTATTCACAAAAGCTTGAGTAAACAAATATGTTTTCAGCCTAGACTTAAACTGAGACTTTGTCTGAGTCCTGAACACTATTTAGAAGGCTGTTCCATAACTGTGGGGCACTGCTGTAGCCTTCACTATTCAAGGTACCAACAAAGAGCTTGCACCTTTTGATCAAAGTAGGCGTGCGGATCATAAAAGACCAAAAGTTCGCTCAGTTACTGAGGCTCGAGACCATTCAGATTGGGAGCCAATGCAATGTGGATAATATAGGGGTGATGTGGTCATAACCTCTGGTAAGGACTGTAGCTGCTGCATTCTGGTCTAAGTGAAGCTTGTTTATGCACCTACTGGAACATCCAGACAGCAAGGCATGACAATAATCTAACCTAGAGGTAACAAAAGCATGAACAAATTTTTCTGTGTAGTGTAGTGACATTATATTAAGGTTATTCTAGTAATATTATCTAATAATATAGTAATATTATCTAGCTTCAAATGAAAGACTGGAGTCAATAATCACACCAAAGTCTTTTACTGGTGCACATGATGAAACAGAAAGGCCATCCAGAGTTATTATGTAATCAGAAAACTTACTTCTAGCTACATGTGTTCCTAGTACAAGTACTTCAGTCTTGTCAGAATTAAGTAAAAGAAAGTTAATAAGCATCCAGGTTCTAATGTCTTTTACATATTCCTCAACTTTATTAAGCTGGTGTCTGTCATCTGGCTTTGCTGAAACATACAACTGTGTGTCATCAGCATAACAGTGGAAGCTAATACCATGTTTACAAATAATTTTGCCCAGAAGGAGCATATATAAAGAAAAGAACAGTGGGCCTAAAACAGAACCTTGCGGAACACCAAACTTTACCTTAGTATGTGTAGAGAAGTCACCATTTACATCTACAACTGATAACGATCAGTCAAATAAGACCTGAGCCAGGAGGACCTGAGCCACCAGGCCATTCCCTAAATGCCTACAACATTTTCTAGTCTATTCAGGAGAATAGTATGATCAGTGGTATCAAAAGCTGCACTAAGGTCGAGCAGCACAAGCAAGGAGACACAACCCTGATCAGAGGCCCATAGTAGGTCATTTACCACTTTAACCAGTGCTGTCTTTGTGCTATGATGAGGCCTAATGATACTTTTAATGAATGTTATTCCTATGTAGGTATGAGCACAACTGCTGTGCTACAACATTTTCTAGGATCATGCAGATAAAGGAGAGATTTGATATTGACTTATGGTTGGACAATTGACAGGGGTTGAGGTCAGGTTTTTTAATCAGGGGTTTTGATAACTGCTAGTCTAAAAGATTTAGGTACATAGCCAGTGCTAAGGGAAGAATGATTATTTTTAGAAGAGGTTTGATTGCTTCTGGAATTATCTGATTGAAGAAACAGTATACATGATCTAGTATACATGCTGATGATTTTCATGAGGAAATTAGGGAAAATAGCTCGGTCTCTCGAAGGGGAGTAAAACATTCTAATCATTGATCTGATGTTGTTATATTATTATCTACAGGGTTAGTTATAAAACTGCCTGGTTTTAAATTAATAGTTTGAATTTTTTGCCTGATATTTTCAATTTTATCACTGAAAAAAATTCAGTCAATAATATAAAAATAGTCATCACTGCTATATAATGATTGTGTGCATGTTTCTATTGTGATCTTATTCCTAGTTAATTTTGCTACAGTATTAAATAAGAATCCAGGATTATTTTTGTTATCTTCAATTAGGGTGGAGAGATACATTGATCTAGCAGCACTAAGAGCTTTTCTATAGCTCAGGAGGCCCTACTCTTTGAAATACTACCAATTTAGTGTGACGCCATTTATGTTCTAATTTTCAAGTGGTCTGTTTTAAGGTGCATGAGTGATCATTATACCAGGGCGATAGCTTGTTCTCTCTAATTATTTTTCTTTTAAATGGAGCTACCGTATCTAGCAAGTAGCAGAACGTTGATTCTAAGCATTCACTTGCCTGGTCAAGTTCTTCAGGATCAGATGGTGATCCAATCATAGTTGATAACGCTGGGAGATTACTGATAAAACTCTGTGAAGTTGCTAACGTGAACGTACATTTGACGTGGTAGTGTGGCAAGGTGCATATACTATGATTAAGACACATTTTAAATGAGATGAGATAATGATCTGAGAAAGCTTCAGACTGCGGAAATGTGACTATATTTTCTATATTTAATCTGAATGTTAGTATTAAATCAAGAGTGTGACCACCACTATGAGTGGGTCCTATTATGTCCTGAATAACCTCTACTGAATCTAGAATGGACACAACCGCTGTTCTTAGAGGGTCATCTGGATTATCAAAATAAATATTAAAGTCTCCAACAATTAATGCTTTGTCTAAGGAAACAACCAGGTTAGAGATGAAATCCGCAAATTCACATAGGAATTCCGAATATGGCCCTGGGGGTCTGTAAATAATTATTGTAAATAATTGTAAATAACTGTAAATAATTATTAAATAAGAATTATGTACTTATAAAGTATTACTGTTCCACAATTGTAGAAGAAAGTCAAACAGTACTGAGAGTGTAGAAGGGATATTCAGCATGAACATCAAGGTCTTTAATGATTAAAGCAAAAGTACAAGTCTACAATTCCCTTCCACAGAGCTTCTGTGAAGTCTCATCTCTCTTCTCCTTCAAAACACAGCTCAAAAGCCATCTCTTTTCTCAGTCATATTATTCTCTTGTTGATAATTAAGCAGTTCCTCTAGACCTTAAGTTTGAGAAAGGCACTATATAAATTAAAATAAATTCAGCTTGTGTGATTATGAGATCTCCCCAAATGCCCCAGCTCTAACTCAGCACACACACTAGGAAACACCAAATGCATGACGTGGTGCATACATGTCATGCAACACACAGTTCTCCACCCTAGCAACCAAACTGCTCACACTCCAAACCTCCAGTGACACTTCACTCATATGTTCCAGACTATGGTCAGGAGCCTATATTCTGTTTGGAAAAAGGGAGGAGTGTAGATTTGTGTCTGTGTGTATTGTAGGACATGATTAAAGGTGGCCATGGTGTGGGGAATGACAGCTCTGGGGAATGACAGTGACCATATGAAATGCTGCAGGGGCAACCCGCCAAATCTCTTAATGTAAACCAGACCTCTGGCAAGAACCAAACAACTATTCATATGCATAGGAAGGAACATGGGGCCCACATTACATACTTTCTGACACAGCTGTATAAAATCACATGCTCTGAGGTCTAAGGTTGTATGACCTGTTCCAAAAATGTGTTACTTTAACCTTTTGAACACGCTTTAGGTCTCCACCCTTATCTGCCTTTTAGAAGCTTGATGTCCATGGTAGCATTAGCTAAACACATAACTTCATAAAGTTGAGGTCAAAAGTTTACATCCCCTTTTCAGAATCTGCAAAATGTTAATTATTTTACCAAAATAAGAGGGATCATACAAAATGCATGTTATTGTTTATTTAGTGCTGACCTGAATAAGATATTTCACATAAAAGATGTTTACATATAGTCAAGACAAGAGAAAATAATAGTTGAATTTATAAAAATGACCCCGTTCAAAAGTTTACATCCACTTGATTCTTAATACTGTGTTGTTACCTGAATGATCCACAGCTGTGTTTTTTTGTTTAGTGATAGTTGTTCATGAGTCCCTTGTTTGTCCTGAACAGTTAAACTGCCTGCTGTTCTTCAGAAAAATCCTTCAAGTCCCACAAATTCTTTGGTTTTCCAGCATGTGTATTTGAACCCTCTCCAACAATGACTGTATGATTTTGATATCCATCTTTTCACACTGAGGACAACTGAGGGACTCATATGCAACTATTACAGAAGGTTCAAACGCTCGCTGATGCTCCAGAAGGAAAAACCATGCATTAAGAGCCGGGGGGAATGAAAACTTTTGAACAGAATGGAAATGTGTACATTTTTTTTATTTTGCCTAAATATCATATTTTTTCATTTAGTACTGCCTTTCGGAGGCTACAGAAGATAGTTACATGTTTCCCAGAAGACAAAATAAGTTAAATTTACCCTGGTCTTCAAATTCAAAAAGTTTTCATCCCCGTAATAATAAAATAATTAACATTTTGCAGATTCTGAAAGAGGGATGTAAACTTTTGACCTCAACTGTAACTTCACTAGTATGATATGATGAGTTCATGGGAGTTATATTAGTAAGATGATGGTTTAATATGTTCTCTCATGAAGTGCAGTGCTAAAAGGTGCTTAGTGGTTGACCTCTATAGATAGCCATACATGTATTCCTGTGTGAGGGCTATTTGAGGCTGATGTACACTGCTATGGAAGCAGATAAAAGGCAGCTGACAGGCAAAGAGAACAACAGGATGAGTGTTGTGTGAATGTTTCTAGAGAATAAGACAGAAGGGAAGAACTGTGTCTAGTGATCATAATAGTAAACATATTCAGAAAGGAACATATTTAGAAACATATCCTAAGAATCAGGCAAAAAGAGCTAACAAGAGTGGTTATTTCTAAGTGCCTAAGATGATTCATATTAAACTGTAAACTGTAATTCATACTCTCCTTCCAGTTTTCTGGGAATGCTTTTGAGTGGTCATCTGTTAAGCTGTCAGACGAGATAGAAAGCACAGCATCTCCTGACCTTCTAAGTAGTTGTGTCTGTATGTCTGCAATTATTCCTTATTATTCAGCCCTTATCAGCATTTCCGCTATGCTGTTTTTCATTTAATAAAAGATCACAATATCAGTCAGTATCAGTGGTCAAGAATGACATTGATATTCCTATAAAAAACCATGCCTGATTTCTTTGTGGAGGACAAACTATTATCCCTTTGTGAGTATGAATTAAGAATGTCATCTACAAACATCTTGAGTCACATTCAGCTGAGCTCGTTTGGCAGAGCACAGATGGCTATAAAAGGTGCTGTCTTGGTGGATGGTAGAGTAAACATTTCGATATGCGCATGTTTCTCTGGTGACAAGCTGATTTACTCATACGTAGAGATTCTTAATATCCTGTAGATAAACAGTATAGAGTTGCATTTAGATAAAAGAGTTACTTATGTCTTGAAAACATATAATATTCTGCATGAAAAACTATGTTCTTAAATATGATATTGTTTTATATAAGATTCTTTAATAAAGCCTTCTAGGCTGACAAAATGTAAATGTACTAGAAAAAAACTTCTAATGATCTAATGAGTGCACTGGGCTTATGCAACCCATTGCAGCCTATGAACATCAGGAGATGTTGTAAAAAGCTTGCATCTCATCTCTGCTGTTACTTCCAGTGTAGATCCAACAAGAACACTGAACCCTATGTCCCATAAATAAGTGCTAGCAAATGGCTGGGTTTTTGTTGGTTTAGTCTGGTTCATGTATTGTGTTGCACATAATATTTTAATCAGAGTAAAGTCCACTTTAAATTTTTGGCTGGATACTTCCACTTTTAATGGAAAAAGATTTTGACACATTATCTGTACTTTCACTTCAGTATAATTTCTCAGTACTGACTGATGCTCATCTGTTGCTGTGCACAGTTTGTCAGCCCCCCTATAACCGATTAATGGGGAAGACTTGCCATAGGACCACTGCTGACAACATGTTATTTAGGTGGTAGGCTATTCTCAATGCAACAGTGACGCTGACAAGGTTTTGACATGGTAGTGTGTATGTTGCTGGTACAAGTGTATTGCATAGCTGGGTCCATGCTGTGCTAAGAATGGTCCACCACCCAAACATCTGGCCACTGTGGTGGTTGCGTCACACTGATGGACAGTGGGATTTCAAATTGTGCATAGCAACAGTTGGGCTACAATCAGTAATTGTATACTTACAAAATTGTTTACTTACAAAACACTGAATGGTAGGTTTACCTGATAAAAAAACCCTAAATAATGTAGGTAGAATGCAAATTTTTGTAGTAAACAACCAACTGTGTGCATATAACGTGAGCATTATTTTTACAGTCAAAATATTAATTTCATTTAGTGTTAATGGTGATTTTATTTATTTTGCCACTTTTGTCAGAATCTGCTATGTGCTTTGTGTTAAATGACCCATTTACTCTTAGACACTATGGTGCATCAGCTGAAAAATATAAATGACATTCCACTACACAAAACCAAGTGCTGGAAATTTTACCCAGGAGAAAAGTGATTCAGCTTTGTCTCTATTCCACTCAAATACATTTATTATGTATTGTTTTCTGATTTTGCATTGTTTTAAATTGTTTTAGTCCTTATTTGTACTAAATAAATAATCAAGTAACCCAGTCTGCTACTGGTGGACAAAGCACAATGTTCTTGCATGTCTCTTTTTATGGGATTGGTGTTGTCTAAATTGTTTTAACAAGAAGTGAGGCCATACAAAAAGGCAGAAATTATGACTAGATGTAATCATCAATGGACTGGTGTTGTATCCTAAAAAAAATCCACTTATTCTGCTCTATTAATTCCCTTACTTTGTTTACGTGCATTCTCTTTTGTGTATTTTCACAATAAATCAACACTGCTGTGTGACTCAGGATGTGTAAAATCTTGCTTCCTCGATCCACCACCCCCAAAACCAGTAAAACTTGCAAACTGACCTACTGCTTCCCAGCCATTGTTAAGGGATATTCACTCCATAGTATCATCTTCCAAAAAGCTACACTTAACCTCTCAGGAGGAAAAGGAATTTGGCTTGACCCCCGAGTGACTCCTGTACAGTTTATCAGAAACAATGGTGTTAATACTGTAATCATTCTTGCTCATGGCCAGTATGATCTATATAAGGCACTCTATTGAGCATCACCCCTTAGCGACCACACAGCTTTAAAGTTAACATTGACTTATAAGGAAGACCCCATCACTCTGGGAAACTCCATGCGTTAATGTTTTATTAGGAAATGAGTGAGTCACCTAAGTAGAACACTGTGTTATAGCCACTGATGGAAGTGCTGTGTTGTGTTAATGTTGATCTTGACCTTTTGCTGTGAGTGCGAATGCTGCCCTCTCCAAACATAACTTTAGCTATGACTGAACAAAATCCACAAAGGATACAAGGAACAATAATGAGATATGGAGCAATGCAGAGAATAAGATAGTCATAGACTAAATAATCAGGCACAGATGCATCTATCCATCAGTATTAATTCTTATCTCAAATATTTGTTTTAGTTTTAGTAGAAGATATTGAATGACACTTTACCAAAACAGAATGGTTGAATTAGAGCCAAGAATACACAAAAATGTGATTTAATATTATCACTTTTATTTTATTTTCAATTTTATTCAAATATACGTAAAACAAAACATGAAGACCATTGACTCTCAAGCCCTGTCATGATAAAGATCGTATTGCAGGCACATTTTAGCACCATTGAAAATAGCTTTGTGACAGCTGAACATCTTGAATGAAATTCACAAAGACTAGAGGCTGTGAGTACAGCTGATATTAAAGAAATAAAGAGATATTAAAGAAATCAACCTATAAATCAACATATATGTAAAAGTTATCCACTGATCATAACCTACATCTTATAGATAGAAGATTACAAATGAAATTTCAACTTCAAACTGTCATATATGTTTCCTCACATTTTGTGAATCTCTTGGGGGTGCTCATTTTTCTAGTAATTTCTAGTAAAGTTAGTGCAAAATTAAATGTTTATGCATATTTTAATGCAAATTTCAATTGTTACTTTTTTTTACTGAAGCACTGACACTAGTGTCATTTTTAATGCATGCCTAATCAAGAAATGTATAAAAATATGCATACAGTGTAATAAGATGTTGAATTTTGGTTGGTTATTATGTAGCCTGTTGTTTGTATGTTTTATTTCCAGTGTTTGCATGTGTATATCTGTAAGTGTTCAAATGGTTTTCTTCAAATACGGTACAGTGTCTGTCTGTAAAGCAAGCCCATGTATCCATGATTTTCTCAGTTTGAATGTGTGTGCGCCTCTGTGTGTTTATGTGTATTTATGATGAAGCGAATATAATTTCGCTCTATTTTACCTTAGTGCTGACGCATTGCTTGCTTTCTGCTCTGAACCTTCACACATTTGCTCCCTTATGAAAGCCTCACACTCACTCTGTCACACACGCACACACACACATACACATTCACTTTTTATGGCCACATTCCTTCCCACATGGGCCTCAGGTCAGTCCAACAGCAAAACTGGCCCAATAATAAAGCATGGTAGGGGGCCAGAAGGTGGATGTTGCTTTAAGACTCAAACACGCAGAGTAAATACAACATTACAACAGCATCTCAGTGACTTGTGCTCTTATGGTGTCATGGAAAGCTGTTTAAAGGTTAACCTAAAAAGGCTAGTGTATTTGCTACTCAACTACTAGGTATAATCAGTTATTTAGTTATAACCATCAGTTATAGTTATTTATATAATCTAATCTAATATTTATATTTATTTAATGTTATTTTCTCTATCTAAAACTCTGAAGTTAAATAATTCCATGTTAATCCTCACTGAGGGTATGTTTAAATTCAATTTTAAGAATTAGAATGTAAATATTAATGGAGCACATCAGTGTTAGTGAAGCTTTGTGAACCTTCACATCTCACGTCTTGGATCTACAACTTAGTTGCCTTTCACACACAATTTTAGTCTAACCTCTACTGACCTGTTTATAATTTAAGTTTGTGATTCTTAAATATGACTAAGAGGTCAACATGGTCAAGGTGAGAAGGCCTAGCACTTGAATGTCATTATAACAACGCAATATAAATGACATGGAGGCTTACTCTTGTGGAGTACTCTAAGAAAGGGTTCAGACAAGATTCATTGGACTATGTGATGAAACCTA
This sequence comes from Pangasianodon hypophthalmus, assembly GCF_027358585.1. NCBI lineage: Eukaryota > Metazoa > Chordata > Actinopteri > Siluriformes > Pangasiidae > Pangasianodon > Pangasianodon hypophthalmus. The sequence goes on from NC_069725.1 coordinate 17,189,862, forward strand.
TGATATAGGAACAGTTTTGCCTCTCATAACCTGACCTTATGAACAGGAATCCACTGACATGCTCAAAAATAGCACTCAGTAGGTTGCCAGGTCACGTTGACTACATGTAAAACAATCACACATTGTAAGTGATTTTGTCAAACTTAAAGTAGGGGTTTTACACAATGTATGCTTTTGGCTGATATTTACATGACTGCATACTGGGTCTAGGAGACACAGTTAATTTAGAAAAAAAAAAAAAAAAAAAAAAAAAAAACAGTGGCCTGGTAACTTTAGATGAAAAATCATGAGTGATGTAACTCAATTATGACTGAAATCAATGCCATGCCACATTTAATTTTAATTTGCTAAATATTCCAAAGCAAATTAGACTCCTGCTGATGGCACAGGGCTAAGTTAGCCACAGTGATGACCCTTTTATAGAATCATTGAAGTGCTCTGGACCTGATGGTCACTGGACTGCTTACATCATGTCTTGGTTTGAATGGAACTTTCCCCAGTAAACAAACAGGGGAGAACTAAACTCACCACTGTAATGTATGCAATTTTATGATATACACTCACTGGCCACATTAATAGGAACACCTGTGTACTTATACATTCATGCAACTGCCCAATGTGACAATCATGTTGCAGCAGCACAATGCACAAAATCATGTAGATACGGGTCAAGAGCTTCAGTTAGTGTTCGCATCAAACATCAGAATGTCTCTAGAGTTTCAAGAAAAAAAAAAAAACCTCCAGTGACCGTCAGTTCTCCAGGCATGTCAAACCTTGAGGTGGATGGGCTACAACAGCAGAAGACCACATCAGGTTTCACTTGTGTCTGCCAATAACAGGAATCTGAGGCTACAGGCACAGACTCACTGAAACTGGACAATTAAAGATTAGAAAAAAAAAAATTCACTCTGTCATTTTCCAATTTGTGAGCCTGTAAAATCCCAGAAGATCATAGTTTCTGGCATCAACAACTATGCTACAGTCGAAGTCAATAAGATCTGGCTGATTGAAGAAGTGCATGAAAGTTCAGATGTACAGGTGTTCCTAATAAAGTGGCCATATGAATTTATGTAGTGTGAAAGACGTCATGACAATCCAGAGTATGATTACTCATACAGATTTATTTAGTGAAGCAACATGGATGGTCATTAAAATTAGCATGATAGGTCCTTGTAAAAAGTGAATTTGGATGAGATTAACTTTCTATCAATCCTAAAGAAAATCTCCTTTACTAGAATATTTATATAATATTTCTATACAGAGCTATGCATCTGGTTGTTATTTGCTACAACATTAATCTGTTACCAAAGTGGAAATTCAGAGGGTAAGCAGAACTGTACTCAAAGGAGCTGTGGTGGGTCCAAGCAACAACAACAAAACATCAACACATCAGCCCTACTTTCCATTAGCACCAACTGAAATGGGCTACAAACAATGACTGTCATAGTGTTCCAAGGAAATAACATTAAAAAGAATTAAAAAAAAAAAAAATTTAAGATTTCTGCAAGGTATATGTTAATTGAAGTGATTTTTCATTTCTTTCTTAACTCGGGCACTGAGTAGGAGACCTAGCCCTTTCCTTTTCTAGCCTTACCAGCACAAATCCCATTCCTTAATGATAAATCTGTCTGACTGCTTTCAGTGTACTCTGTCCACAGCAATCAACAACAGTTTCCCTTTCACTCCTGAAAAGGAAGCTTTTAAAGAAGAAAGCAACAAGGAAAAAGAATCACAAAGTATGAATGTATATGCGGAGACAGGAAATGGAGGCAGTTGTTTACATTCAAGGTATTTCCTTGATATGTATCAGTAATGCATTTGAAGTCTTTCTATCCATCTTTTTTTTAATTTTGTGTGGGGCATATAACCGGCATAAACCTACACATGCCAGAGAAAAACATCAGTATTATCGAATATCAAAACAAGGTAGAACACCTGGACTCTAAAAGCAGACTTTTGTATGACTATTATTTACAATATATTGCTGTGATCCTAAATATATCATGGTTAAGCCTTGTATTCATGACACACATAGTCTAAACAATGTGTGTATTAATTATTACTATTATTATTATTATTATTATTATTATTATTATTCTGTAATATTTTAAGACCATGCTAAGCTTGGCATGTTAGTATCTACATCAAAATTCCTGTGTGACTATTAATGCTTTATTTTGTTAAAGTCAGAACTATTTGTATTTGTAATGTGCATATGCGTAAGAGTGAGCATAAGCATAAGCACTGAGTATACAAGACATAAGTTCTATATTTATAACAATTTCTGAAGAACAGCGTGAGCCACTTATGTGTTTTGTTGAGCTTCCCGTTGGTTGCTATGGCTGTGTGTGTGTGTGTGTGTGTGTGTGTGTGTGTGTGTGAGAGAGAGAGAGAGAGAGAATGATGTCACACTGGAAGCATGAATGGTCTCCTCCTCACTGTATGTGTAATCAGGGGAATAGAAGCATTTTAAATCCCATGAGAAAGCCTCATAATACTACTCATAAACTGCAAAGCAAATAGAAACAGGGAGCAAGCATTTTGTGATCATTCACAGGAATTTTGTAAATGTATATGTAGAAATTCAGGAAAAATTGTAAATGTATAACCAGAAGTGTGTAAATACCTTGAGTTTACCATTCTTAAAATGGTTAAAATGAACTTTTCATGTAATATTGTGCTCCATCTATCAAAGGATGACACCTGTCATACAAGCATATTCACTACATGTTTATGTTGAGTGACCAAGCAAGTTCTTGTTAGTCTTGTAGCATTTAATGACTACCAATTCCTGACTTAACAACCCCACACCACCATTTTTATTCTTTTTAATGAATTATAAAATCTTATATAGGAAGAGCATGTCTGAAGAACAAACATATAAGCTACAGATGACAAACTCTCCACATAACGAGAAGGAAACGCTGACCCAAATCCAGCTGCATTACCTAATCTTTTCCAGTTACTCTTGCATCCTCCAGAGTAACCATTAGGCATTTTTATGTTGCTTTTTTTTTTCCATTGTTCCTTGTGTTACTGTGTCAGTAGACTTTTCAGTGTAGTATATTGTAAAGGCTGCTGATTTGTGATGTGTTTAGTGAACAATAGGACACACATATCCTCCCCTGTGCCACCTGATGGAGAAAGGCAGACAGAACATAGTGTGTTGAATTTACAGGCACTCAGGTAAGGAGTAGGTGGGGGTTGAACTTTTCTAAAGTGATGTCTACAAGGAGAGATAGTTCATCATAGCTGAAGACAAGTAATGAGTATTTGACTGTTTGGTGTTTGGAAATCCTCTTATCTCTCTCCAAACTATGTATCCTCAAGCCTGTCCAGGCCGCTGAGACTTTTGACCCATGTAGTGTTGGTCACATGTACTCTCCACTTAGACCCAAATAATCTGTAAAGGTCTGATGAGGTGACAGATAGAGAGGTCATTTTAGCAATGGCATATGGTGTGGGGATCTGCCATCACATATTACATGTGCACATGACTTAGTTAACAATAAGACTTGTCTTCTGGCACAATAACTATTGTATAAATTGCTTCTCCTTTATATGTAGTAGTTAAATTGAAAGTTCTAATAAGCTATAGATAGAGTATAGATACTCTAGTAAGTAAGTGAGTCATTTAGGCTATGATTACAATCTGACCAGCTGTAAATTCCCCCCTTCAACACCCTACTGTCTCAAATAGAACATGTCTTAACATATAGTTGCTCAAAATTGCTGTTAAATGTGTTTGAGTTACCTAGTACTCCCATAGCCGCACTTCCTAATTTGGCCCCAGTTCAGTTGCTAAAGCAGAGAATGACTCACATAAAACATTCCATGCTAATTCAAGTGGGCAGACTTTTCCATAACTGTATTGTGTATGAAATTGTTTACTTGAATGACTTTAAAGACAATTTCATTACATACAGTAGTGTGTCACTTAGAGCAGCTGATTCTCCTGTGTGAATGGGAAGAAATAAGTATCCTGTAAATTACCATGTATGTACTATTTGCCATTTTTTCTTAAATTAGCTCACTGAATGACATACTGTAGCTATTCACCGAGGCACAGACTATACACCAAGTTCTATTTAGTGATTACAGAGGGCAATGAACATCTGGTGAGGACCTCTAAAATACTCACTATTAGCAAGCTACTTGGCTAATGTTACCTAGCTAACACATATTATTGACTCATGCCCCCATTTGACTGGCTTTCAAACAAGCAGGCTATCTATTTCAAAAACTAAATTTGAATACTCTTGGATTCCAAGAAGATAAGATTTAGTAACATTTAAAGTGTGTGAGCATGTCTTAAAAAATGTGAAATGAGGGTATTTCCTGAAAGCTGTTTAGAGTAGTGTTAAGATATTCAAATGAACAAGCTCTGTGTAAGATAAGCACTTGGCTCCCTGACAGAATAATGATATTTCATTATACAATATTTGTTTATTGTCACATAATCTACCAAAGCCTAATAAAGTTTTTGAAAATGTTGTAATGCCATAACATTTTCTGGAATATTGCAAACCCTGTTTGTTGGCTTATTACATTGCGAACATTATTTTTGTGCTTATCTTACCCCATTGTTTGATTGAAGATCTGCTTATCATACTGGGCATACTTAGCAAAAGGTATTTAGGAGAGTTAGCAAGAAAACCAACTAAATACACAGTACTATAGATTACTTCTATTTTTAAAATTTGTATTTTGAGTTGTATTCTATAAAAAATTTATTTTTATTCCAAGTTTATTTCAAATCAAAATTTTAGAGTATTGTTCTGAAACTTTGTATAAAAGCAACATTTTGACAGACATTAGCCTATCAAGCCATAGATTGAGCAGCTAAAATAATGCCATCTCTGCATCACTTTGAAATCCTCTATCAGACTTTAGTTATCTTCAGGAATGCAAATGCTTTCCACTATTGCCTTGTTGTCTTCATTGGCCCATTCATTTCTATTACTCAAAGACTTTTTTATTTGCTTTTGCAACGCTGCTCTCTTCAGCTGACACGTTTGCAGCAGCTGCAATTGACACTGACATTGGCCTTTTCACCATGGGTTAAATATGGGTGGCTTTAAATGGATGGCAACAATGTGAAAAATATAATTAAACTATGTGTTATTGTATGAAGTTCTCATGATTAATATCAGAGAAATATAATTGGCATTGCATTTTATAAAAATAAAAAATATATTATATTTAAATTTAAATAATTGTTACATTTTGTAGTACCTTTAAAATTTTTAGTATAGCTAACACTTGACTACATACTGTTTAAAATTGCTGCTTTAAAAAGCAGCAATGCAGTGGATTCTCCTGAGCATGCTGACACATACACACAGCTGAGATTCAGACGTGCGCTAATGAACAGCTGTTGAAGAGGTATCCAATTAAGTTACAAATATTTAAAAATAATTTTCAGTGAACCTGAGTTAGACGTGTTTTATTATGAGGGTTCTGCAATTTTATAAAGCTGTTTAAGGGTATATTCAGGTAGACAACCTGTAGCTAGTTATGTTAACTGCAGTTATAGCTATAGCAAGCAGCTCCAGGGTCCCTGGTTTGGTCCTGAGCTCAGGTCACTGTCTGTCTAGAGTTATGCATTTTCTCCCAGCGTTCACATGGGTTTCCTCCAGGTCCTCCAGTTTCCTCCCACTGTCCAAAAATATGCAGGAAGTTGGATTGGCTATACTAAATTGCTTTTTAACAACAAATGCAGTCTTCACAGGCAAAACCCAAGGCTCAAACGAAGAGTAGACATTCAGAGCTATTAATTGTTTAAATAATCAATCTAACAGGGCACACCTGGGCAACAAGAAACACCCGTCAGTCACATGTTCCGATATATCTGATCACTGGAAAAATGGGCGGGTTCAAACAAAAGGTGCCATGTTCTATCAGGAAATGAAAGCTGAAATGCTGCTCTATCACCTCATATTCATCTTTCAAATATTAAGAAAATCTCTGTCTCATATCTCAGTAGACCTTTACCAATTGCTTTACCAATGGCTTGCTTTTCTCCCATAGACAGCTCTCTGGTCCTCATGTTGGTTTATCCTTTTTAACAACAAATGAAGTTTTCACAGGTGAAACCCAGGGCTCAAACCAAGACATTCAGAGCTATTAACTGTTTAAACAATCAATCTAACAGGGCACACCTGGGCAACAAGAAACACCTGTCAGTCACATGTTCCAATATTTTTGATCACTGGAAAAAATGGGTGGGTTCAAACAAAAGGTGCCGTCTTCTATCAGGAAATGATAGCTGAAATGCTGATCTATCATCTCATATTCATCTTTTGATCTCAAACCCAAATCTGTTTAGTGTAGCATAACAAAAAAATTGGCTTTGCCGTTCCAATACTTATGACGGGGACTGTACATGTGACATTAATTTTTTTTTAATCTAATGTGTATTTATTAAATGTACATTTTCCAATGTTTTTCTTTGTTTTAAACTTGCTAGAGGTAAGATTTGCCTTAAGATTTGCAGAACCCTAAATATGAATTTCATAATTCAAATTTAAAAAATACAGACTTTATATAAATTATGCCAAAGGTGATGCATCTAGGATTCCCAGGAAAAGTACACTATTTGCCAAAAGTATGTGGACACCTGACCATCACACCCATATGTACTTTTCCAAACATCCCATTCCAGATTAAGTCCCCCCTTTGCTGTTATAATAAGCTCCACTCTTCTGGGAAGGCTTTCCACTAGATTTGGGAGCGTGTCTGTGGGGATTTGTGCTCATTCAGCCACAAGAGTATTAGTGATGTCAGGCACTGATGTCGGGCGAGTAGGCCTGGCATGCAGTCAGAGTTCCAGTTCATCCCAAAAGTGTTCAGTGGGGCTGAGGTCAGGCCTCTGTGCAGGCCACTCGAGTTCCTCCACACCATCCTTGGCATACAAAGACATTCTAGACACTTGTGCTTCCACCTTTGTAGCAACAGTTTCTGGAAGGCCCACATATGGCGTGATGGTCAGGTGTCCACATACTTTTGGCCATATTGTGTAGATGCTTTCAAAGCATCTTCTTAGCAGCTTTTGAACTCAGCATTTAGCCAATTAGTCACCGCCAACACTCGCGATTTGTGTAGAACATTAAAACTTTTTTTTTTTTTTAAATCTTTTACTTTTTCATTTGTTTGACCACTCTTATCTTCCCACATTTCTCTGGGGATCCCGGATGCTGCACCTTTGGCCTAAATTACATAAAATCTATCTATCTATCTATCTATTTATTTATTTATTTATTTAAGATTAGTATTTAGGGTTAAAATTTCAAAATCAAAACTCGTCATTTCGAATTAAATGTTTTGAAAGTAAATCTTTCCCTAGCAAGTTCAAATCGAAGAAAAAACAGTGACGACACAGCAAATTTATTAAACATACTAAAGAAAATAATTTTGTTTAATGTGACGTGTATATAATTCTAATATACGAATTTTATATTCAAATACTTTTGTCACTTTCCATTCTCCACAAACAGCTTCAGCCTCGCACAAATCTACCCGTGCGTTTGAGAGGCGCTCTTGCAGCTCCGCCCACACGCAGCTTGTGACTACTCCCCCAATATTACCACAATTAAGAGAGAAAGGGGACGAAAGAAGAAGACGGTAGAAAAGAAGCTAAAGTGGACTGAAGTAGTGAAAGAACGAGAAACTGAGTTTCTACTTTAAGAGTCACCTTAAGGAACGCGCGAAAAGACATGAGATTTGCCTAGATTCTGGCAGTTTTACCAACTGAGGAGGACGCCATTTGACTCGTCACCTTTGTTGAGAAGAAACGGGCGAGTTTAATTCAATAGGTGGACTGACACCTCGAGTATCATGGGTTCCGAAAGGCGCCGCTCAACCACGGTGGCAGCTTTATTCCACATGGGCTGCTCGCTTTTCATCACATGCCTTTTTCCTTGGACCGTCGCGTTCAACTTAGATGTAGAAAACCCGTCGATATATACCGGCCCCGCAGGCAGCTATTTTGGCTATTCTGTGGACTTTTATATGGCACAGTCGACACGGTAAGTTCAGGTTTCAGTTCAGTTTCTTCAGGAACAACTTTTAGTTAATGCTTGTTAATGAGGCAGTGAAGAATTGGAAGACTGCGTATTGATAACGTTTACGACAAACAGAAAAATGTGTATAAGCTATACATCCGTTAAAGCCTAGATATGCAAATTCTGTTCTCACCGTCCTAGTCTTTGAAACGTTTAAAAAATAACTCCACTAAACTGTGGGAGAGAACCTCAGTAATCAGACCACAGCAGGGGATATACACACCACAGAAGTTTCTCCGATTGTTGTTTTGAATCCAAGCTCAATATGTGAAAAGCCATATAGATGAAAGCCTGTCTTCACAGCTGGAGACTGAAACGCTCTTAAAAGTTTCACTGTTTGTTCAGAATGATACTAAACACTGACTTTTTCATATCCAGTCCTAAGGACCCTTGACTGTATGCAGACCTTTTCATAGAACCGTCCGTTTTTTTTTTTCTTCCGCCTGCCTAATAACTGCATGATATGTCAGTGTTTCAAGCCATATTTAGTACATGAACAGAGGAAGGTTTGACGTCAACGGCAGGAAAAATGATTTCAGCTCTTGAGAAGGGAATTCGGAGTGCTTCTGTAATTGCCCCTGATTGTACGTGCTTATTCATCCAGAGGGAGGGTATAGCCCACATATCCACAAAAGAGCCTTGGCTAAAGGATACAGGAGATATTACTTGGAACTTTAACTACTTCTTGTGTATAAATTATAAATCACATATGCCATTTGCCATATTACATATGTGTAATCTGATTTCAGAAGTGTTCTGTATTCTATCACACAGCTCAGTCACTGTCCTCCCTTGCAAGACAGACTAGGAGGATGCCTTGGCGCCAGTGTGACTCATTGTTATAATGAGTAAGACCCCAAGCTCAGATCAGATTTTAGCAACTTTAATACATTATTCCTTCATTGGTGTTTCCTGTGAGACTCAGTGACACATTGACTAGACATTTGCAACAACCTGTGTACTGGTTGTCTGTTTAGAATAAAAAGGGAAGGGTGCTGCTCTCTGATTGCCTAGTTTCTTTCTGTGATTATTTCTAGATGTTTTGAGGAGAAAAAACTCTGTTCAAGGTCAGACAGCAGTCTTATAGATTGACAGATTTTGAATAAAAGATTAGGAACTTTGGTTCTCTAACATGGACTGAACTCTGCAGAGTTCATCAGGTTACAATGGTCTCTGCTGTGATTGTAAACCATCAGTGCTATGGATGGGACTCAGTAACCAGACTGTCAGCTCTGTCTGTTTTTGTTGCATTGTGCCTGGCCAAGTTCAGCTTTTCATGGGGCTTTGTATTGAGTGACCTGTGAGTGGCTATCAATTTAATGTGATAGTTCATTAAGAGCTGTGTGTGTGTGTTGGTCCATGTAGCTCTGAGAGTATATGAGGTAAATCTCTCTCATTTTTTTTTCCTCTCCCTCAGCCCTCTGCTAATGTAATTTGACATGGTTTTTAAACCCCTCACCCAACTCCTATATTTCAGGCCATGCAACCCCCACCCATTCCATCTCACTCACTCTCATGAGCTATGAAGTCACAGCAAAAGCCACAGCTGCTCTCACTGCCATTACTTCATCTGAACTTAAACAGTTCACAAGGCATCGTGGGCAAAAACAAGTTTTTTTTTTTACATTTTTTATTCAATGTAACAGTTTATTTTGTACATATGTTTGAAGCCTAGTTTCCAGACAGAAGGAATACTTGATTCTACTCCAACAAATTCCATTCAATCACATCTTTGTCATATTTCTCAGAATTTTTTTTTTACACTGATGACAAACATTTCAGAGAAATTGAGTGGATTAAACACTTTTTTATTTTCATGTGTGCACCTGCTTCTGTGTGAGCAGAAAGTTTTCAGTGGCCATGGCTTTTGGGAGTCTGTTCTTAGCTGTGGTTGTTCGAGTTTTACAAAAATACAGAAAGTTGGAATTGTTCCAACCATTCCCTTAGCCAGCTGTTTGAAGCCTCTGCAATGCAGAATCAGCTCTAGAATTTTCTAGCATTTTCTATTGCACTCTGTATATTTTCAGAACTATTTCTTTGCACAGACATTTCCATAGGGTGTTTTATCTGTATGTTGCTGCTTGACTAATTTTTAATTAAGCAGTACAGAGACTGCAGAAGAAGGCAGAGTTCACACACTTGTAAACTTTGTAAACTGTACAAATGGACTCTGTTTTGTCAGAGCATGGCCTGACCAGGAGGGTTCATCAATTATTCTGAACAGTATACTGAATTGCAAAATATCTGCTTATTCTCTAGAGTGTGTTTAGAACATGTGTTTAGCTGTTAGTGTTGTCAAATATCTATGCTTTAAGGAAGAATTATTGGCTTATTTAGAAAAAAAAAACAATTTGGGTTCTCAGTACAAATTCATATCCCTAGTTAAAGCATTAGAAAAAAGTCATTCATTATGTGTAGGAGTAGCACATTCCATTCTGTCTCATAGCATGTAGATAAGGAGGGAGAGCAGCAGTAGGTCAGAGATCAGGGTCTAAACATTGAATGAAATTCTCACTGGCGTGGGTAAAGAATATTTTGAAATGGAAATATTTTTCATTTACATTTATTCATTTAGAAGAAGCTCTTTTGTTTCGCAGGAGCAACTTTCAAGATGTGCATTGTATTAGAAGGTGCAGAGATAGAACGTACTGAGATTCTTTATTAGATATTTACATATAAATAACAAGTGCTCTTTTATAGCTTGAATTAGTTAGACTTGCCCCAAATGGTCTTAAATGCTTGTTTCATTTTTAAAGAATAATTTGTTAGCATGCATTCTCTCCCACATTTTTTCTGTTTATCTTTTTATTTTAGGAGGGATGTAATGTCCTGCTAATGTTCTTGTTAACATGTTTGTGAGACGTTACATGTGAATATTACATCATGGATGTTTTGGCCCTGACCCATGATGCAGTATGTAATCTGGTGATTGTCATACTCTAACAGAGTAAATGCTGAACCAATATTTCTTTAGGATTTAAGGTCAATTTGTCCTCGCTGTACTATACTATTGTTTATATCTATCCTCTTCTCCTGTTCTTCCCAAGGTTTGATTTTAATATCCTGTTTAATAGTATTATTATTCTAGTATTATTATTATTATTATTATTATTATTGTGTACTAAGTTGTTTATTTTCTGAAATTGTAAATCCATCTGGACAAGGGTGTATTGGCTGCCAGTACGAATTTACCAGGTTACCTGTACAATTAACATTTTTGTGTTGGACAAAGGATGCTAATTCTTAAGCATCAGCATTTAATTTTAGCATTTTAGCATTTAATTTTTTAGATTTTTTTCTAAAAAAGTTACCTGTATAAGGAAGCTAAAAATTTCCTTGTGACATTTTTATTTTGTGCGCTCTTTTTTTGTCCTGGTTCACGGTTCAACATTAGCATCCTTTGTCCAGTTGGCAGCTGGCAATACCCTGAAGGGAAGGTCTGTGAAAACACAAGAGTTTGTTGTTTTAAGGGTTAATGGGGATAAGTTTGGTCAGTGGCTGAAGCAATAGAGAAGGTTCCCCCATACTATTGTGAGGCTGTTTTACTGCCTGTCTGGAACGGCAGGTTTGAATAATGGGCCCCTGTCCTTATGAGTGTACATTGTCTTGTGACGCATGTGCTGAGTCACAGCAGGCCAAATTGTCCTTGTACAGTACTCAGTCATACCCTTAGGCATACCCTTAGTTCTTCTGAAGCACACTTAGGTACATGTTTATGTTTGTAATGCTTTGTTTTTCCCATTTGGAGTATATAATTGTAATTATAGTAATTATAACAATGAATTTTGTTCTAAATGTGTCAGTCTTTGGACATAAAAATGGACATAAAAGGGTTGAATACTGTTCCAGAATCTTTGCTTTTTCCTGTTTTTTTTAAGTGAAAAAACTGAACACAAAGTGAGCTGTATCTCCTTGAAGGTGTGAGGTTGCTTGTTTTCTGATATTTCCTTTTTGTGTCGAGGTATGAATAATGTGTATTTGGGGTCCTAGACCTTGGACATCAGCAAAGAAGATGTGAAACCACACTATATTCCATAATATATATAGTAGGCACTTTAAATTGTTGGACTTGATTTCCATTTGAGCAGAGCTAAATAGGTGCAAAGTGTTAGCTGAAAAACCTGCATGTAAACAACATTATAAGTAAATAAACATTTTTTTCTATAACCTTGCCCTCCTACTTTGCTTCTCAGGAATGTGCCTGGGATTTGTGACTTCATGTTCCTAACTAATCACTTAACTTTGTAATTAAGCTGCACACTGGCCCTGAAATCTTGATTTGTAGGTGTCCTGCTGTGATGGATATATCCTTTAACAGGAAATGCTTTTGTAGTGACATTAGATTCTGGATGTGTTAAGTGATGATGTTTATCAGATCAACAGAAATGGGTCCACAAGGTAGTATGTGATTAATTTTACCGAAAGGCTAAAGTGGAATAGTTGTAATATTTTAGTTTGTTTGAAAGCATTTTCTCATATTGTATGATGGAACCTGATTATACTTAACCTGGCCATGGTTTCAGGAATCTCTTTAGCTATAATGTCATGTAATTTTCTTCTGTTCTGTGGTAATCCATGACCGTACATTTTTTGTCATGGCGGAAATAAAGCCAGTGCCAGTTTTCCCAGTAGTAACTGCTTTCACCATCATCTTTTTGTCAGTGATTTCTGGACAGCAGCATAGAGCAAATGGGGTTCAGATCCACTGAGCAGACAGGCCATTCAGACAGGGCTTAAAAAATGACTATAGAGCAGCATCTGATTTTTAGCTGAATCTGCTGTAGTTGCTTGGCTGGAGCCTGAATAAAGCATTGGGTAATATTAAGATGCACTGCTATCTTACTGTGCTTTTGGGATTCAGAGTTCAGCGTCCACACTTGGATAACTGTATGGATGACTCGGGATGTGTCTTCTGCCATATTTTAATATCCGTATGAAAGGATATAAGCTTTCTTAATGTGGCATAGTTAAGTATCATTTTCCACTGGAATTAAATGTCTGTGGCAGCACTCATCTTTTTACTTGACAGACATAATATAGAGAAATAATGAACAGAGATACTGAATGGAAAAGCTTTATTGAATATCAGAATGTCAGCTCAGTATTTCTGCCTGTGGCCCTGCTGTAGCAGAGTGTGCTCCGGTCTCGGTTAAAATTCAAACATTGTGAATATTATATCTTCCACAAAGTTTAGAAGTAAAAATCTCATCAGATTAACAGACTTCGTGATCACAGCAGCAATGCATGTTTATAATAATCTGATGGTCAGTATGGATATTTGCTCCAGTGAATTAAAACACAAAATTGAATGCTCTGTGTGAGAGCGGTGGCATTTTGCCCTTGTCTTTAGTGTTGTACAGAAAGAAACATGGATCCATAGCTAATAGCCCCAAGCTAGTAACCGCTTTTTCCTGGTCATGGTGAATCCTTGTCCTGGGAACACTGGGCCTGAGTATGCGTTACACCATGGAAGAGATCCAGTCCCTCGGAGGGCACCATGCGTGCACACATTCACACCTAAGGGAAATTTACTGTAGCCAATTCACCATGTTTTCGGACAGTGGGAACGAATGGGGAGGAAACCTACATGGTTACAGGGAGAACATGTGAAACTCAGACTTGAACTGGGGACTCTGGACATGTGAGTTGGCAACAATGCTGCGTCACTGTGCTGTCCGTCCCATAATTAACTCCAGATAATTTAATTTCCTTAGGATGCTACAATTATACGCCAGAGACTGTTAATCTTTAAGGGGCAGTAAAGTGTTTCCATAATAGAGTTGTTTTGCTGTTTTGCTTTGGCTGCCATGACCTCAACAATATGTATCTGTTGGTGTTAGATAATATACAGCAAATCAGAATTTGCTGGCTTTTTTTTCTCCCTTTCATAGACTTGTATCATATACATACTTTGGTTAATTATTGTGATTAAAGCATATGACCAAAGACAGAGGAGCTTGCTCAGTTAAAACTTTATAGTCTTGCCATAAAAAGCCTGTTTGTGTACATTTCAGGAAAAGCTGAGAGATGACTGCCTAAATGATAGTAATAAATGGCTACTGGCTCAGAAATCAAATTACATACAAATTAATAGTTATTATTGTGTGTTTTGCATGCAAGTTTCTAGAAATAGCCCATGGTATAGTATATACACAAGATATTTTGGGTAATTTAGTCAGTCACTTCTAATTAACTCACTGCTTTCTCCCCATGACATTAATTCTCGAGTATTTTTGTATATTCATACCGTTTACAATTTAGGTTTACGGTGAATTTTGGTTTGGAGGTTGGTAACCTCTTTTAAACACGATACAATGATTGTTTTTTGCAGCAGGTTTTAAATGATTTGAAACAGTGCTCAAGTGACATAAGGTTCACACCTGGGCAGATTGGGTATGGGTTGGGGAGTGTTTCTGGCTAGTTAATTTGGTGTAAAGACCATTTGGCACTGGGTTTTCTTCCCATCTTTAGGAAGGAATGCTAGTTGTCATATCAGCAACTTTTCACCGAGCTTTTAATATGGCAGTACCACACATTTTTATCATGTTCATTTTGGTCTTATTAGCAAAGCCACACACAAGGATGTTTAATGTTTAGTGTTTTAGCTGTAAACACTTTTCAGCCTGACTCTTGCTGCTGACTGGGTTTTTTTAGTGTTCTGCTAGTGTTGTGGTGACTGGTGTTGAGACATTTGTTCACTGCAAAAACGCTGGTGTTGTTTTCCTCACTTGTCAGCGGATTGTTGTGTCTCAGCATTATTCAGTGTCTCATTTACAAAGGTTTGTGGACACCTTACCAATCACACCTATATGTGCTTTTTGAACATCCCATTCCAGATTTAGTTCTCTCTCTCCACTCTACTGGAAAGGCTTTCCACTTACATTTTTGGAGTGTGTCTGTTGAGATTTTTTCCCATTCACCCACAATGGGGAAAAAATCTCTAAATGTTGGCTGAGGAGGCCTGGGGAGCAGTCAACATGTCAATTCATCCCAAAACTGATCATTGGTCACCCCACCCTTGGCAAAGCATGTTTTTATGTACCTCACTTTGTGCACAGGGGCATTGTCATGCTTTTGGGCATATGCTTTTGGGCCCCTTAGTTCCAACAAAGGGAAATCTTAATGCTACAACATACAAAAACATCCTATACAATTTTGTGCTTCCAACTTTGTGGCAAAAGTTTGGGGAAGTCTCGCATATGCTGCAATGGTCAGGTGTCCACATACATTTGGCCATATAGTGTATTATGTTATAGTGTATATTATGATTGAATTTTTTTCTTACAGATTTTTAAATTGTTACAAGCCATTTAAAAATGACAAGAAGAAAATGATTGTGTAGGTTAATGGGTTTTTTTTTCCATTATCAAGGCTAGGCTATCACAAATTGGCCACCTAAATGATAATCATATACTGCAAATATACATGTGTATATATATATATATCTTTCAACAGAGATGAGGATAGTCTCTGATTGGCACTCCAAAATGGTCTACATTCAAACTTTAAAAGTTAGTTAGGATGTTGCTGTTGTGATGTGCTCCTAGAAGAGTGGACCACTTAAGTAGACTCTCATTCTTCTGGGTACAGCCAAAGCATTTATAAATCGTATTAAAATAATGACCATTACCTTTCTGTATTTACTACACTTATCGCTTGAAGTGCTTACAAAGAGCTGTACTCTAAGGGTCTTAGATCAACACTCATGGGTTTAGCCATGCAAACAAATCCATCTGTATGTTATTGTGTTGTTTTGCAACTTCTATGAATCAGTATGAAAGTTTTGTCTCTAAGAGGACTGTTTATCTGTATTGCAACATAATTGTGACATTTGATTTGGCAATTTGGTTAAAATGTCTTTACAGAACGCCTTCATGGATAATGGGCCTGTATCTCCTCTAAAGTCTGTTTACTTCGCTAGAGGCTGGCTCACTTATCTCAGGGCATTTTCCACAACTGGCATTCTTTGACCCAAAGCAATCAAGCTGTTATTACTATGCTAACATTAGCCCGATGTTTAAGAATTTAACAAGGAGAGAATGCAGATTAGGCTAGACTGATTCTCAAGCTGATAAAAAGCCATTACATGCTAATTGGTGCTTATTTGCAATTCTTTGAGATTACTATCAACTGTTGTGTGTGTGTGTGTGTCTGTGTGTGTGTTTGCGATTTGTGTGTGATATGCAAGACGCAACAATTACTTTTGATGTATTTCCTGTTTTGTTTCTTTAAAAGTGTTTTCATTGTTCAGAGAGCCTCTGTTTCTACAATTTTGCATATACATTATTATGCCTGCAACATGTAGAGGGACATCAGTATGCAAACGTGGCCAGGGGTCTGTTCCAGAACGCATATTTGTGAGCAAGCCACATAATAAAATTTGAGATTGGCAAAAATCTATATTTTTCTGTTCCAGATGAAATCAAGATTAGTAACTTATAGATGTTGAACATCTCAGGAAAATAGTGTGGACATAAATTACACCAACTAATTTTTATTAAATGTTAATAAAGGTCATGTTATTAGGTAAGTAAGAAAATGGATGTTAGCATCAAATAACATACAATATACGAAGACTTGTTGCAATTGCATGTACAGAAGTATAGATGGATGTCCTTTATACCATTATCAGCTTTCAGTTTTGGTGAACCTGTGCTCAGTGTAGTCTCGGATTCCTGTTCTTGGCTGACAGGAGTGGAACCTGATATGGTCTTCTACTGTTGTAGCCCATCTGCCTCAAGGTTATGCGTTCTGAGATGCTTTTCTGCTCACCACAGTTGTCAACAGTGGTTATTTGACTTACCGTAGATGTCCTGTCAGCTTGAACCACTCTGGCCAATTTTCCTCATCAACAAGGCGTTTCCACCCACAGAACTGCTCACTGTTTTTTTTTCCCTCCACACCATTCTGTTTCAACTCTAGAGACTGTTGTGGGTGAAAATGCCGATAGATGCCAATCGATGCTAGTAGAAGTTTCTGAAATACTCAAACTAGCCCATCTGTTTCTAACAACCATGCCACAGTCATCAAGATCACATTGTTCTCCATTCTGGTATTTAACTGAAGCTTTTGACCTGTATCCACATGATTTTTTGTTTGCATTATGCTGCATTGCGCCATGTTATTGGCTGATTGGATAATTGCATGAATGAGCAGGTACAGATATGCCTAATAAAGTGGCCAGTGAGTGTATATTCAGGTGTATGAGGTGAACAATTTCTTTAGTAAAGAAGATATGACTGGTTGGATTTAGTTATTTTCTTCTCCAAATGACATTACTTTCAAGAGTTTCGGTACCTCTGGGATGTTCCCTCGGACACATGGCGGAAAATCTGAATTTTCTCTCCTAGCCGGAAGAAAGCAGTGTTTTGTTCCGCTCTTTAGGAAAATAAACAGAACACCTACATTTTGTTTCTTTTCCACAGCTTTGCATTTAACAAGGGAGACCATCCTCTGTAGTAGGCTTAAATGCCTGGACACTAGATTCTCTTTTTCAGTTCTTTCGTTCTTTCTTTCTTCTTTCCTTCCTTCCTTCCTTCCTTCCTTTTCATGATTCTGATCATTTTTGTAGCCTGCAGTTCTTTGATAAAACCTCCATTGAGATCTGTTTGCTGGATTACTTGGTCAGTATAAGCTTTGTGAGGTTACCCCCAGTCACGCATCACAGAGACCAGCTCAGGGGGCAGGAAAGGGTGTTCTCTTCCTGTAGGCTTACTCCATCCCCCTCTGAAGCCCACAGTGCTCCTGACCCCTTTGCCATGCCTAAATGGACTGCACTTAATGATGTTGAAAAACAAGAGTAAGCTTACAGACTGTGAAGATTTGTCTGTGCTTTACTTATTCATGCTCTTTTGAGGAAAATGGACTGTTTCAAGGCAGTTTTGCAATGCCTCACCCATCCTCCTGGTTTGCAGCTTTCTTCATTTTGTAGCATTCATTTTAGTTACCGCTAATTCCTTTTTTGGTTAGGGTCTTTTAGGTTTTCCATTATTTTCTTAATATTTTCTTAATGTCAAAAGTCTTGTCCTTGGTAATTACACATACATTACAAATGTGATGGATAAAGATCACACAAAACATCTTAGTATTCATTCAAGAGTAGCCTACACAATTCTTTAGCATGGTACATAAAAGTGTGTGTGTGTACATTATATTATTCATATATATATTTTCTAGAAAAAAGCTGTTGTTTAATGCCTACAAATTTGTCAGCAATTGCACATGCACATGCTATGTTGTACAGTCTATAAAATACATTCCTAACTATACATTTTCCAGAATACTAGAAAATATATGCGCCTTTTTTTTGCTCGTTGTACTTTGTAAATCAAAAAGTAGATAAAAGTAAAGATAATTCTGATATCCTCAAATATCTTCTTCTTCTTATGCTACTACCATATAAATTAAGCTTCTTAATTCTTTTTCAGAGATGCAAGTATCATAGTTGGAGCACCAAAAGCTAACACCAGCCAGCCGGACATCAAAGAGGGAGGCTCGGTGTTCTACTGCCCATGGAGCCGTAACCTGTCTGACTGCCACAGCATAGAGTTTGACCGAAAAGGTAGGGCTCACATACCTCAGATCAACATTTCTTTACAAATTTATAATATGTATAATAGTGTGCATCTTATAATTTATTTCTTTAAATGTATATCATAAATGCCACAGCCCTGCAGTCATCAGGAACCTCATTGATAAAGAATTCACCCTCATTACTGGTGGTTTACCAGGACGCTAGTTCAAGTGAATTTAGTATTCAGGCATTAGGTTCCACATCCTCTCCTTAACAATTCCTGCGTTGACAGATGCTCACCCTTTACTTTAAGTGGTCTAACGCAATGCTTCCTCTAAAGCTAGTGCATGTCATTCTCACCTCCCCTTGCATCTCTGTGCTGGAGGGATTCAGTTCAAGAGACCAATAGAAAAAAAGGTTTTAAGGAGATGGAGGAGGATGAGTGCTCAAATAGAGTTCCCTGGAAATACACGTACAGAAATACAGTAAGTGTTGAGGCATTTGAACATGGCCTAGAATGAGATACTCTTCTGTGCTTCTGCAGACTAGAAATAAATAAAAAAATTATTATTCACACTTTGGAAGTTGGCTACTCGTGGCACATAAAACACATAAAGATGCAGACATAAGGAATTTGAAACAACAGATCAGTTGAGGCTTCGAGTCTTGATGTCGCTTTTGAGTGCTTCTCAGAGAAGCACTGTGGCAGTCATGTTTGCAATGTATTTGTAGGTGCTGAGCTGGAGAATGTCTCTGTATTATTCTCAGGCTGATAATGGATTCCATGGCATTAAAAAAGACTATTCTAGATCTGCTAATAAATGCACAGCCTTCAAATTTGCAGTAGGAGTGAATGAATGGAAATTGATTTTAATTGATTACACAACCTAGGATTTAAAGTCAAGAGAATTATAGACATTACAGTGAACATGTGCGTCATGGCTTGTATCAGTGTAGGCAGCAGACATAGGGTTGTACTGGGCCAAACTGTCGAGTTCATCTAACATGTGTAAGAGAACAGTGAAATGTGTGCTGTGTCAGTTGAGGCTTCCTGGCTTATTTCCTGGGGAATTAGATTTATTGTCTGTAACTCAGGCACCAGAAACTGTGCTCCAGCAACTGCCTCGCACAGTGGCCTTTACACAAGTCCAACACTTGTACCTGTTTATTTTTGCATAAGGAAAGCTATGCATCTGACATCTTTTGCTATTTTTCAGCAGTGTGATAATAAAATATAAAACACAATACTAAAATGTTTTCAGTATATTATCAAATATCCCTTCCATTTATATTCTAAATGAAATTATTTTTTACTGAATTAAATTAGCTATTTGTTTAACTCAGTCTAAAATGTTCATCAGTTAGATTTGATTTATTGGAGTGCTGGTGTAAAGTTAAAAGAATTTATTCCAGTGTTTAGACTGCCAGAATAATCAGTGCAACACTTACTGACATCTGAGTTGGTTGTACTGTACCTGCAATTGCGAGCATTAACATTTAGTCAGTCTTTTTTTTTGGCTAATCAGCAGTTAACAAGGACAGGAATGCTTGCAGAACTGAAGTCGGGACTGTAAATAACGAGCTGTAACTAAGCTCATTATAAATTTGAAATAAATTTATATAAACTATGCATGCATATGCTCTGTGGTGAATAGCACCAGAGATACTTATTACTGTCTAGTGAAGTCAGCCTGATAAACAATACACTATTCACTTTATTTTTGTCAATTTTTAAAGCTGCAGACAGCACATTTTCCCACAGACATTTAAATCATCTGACTTACTATCACAGTAATTGTAATCTATACAATTCCCAATACCCGATACTATCGTCAGTCGTTTCAAGCTTATTGGAGATGATAAATGTCTTGAGAATTTATCTTCAACTTGACTTTTGGACAAAATTTAGCAGTAACCTAGTGGTCATTAACCCATCTCATTTCTATCAGAGACTTAATACCCAAAGCCTCAAATCCTACACTTTTAAATGAAAGGAGGTTTCACAAGCCAGATTTCTTCTTTCTACAGAAAGAGGCCATTTCAATGACATTGCAATTGACCAACCATAGACCTTTTCCCATAATCCATAATTTACTCACTTTTAATCTCGTTTACCCCACCACTAACTGTTTCAAACATAATTCTCTAAAAACCTTAAACAACACAGTTCTGTGAGTTTTTTCAATCCCAAGACTGTCTTGCTGTGAAAGGCTACTTTAGTTACAGATCTTTGTTTTTCTATTTTACAAATTACAAGTTTGTTTAAATTTTCAAATCAGCATAAGGAACTGCACATACATGGAAGAGTGGAGAGCCTAGCTGGATATAAACGCCTATATGATCTCACTCTGCTCATCTCTTCTGTGCTCACCAAGGACAGCTGATGTGATGACTGATTTTTGACCATTTGTTAAGTGCTTTCTTGCGCACACACACACACACACACAAACACACAAAACTTGCAAAGATTAGCCATTCTGTCACATAGTTCAAAGCCATGACACACACTTCTAACCCCAAACCCTCTGTCACTGTTCAGTGGGAGGGGAGCTCAAGCTCTATCTAAGCACTAAAGTAAGAATGCTGTGTACATACACTGCTTTAGTGTGTAATATTTTTATACAGTCCA